>NC_132943.1:8536875-8848750 GCF_034638445.1 Ciconia boyciana
TAAATGCACATAAGGCTGCCAAAAAGATCACTTACAGCTCTGAGCAGAATTTAAATGGTCTTGAAATTGTAGTACTAACAGAGAGGAAAAGAGAGACCACTATACTGACACTACCACAGCTGAATGGATTTCTTTACTGTTTAGTCATAGCTAATGAAGAGAAAAAGGCAGAGACAGAGGAACAGATTCTGTAATATTATGAAAATACTCATTCCTTTCTACTCACTGGGGAAATGTGCTGGCAAACACATCTTAAAAGATAAGTTGGTACAAAAAGCCTTTCTCTTTTAAACTCTGTATCACTGGGCTACATTGATTTATCTTTGTAACAGCCACAATTTGACAGATAACCTGCAGATAACTATTTAAGGCATTATCTTTAGCACTTTTCAATATTCAGGGCAGTCCATTTGCTTTGTAAGCTACAAACACAAGGATCCAACATAGACTATCCTACCACTGTATCGTATCTTAGCCTACTGGCTCACATCTGTGTTCCACTGCAGAAAAGTAGATAAACCTGTATTTGAGCCAGGTGCATGCAGAGTTTAACAGTATCTCTAACTGGGGTGGGGGGGACAAAACCCAACAGTAGCCAGTCACTCAAGTTCATTAGGTCTGGTCTTAAAAGAGAAGAACTATCCGTGCTAATAGCCTGACAAAAGAAAGAATATATTTATTCAACAACATTTCCCTCTGTATTTCAGAGAAATATGATATTTCCTTCTACAGCTTTGTATCACTCAATAGCTTCCAATGCTTACTCCAACCTAGGCTGCTGTTTTAATGCTGAGAAAAGATGTACCCTACAGTTTGGACTCAACGCATGACTTGATGTTTAAGACTGAAGAGTGCTTTGGAAATCACTTCTATGCTCTTATAACATCTATTTCAATCCAAAATTATTATTGCATACAGTTACTTTGGCATATGACTTTTGAGTGGCTTTCATTTATTTTCCAGAGCTCAGAAAATATCTGATCTTCAAGACAGTTGAGGAACTAAGTTGTTTTTCCCATAGGTAAGGTTTCATTTAACTCCTAACCTCTCTCCCATTAACTGCTTTGTTCCTGCTCTTCATACTCAAGTCTGCTTTACATTAAATAGAGCCATACCTGACCAGTTAATTTAATGACTCCTTAAGAACAACTTCACCATCACTACCACCAGATCTTCCTCTATATATCATCCTGTAAGATTCTTTAGAATTGGAAGGATTTTTTTCTTCATTTAGGTTAAAAAATAAAAAGCAAAACCAACTACTGCTTCATGGCTGTAAGTATCCAGCTGCTATGAGACTCACAATTCCACATTAGACACCTAAAATTCTGTGTACAATGAAAGTTCAAAGAGGGACTCAAAAAAGCCAGCTTACAAAAGAACCAGCTTAATTATGAAAAGACAATAGCTAGCATGGATTTACCAGAAACTTAAGAAGATAGTATTCAAAAAGTTGCCTAAATTCAGATTTATTTGATACCTTGCTCTGCTCAGCTTTCTTATGTTCTAAATTGTCTCAGTGGTCTGTTAAAGTAGCAAACTTACATTTTCTCCATAATATTTTAATTTGTTTATCCTGACTGGCTTTTTTTGGGGGGTATAACAATAGTCTTATAAGAGATTCCTATAAAAACATTTAGAATAATCAAGCCAAATACATTATTGCAATAACTTATTGAATATATTAGCAAAAAAATGGAAGTCAATTCTGGTGCCAGTAACCCCCAGGGAAAAAAATCTGCAGATCCAGACAAACTACAGGACACTCAGCGATCACTCACCTCTCAATGTGCTACTTTCATTTTCTGTAGATTCAAAGCTTGTGCAACACAAGCAGAGAGTCAGACCTTCAGTAAAAATGGCCTCAATCATTACAGACAGTTGCTTGAGGTCAGTTAAAAAAGCCACATCAGAAAAAAGACAAGAAAGAGGATCTGTGTGAAAGTTATTGATGTGACAAAGGAAAAGATGCAAGATCAACTGGCCTTCTGAAGGCATGCAATCCTTGCTTGAAATCACCTGTTTTGATAATTGGCGGTGAGCAATCCAACAGAAAGGTTCTAGTTCATCTTGTATCTATTATTAGGTGATTATAACAATGATGCAGCACAACTGCGCATATACCATTCAGAAACTTCATCAACTTCAAATTAAGTTTACAGAAAAAAAATCCATCCAGGTTTGTTGGGTGGGTGGGGCAGGATGAGGAGTTCTGTTTTAGTCCAATTCTAGAAGTCAATGAGTTCAGTAGATAAAGACACTTCCTAAATGATTTAATAAAGAAACAGGTTACACAAACATGAGAAAGAATTTCAGAAGTACACTTTGGGGGATGGGAAGGAATGCATGAGATAAAGATTAAGTGTAATGCGTGTGAAAAAATTTCAAGTCATATGGTAAAATCTCATCCTTGAAGATGAGATGTTCGGAGAAAAAAGGCAAAAGCCATTCAGAAGTCTGGATTAAGAAGATTTCTTTCCAAGCACAGCAGAGGATACCCAAAACACTTCTCACACATAACTGAAATCCAGCTTGACCAACAACAACAACAAAATAAACCCAAAATAAGCATACTTAGAATTGAGAGATCGCTGAACTTCAGCACATCTGCTAAATAAGAGATTATATTCATTAAAATCTTCACAGTCTAGTGGAAGGCTGTTTCCAGTGCTGAGCAGAACAGAAAATACATATGCTGCCTGCATATTTCCTGAAGGCCAAATGAAAAGAGAGCACAACATGATTAGCCCTTCAGTCTTTTAGGATGTGGAGCAGCAGAGGCAGTGGTAATAGCAATAATTAAGTAGCAGTGACAAAGAAAACATGCTTCAAATTACACAAAATAGGGGAGGAAGGAGACAGACACAAGCCAAGATGGAAAGAAAAGCATGACCAAAACCCTGAAACCTATTACACAATATTCTGGAGAATTTCTAACACTTCTCCCGATTTTTGAGGTTTTTTGGGTTTTTTTTAAATTTTTTATCAGTTTTACAACTCAAACACTGGTGTACTTTATGTAATACTCTAAAGAAATTTGTATAAGAAAATAAAGACCTTAACACCATAATAAACTGGACAACTGTCAGCAGTGCACTCAGCCACATGCACAAGCCAAGTGAGAATACATTAGCAAAAAAAAAAGTATGCTAATAACATTTGACAGATTTCTTCCTCCATTCGTCAAATGCAAGGATGACAGAGCTGGTCAGTACAAAATAAACAATGAAAAGGTTTTAATCCTGTATTTTTGTGGCCTGCACAAACATTTTTATCCTGAGCAATAGGCTTGATCCCCATAGTACAGGGAAGGTGGACATGTTGAGCGGTGTAAGGTTCCTAGAGTAATTTCTGCAAAACTACAATGCTGCATCAGCAGCCTTTTTAATAAAATGCCAGATTTTAGTTATTTAAAGAATAAGGTAGGTGGCTATTTAAAAATACTCTTTAGCTTGTGAAAGGGCAAGAGTACACCTTCATTAAAAAACTCTTTTCATAATACACATCCAAAATCAATAGCGTGAAATCTGAGTTGTATACCAGGAATTTATACAGTGAGAAGGTTTGTTTGGTTCTTTTTAAAATTGGGATAAACAAACATAGAAATGTACATTGGTAGTACTTACATAGAATAATTCTTTTTGGAAAAAAACCACATTAATTTGCTAGACAAAACTGGGGCCATTTGACCTACTGGATAAGCATTAACCAATATTAACCCTCTGTTAACCTAACATTTTAAGAAGTAATAAGAACACAATCTTCTAAATTAGACTGATGTTCAAACACTCCAAGCCAGCACTGTCACTGAAAGCAGCATCTTTATCCCTCTCCAACCTCCTTCCCCAGCCTATACGACTAAAAGGTGACGACAGCTAGGGAACGCTGTTACTCTGAAACATGAACGGCCAAAGGCCAGAAAGCCATTTACAGCCACAGCAGTTTGTCAGCCAGTTCACTGCACTGCCACATAAATGCACTGATAGGAAATGGGGAGAGATTGGTATGAGGGCAAGTGATTAGTATGAGGGCACAAGTTTAATCTAACTGCAGTCTTGGTGAAGACCAGGAAGACTAATGACATTCCCATGTAAAAGCACCAGCAAATGCTGGTGTTAATCCTCCTCTGATCAGAGCACAGAACAGTTGATTAGCACAAGGTACTACAAATTATAAAACAGTGTTATAAGACTCCTGAGTTACACAGAGTATTCTGAACACCTTATCCTGAAGTACCAGATTATCAGTTGGGCAACAGAATTAAAGTTTGCCATATCCAATGGGAACAATACTCAAGGGTAGAACAAGACTTGAGGTACAAACAACAGTCTGAATAGAGACCAAGACAATTCTAACCAAAGAGAGTACTAATGGTGGATGGGGAAAAAAAAAATCAGTTGTTCAAATACATGGGATGTAGAAAACTTGTACTTCAAATGTAGGGGAAAAAAACCGTTGCTAATTTACATTTTTTTAACCCCAAATTATGAGAAATTAGATTCTTCAGATCTCCACCTAACCCCCCTTTTTAGGTCTAAGAAATGCAAAATTTATGTAGAACTGTTTTCCCCATACTTCCCCAAATTATACTACTATTTTTCAAGTACAGCTTTTTTAAAAGGTATCTTTTTTTTTTCCCATTTATAAGACTCCCTGTTTTCTTTCCTCTAGATGTGGCCACATGAATGCCAATATCTCAGCATGTAAGAAGGTGTTCTTAGACATGTTTTAAGTAGCTTAATCAATACTGGCATTCTTCTGTAACATTACACAGTGCATAAGCTATGCAACTGGTACATATGGAAACTACTATGACAGGAAATGAATCGAGGTACAAGGACGTTAATAGAAGCTGAACAGAAGCTAAACCTGTTACAAGCTTTTGCTCTGTATCAGCCAGTACAGCCCTCAAAGGAAAGTTTAAGTGCACACTTGGGCCTCATTGTACGAGTTTCAATATACAGAGCCAGAGGTTTAAATAGCATCAACTCAAAAAGAGCTAAAGTAAACTGCAATATGCCTTTTACACCAGTAGAGAACTTTACCCACTGCACTTAAACTCTTGTTACATCATTACAAAAATCCATTCCTTTTGCTATAGGCCGATGGCACACTGCATCACTGCTGGTAACATACCAACGGCGTTGAAACAACTGCTCATTCACTGGACATTCAGCAGCCAGCATGGATCAACTAGTGAACTAAAATTCCAAACTTCCAGTGGGCAAGTACTATTTTAACAGAACTTCATCACAGCTGCTAGTAAGCAGCAATTTGTAATGGAGTCCAGCAGAGAGGCCAAAACCTTAATCATCTTCCAGCCTGAAGCCCTTCCTTGCTCCCTTAAATATTCTTCAACTTACCTTGGTGAGAATTTTGATAAGACAGGTTAGGTGAAAGCTACTGTAACCTTTTCCTCAAAGGAATCACGCATAGTCCTATAAGGTTATCAATCCAGAACCCAAGGAGAGTCACTTAAGAGACTGAGACGAAGATTTCACAAAGATTAACAACTGGGGCCATAAAGTGAGATCAGTAACCTTCTGTAGAAGTCTCAAACCACTGAGATCTAGATTCAGACATATGTCAAATCGCTTTGTCAAACACTCATGCAACTCAGTTTCATTTCTCACATCACTAAAAAAGTCAGAAGTTTTTATTTTACTGATTATCCAATCACTTGAACATACAGACATATGCCAAGCTACTGAAAAAATCTGGGAAAGTATTCCAACAAGAACTACAGGTTACTATCTTATCTACAAGGATTACAGTCTATATTTCTCTTTCGAGAGAAGTTATGATATCAAAACAAAGAAAAATATTTTTTTCTAGAACCGATTTATAAATAAGCTCAACTGGTATCTAAGAAAATAGCTATAGAAATAACAATCTAATTTTAAAGTACAACCATAAGATATAAATTTAACTTCATTACAGGCTTTTAAAATTAGACTAAGTATTCAGAACTGGTTGATTTTACCTGTAGTAAGATAGCTATTAGCTTGAGTAGAAAAACCACTGGAAGCATTTGCAGCATTCTCCTCCTGCATGCTTTTTTCCAGTCTAGTAAAAGAAAAGTAGCTGCATAACACGAATAGATGTTAAGCGTAAACAGAATTATACTGTATTTCACCATGTTCTTGGAGGATCAATAGTACTGATTGCAAAACTGCATTTCATGAAGAGAAATACAGGGAGGGAAACTGGTCATTTTTACAAGAACTTACAAAAACAAATCAATGTGCTAAAGAACTGACTGGAGTAATGTAGCTTTCATAATCTGGTCAAATATCCGGTACAACCTGGGCTGAAGGCCGAGTGGTAAAGATTGAGAAAGCTTTGGGTCTTTTTTTCCCCTATACAGAGTGTTCCACATCCTTTTCCTGTTCTATCAGATCAGGAAACACAAATACTGATTTCACTGACAAAATCCTACCAAAATGCAGGAGTGACAGTTCTTAATTAAATCTAAGGAGAAAGAAAACCATTACATATTCTAATTTGGCTATATGTCTATTCAAATTTAATGCCCAATTTCTAAATTTAGTTTGACTTCCAGACAAGCAGTTTGAGTTCTTCAAAAGACTCTCTCAAACAATTAATTTTTTTCAGTCCTCCAAATATTTTTTCAGATTTTTTTCCTGATCTCTCTGGAACTTTTTTCCACAATCCCTGCAACAGAGGTATGTATTTTAACATCTCCTACCTCAAATTTCATCAACACACAAAGACTGAGAAATAGTCATTTTTCTGCTCCTACTCACTGCTTGCAAGTATGCTTCTAAGACCTCCACCACCCAAGTATCACATTGGTGCCTTACTTGGCCTGCTTGCCCACTTGTTTTTTAAACATCTTATTGCTACCCAAGGAATAGCTATTCATTTTGCAGCCCTTCTTCCTGCCAAAATAATCTCTGAATCCCCTATATGCCTACCATTAGCCAAATGCATTTTTGTCAAGATTGTTAGTGTGTTTCAAAAGCCAAGATGCTGGAGGGTTTTGGAGGTGTCTCTTGATTTTTCTTTTTTGGTACATGTGTAGCTGTGTGTATTAAGTAGGTGGGAAAGTTTGTATCCACATACAATGTATTAGTACCTACAGAGAACAATGTTGTCAAGCTCCTTTAACTTTACTGCAGGAGTTTGCCAAATAGGTGTGAAAGTTTCTATGTCAAGAATATTACAGGTCTTTCCTAGGCATTAGGTATATGTCTGCTTAGTTTCTCTTTTTTTCAGGGAGAAAGCTCCTTTTCCAGGTGGCTCAGAAATTCCAAGATCAGGTGAACAAACAAAGACACAGCAAGATAATACTCTACATTCTTTTTAGGAAAAGGGGGCCCTTTTTAATGTACAATTCATACCAAAAGCAAGACAGAAAGAAAACTCATCCTGAGAATCTGAAGATGACGAAGATCTGGTTGTCGCTGTTTGCTGAATACTTCTAGACAGATTCTCTGTTTTCTATATTTATTGCTATCTTAATTATTAAAAACAGCAAGCTTTAATTACATCTAGACAGAAATGGGCAACTCAAACCAACACTGGGAGAAGGGAACTATTTCGTGGTTCATGTTACTTGGAGTAATACTATAGAGGCCTTAGTAGTGGAAGAATTTCTTTGAGGCAGAAATAGCCTTCACACTACAGTGCACTGAAACAGCATAGGACTTTCATTCTACAGTTAGGTCATGCAAACAGTTTAATTCAGCATTCAATACAATCATGTTACAATGTCTTGGTATTGAATGAATAAACAACGTCAAACCTGGATAACTACCAGGTTTTTTTTCTAGGTTTTGGGGGTTTTTTTAAACAAGTTTTTCAGAAAAAGTAATCAATTGGTATGTCTGACACAGAGGTCTAACAGTACAGCACAAAACTTTCTCAAGAGCAACTTAAAGCTAGTATTTTCACTCTTCTTAATCTACAACATAGAAAATTAAATCATTGCACACATTGTACTTGAACAGGACCTATCAAGAAAGACTCATGGAAGTTACTTAAAAGCTTGTTAGGAAGTAGATGATCTGTTCAAAGATTTTTGCTATGAATACCATGTCAAAAATGTTCAAAGTTTTGAACATGTCGATGTTTTACGTGACAAATGAAACACTTCAGATAGACCATTTTCAATCAAAACACAAAGTCATTTTAGAAAAAAAGGTCATAATAGCAGAGTTACATGGGGTCCTTAATACTTGTCTTTCAGGTATATCACATCCATCCTACAGTTATGATCTGCAGAGTTCAAGGGAAACTTCCAAAAACTGCATTAAAGCTGCATTGAACTGCATTAGTTCTCTGCAGCCAAGGAACAAACACATAGAGAGAGCAAGGGAGGCGACCAAAAAAAACAAAAGGAGAGAAGAAGGATAAGACACAACATTTTCAACCCAAGAGAACTACTCCCTAAGTGACTATATGCAGACACCTTTGTACTAACAAGGATCTTCTGTAAGAATGTGTTAAACCACTTTAGTCACACATATTGCAGACAAGAGGACTATCACATAATGTGGTAGAGTCCAAAGGTTCAGTACCTTGAGATGTCATATGTCCAAAGAACATCCAGATCACAAAATATAACGTTAGGCAGGAATGATAATTCACTGCAGCTTGTACCTTTTATGACAACTTAAAATCATAGAATCATTTAGGTTGGAAAAGACCCTTAAGATAATCGAGTCCAACCGTAAACCTAATACTACCAAGTCCACCACTAAACCATGTGCCTAAGCGGCACGTCTACCTCTAGGGATGGTGATTCAACCACTTCCCTGTTCCAATGCTTCACAACCCTTTCGGTGAAAAAATTTTTCCTAATATCCAATCTACTACTTGATTAGTAGATAGCCGAAAATGTTTTGCTAGGACCTCAAAAGAGGTTGTATAAAATGCTGTACCAGTCACAGTGCATGTATGACTTACATGTTTCCTAGGGAAGGGAGGTACACAACCTTAACAGGCAATGGAAAGGAAGCAGCAATAAACTTCATTACCTAACTCTAACAAGAGTGAAGAAAAGGTTTCAGTTCTAAAACTATTCTAGGGAAACACAACCACAAGGAATACGTTATACAGCAAAATGTTATGTACAAAGAAAGGCAACAAACTACATGACCCATGAGCAACAACCGATAAAAGTAAAATTAGGTTCTGCCTGCTACTTGTAACCTACAAAAATCCCTTTGTCTGAAGGACAAGGTCAAAAGAGGTGGTTGATAACTTTCAAAAATTACAGGCTTTTATCAGGATATAAAAATCAGCAAGACAAACGTCAGTAGGTTAGACTAATAATCAAGGTTAAACAGTTTGGAATGCCTGTGGGATGTATGAAGAAATACCGTTAGCAAACAGGAATAAGAGGACCTTGTGAGACTCAAAGGACCAGGATCACAGGATTCTTAGCTCATACAAACCATAAATGATACATCAAATGAATCACAGCATTGACTTAAGCTTTCCTCATGAAGAGGACTTTGCTACTTAGCGTACTTTAAGAGGGAATCCCTGTCACCCAAACTAATTTTCTCTTCTCTGTTCTTTCACTGCAGTGTTTCACTAGTATGAAAGCTGCCACAGACACATGAAAATGCCATAATTTTAGCTGAAGTTCCTCAAAGGAGCTACATCCTAGACTGAGTGCATGCATGGACCTTGGCCTTGAAGGATTCACCTGATTAAAGCAGACAGGACTTCTCCTTGTTGGAAGGCTAGAACAAAACCCCACAAATTCATCTCAAGACAGCAGAACTATTCCAGCTTGAATAGAAGAATAAGGCTATCCACCCTGATAAAAGTTTGCACTGTCATAAAAAGCCACTGCCTCACATCTGGGAGGCTGTGTCCGCACTTGTGTCACCAATTCTCCATCATTATGGTGGCTCCTCCTCAAATGCCATCCAATTAAGAGAGCCTATGTCAATATCCAAAACCCTTCACTGAACTAATGTAAGTTTGTATAAAACTCTAGTCACCTTCTCTTTGTGGCCATGAATTACAGTATGTGAGTTGATAACTCACACGAACAAACCATAAACTGACAAAAAAGATGGGGTCAGAAGTGATGGAAATCAAGCCACTATCAAAACACGATCTGAATGAGACCTACTCCTCACAGAAGTTATACTTCATTATAGTATAGGTCTGGGCTCTCCAATAAATGAAAGTGAAACGCAGAATGAAGCCTTTACAACTGCAGTAATGTATGCCAGTAACAGGAGGCTAAAAGAGGAAAACAAGAGGGTTTGGAGTGTGCACACATACACACAGCAGCAAATACAAAATTCCACTTTTTCTTCTGAAGTATGGAAGACAAAAGATTTTTTTATGTTTTGGTGTTGGGTTTTTTTTGTTTAAGTGGATATACATTGTGGTATATGAAATGCAGAGATGCATAAATACTAACTCAGCAAAAGCAGAGAGGAATAAAGGATGACCTTATTCCACTCCAATCAGTTAAGAATTTTTTGAAATTGAAGACGCAGTAATAGCAAAACTGCTCGATTTCTGAAAGAGTTTCCACTCATCAGATTCCCAGCATGTTCATTTCCTTCAGCAGATGCTTCTGGTGTTCGTTACCAAGAGCTGCTGCTGGAGTACTGCCCTGGTTCCAAACTGGGCTGAGAGAGTTCTGCAGACACTTTGGGAATAGTGTGACATAAATGAAAATACTATCAGAACCTGGCTATTTTGATATTCATCATATTGTATTTCTTTCCACCATCTATTTAAGAGGCTAAGCATACACTAAGTCAGACAATCTGTTGGCAAATAACCATAAAGTAATGTTTGCCCCCAAATCTCCCTTATCCTATCAATAAAACCAAACTTTTCCTATCAATAAAACTGAACTAATTCTCCCATTCTCTCATGAAACACTAAGACTGTCTTCTTTAGTTCTCCATCTGGTCAAAATATGAACACTGAATCCACATAAGCCTTCAAAACACCTACCACACAGCTAATAATCAAGTTACTGTATCAGTGAAGGGCAGTTAATGCCAACTACTCCTGAAGTTCTATTAAAATTTTAGAGCCAAGATGAGGAAGAAAACTGCATACTAAGCATTTTATTAAACAGAAGCAAAAGCAGAGTGAACTTGTTAGATAAAAGCAGCATACAATGCCAAAAACATAACCTTGCAAACTAAATAAAAAAAAATAATTTCAAACTTGAAGGGAAATGAGTGGTGCTAATAAAATTCTACACATTACTTCAAGCACAGAAGTTGATGGAATAAAGCTTTTTTCTTAACCAATGGAAAGGAAGGGAATCTGGTTAGAGGGAGATTACTTAAAATTGCAGAGCAATTGTCTTTATTCTAAGTCATTTTAGGAATTCAGAACACTTCATTATTTTGCCAGATTCTATTTCATGAAGCAGATTATGGATTTTAGATTATTTACACCCACTGTTGCTGGCTGCTTCCTAAGTTTTAGGCAGTTTAGTTTTGGGAGCTTAAACAACCTGATCTTCTTATATTCAGTATCCAGTCACTTTGTCTTTCAGCATCTTTTCAGTCCAGGCTGTATAAGCTGCCTTCCTCCTGGACAGCAAGACGGATTTATCACCCAGAAAAGAGGAAACATATGCTCTTATTTAATCCTTACTCTGCTCGTACAAAATAAATCCATATTCTATAAAAGAGCAACAGAAAACAGTCTGCATACGTTAAATTATGAAGAGCAGACATTCCTTTCGCTAAACATACTGCCCGATGGGCCATTTTAAGAGTAAACTATTCCCTACATCAGCAGGAAGCAGTAGTGAAAGTTACTTTATATGTAACAAAACCACCAGAAAAAAAGGTGAAAGTTTTTTTCCTACTATTAGGCTTGGTACAGCCACCAGTAATTATGTGAACTGTGGGTGTTGCAGTAAGAGTTTCCCATGAAGAACAGTCGGAGTCATTACACAGAGATTAAGAAGGAAAAACGTAAATCACCCATTCCGACTAAATTGGACTCAGGGCCCCAGGCAAAATGGTTTCAGTAATAAGTAACAAGAATTAACCGGTTCCTCCTTTTTTGAGGGCTTTTCAGTCTTTTATGGAATGGCAAAAGTATTTTGAAAGAACTGAGATCACCTCATTGATTTGGGAGTAAAGACATACCCCTAGCCTGCAAACAACTTCAAATGCTGTCCTCCTGAGGACAAAGATTAACAGATATAGTACCAGACATTCCCTCCAACCTACTTGCATTTTCTACACACAAGGCTGTTTGCTGAGATAAAGCACTTGCACTGCACTAGGTCAAAATTCATTCCTGTATTTAGGATTATGAGTCATGCTGTTGAAAAAGCTATCATACTATTTCATGGGGACAAGGTGACAGAGCTTTTCAGACAAATAAGACTGTGTACTAGAATCATATAATCTCAAGAGTGAGCCTTCATTTAAAGAGTATTCTATCCTTGCTGCAGTTATCAAGACAGATTGATGTATTAAGACCTAATGCAAGAATTAAGAATTCATTCTCCCAGGTTTACTGACCACAATGCCAGAAAGATAAATATGCACTTCAAAGACGAGACTGATATTATACCATATCTGGAAAAGATGGAACCTACACTCCCTATGTTAACAGCAAGGAAAGCCTCTACCAAGATTTAGTTCTTCAAAACTGAGTGACATTTATTTTCCCCTAAATATACTAAAAAGTAAGTTTACCTTAAATAGCTGCTAAAACTCAAGGGAGACAATAAAATGGGCCCCCCAAAATTCTTGTTTAACGTAGGTCTGCACAGCTATGCAATCGCATCAGGTCAGCCACTGCTTTTCACAGAAAGACAAACCCCTACGATCAAACCACAAGACGACATTGATGCGCAAGAAATACCGAACCTGGCAAAGGAAGAGCATTGTTATTTCCAATCTAAAGCTCAATGCACCTCTGGTGAAAAAGTAGCAGACATGGCAGACCAAAGCACAGTTGGCAGAGAGATGACAGTTTTCAGGAACCTTTTTCCAAACTCACTTCCGAGAGGCTTACGAAGTCTGAAGAGGAAACAAAACCAGCACCGGGTGGAACCGAGAGCTTGTAAATTGGATCGTAACGGGGAGATTTCAACAGACTTTCGCTCGAGATTCATCCTCCCATCCGCGGCAAAACTTGCCACCCGCGCTTCGCTAAAACCTCCGCCAGCGCTGCTCTTCCCTCAGAGGCGCGCCCACCGCCGCCCAGGCACACGGCGGGCGGCCACCGCCGGGCTCCCCGGGGCCACCCCCCGCTCCGGAGACACCTCCCGGGCCCCGGCAGCCGCCCGCGGAGCCGCTCCCCGCCGCGCCGGGAGCGGAAGGTCGTTACGCAAGGTGACGGGGGCGGCTGGGCCGCGGCAAGGACGGGCCCCGCCGCACCGAAGCGGCTGCCTCGGCGATCCCCCTCCCTCCCGCTCCGCACCCGCACCCACCGCCGGCCCCGCCTCGCGGCGCCCCGCGGCACCCGGGCAGGCGGCTCCCCCGCAGCGGGCTGGCCCCCAGAGGGGGCGAAGTGGCCGGGGGGGGGCGGCCCCCGCCCTGCTGCACGGCTTCAGCGGCCGCGACGGGGGGGGCTGAGGAGAGCGCTCTCCCTCACGACCCGCAGCGGCCTGAGGGGGACAACGGCGGCGGCGGCAGCAGCAGCACCCCCCGCAGCGGGGCTGGGCGCGGCACCGGTCCCCCACCACCCCCAAGCGCCGGCGCCGCCTCACCTCCACCGGCGCCGCCTGTGCGCAGCCCCCCGCGCCGGGAGGAGCGCATCGCCCATGGTCCTCGGCGGAGGCCGGCGCGGGCTGAGGGGCGGCCGCCGCGCCCGCCGTGGGGGCCGGGCCACCTGGAGGCGGGCGGGCGCAAGGGAGCGTCTGCAAACTGCCAGCCGCGGGCGCGCGCGCGCGGCCCGGCACGGCCCGGCACGGCCCGGCGCGGCACGGCAGCGCCCGCCCGCGTGCAGGCGGCACGGCCAGCGGCCGCGCGGGAGGGGGGAGCGCGCGCAACCGGCCTGCCCGGCCGGAAGCGCCTGTGACAGGCCGAGGCAGGGCGAGGGAGCGTGTGCAAAGTGCCTGCCCGGCTGCGGAGCGCGCGGCGCCCGCAGGGGCGGGAGGCGGGGGCGCGGCGCCGAGGGGGCGAGCGGCCGCGGTTGTGAGGAGAAAGCGCCCGCAAGCGGGCACGGCCACTCGTGCGCAGCCGCTGCACGCGGTGGTAAGTGTGCGGGGGTGGCTCCGGAGGGAAACGCCCACGAGCCCGCCGGTGAGGCGGCGTCTCGGCGCCCCTCAGCCCGGCGCTCCTGAGGGGCGGCCTCGTCTCTGTCACAGCCCCGACCTCGCCCTCTTTTGAGCAGGCCCTTGTCCCCTCACACCTGCCTGTGGCCGGCCCTGCCACCGCGGGGCCCTGTCAGCGCCCTGTCAGCGCCCCGCGGAGCGGCGGGCCGCGCTCAGGCCTAGCGGAGCCCGCCGAGGGGCTGGCGGGGAGGACCGGCCCGGGAAACCGCCGCTGCAGCCTCACGGTGCTGGGCAGTCTGTCAGCCAGAGGTCAGGAAAGCAGGGTCAGATAGACATGGCTGAAAGAGCGCTGGCTGACCGCGTGCCCCGAAACAGCTTTCTAAGAATCCTCTTCTCCCTTCCCCGGACTCGTCCACCAAAATCTTCACAGCCCCGACGAACACGTAAGGTTAGACGCAGATCTTGTCTTTGGTAGCAGTTGCGGTTTTGGCTGCACCAGGTGGACGCATTACATCAGCTAACGTTTAGACACACACAGGTATTTGTTCCAGGAGTTGTAGGGTATTCATCTACTTCTTAGGTTGTCTGTAAAACACACTCTGCAAGCTACTAGAGCTTCAGTGTTTGGGAGCCATTAGAGCAAAGGAAGATAACGTATTTTTGTAATGAGAAGATGACTATTTTGTAGTGGCGAGACAGTCTCTATTTAGCACAGCTTCTGGAGAATGGTGTTTTCCCAAGCCTGCATGCACAGGCTTTGGGGTAGCTAATAGAAGATGGGTGACATCTGGTGGCCAATCCTACTCTCTGGTATTGAGAGAGGCTTCTTTCATAAGGAGTAATCAAGATCAAAGTAAAAAAATATGTTTCTGCTTACCTCTACAACCTAATTTAAGTTAAAGGAAGAACAGGTATAGCTTGTAATAAGCTGCAGAACTTAGATCAGTATCTGTTACAATATTCTTCACATGTCATGAATCATCAGAAAATGGTTACACACAAAAAAATTACCCCAAACCAAAATCAAGTAAATGGGTACGTTTTTTGTGACAATTCACAAAAATCTCTGCTAGTGTTCAGTGCTATTCATTTTGGGTTTCTCCACACAGGACAGAAAATTGTGATGTGTGCAATGCATGCTGAAGGACGCTTGTTTGTACCTACAAGCATCTGCAACAATGCTGTGCAATTTGGAGTTTCACGTTTCACCCAGCATTATGCTGTTCTCAGTTGGAAATTCACTGGCATTTAAAGAGAGGTTAGGGATTTGAAAATTTTACAAGGCATTGAATGATCAAAGCCTTGGACCTCTTTCTGTGTAAGGTGGGTAACTTTTAAAAAGATCTGCTATGATTTGCACTGTTTGTGGAACAGGCTTTTGTCACAGAGAAACAAAGCAGGTGAAATAATGGCATCTACAGCTCTTTGATTCTTTTCTATTTATTATGCTTTTAATTTAGGAAGCTCATATGAAGGAGCTGAACTAATGTTGCAGTTGCTTTTGAGTTTGATATGATCCGTTATAGAAATATTATATATCAGAAAATAACAACAGCGGTCTCCTAGCAGAGCTCTTAGTGAAGGGCACAGTAGATCTTATTAGCTAACAGTTTTCAAATCGAAGCGTACCAACCAGATCCTCCATTCAGGAATAGGAAGTTACACTGCATATTTTACAGTATGTGTATCTGACATAGCTAAATGAAAAAATATGGCAGAGATGAGCAAACTATATGCATTGATTAAGGAAGTGAGAACTGTGTAGGAGAGTGGGCTCCCTGCTCAAGGAGCGTTCCCTGGAGAAAGGTTGGGTTCTTGGAGCACAGGGAACAAGAGACTGAGAGAAGACAAACCCCTGCAGCATTAAAGTACTAGGAGAATCTGAGAGCAACCTGGCACTTACATGCTTATTCCTCATTCTAATGTGTAACAAGAAGGCCACCAATTATTCAGATTTAGCTATCTCAGGCCTGTCCCACATTCAGCATGAAGCACACATAGTTAAAGCTTCACCCATCTGCTTGCTCATTCTGTGCCCATGGGAAGAGACTGTGGGTGGAGGCCCCAAGTGAGGCTGATTAGGACCATTAAGACCTGTTAATGCAATCAGGGCCCTTGATGCTGGCATCTCATCTTAACTGTTTGCATCTGAGCTACAGGCTCTCTCCAACTGCAGGACTCTGCATACTGATCCCATCACCCTTGGGTACAGGGAGGAATGGCGTGGTGGAAGTGCTACACTGCAATTTAGGGTGCCTTCTAAGGATGCCCTATCTGTTCAAGGATCTGCTAGGAAGCATACTTCCCAGAGGTAGTCACACTCCACCACATGTATAGCTGCCCTGCATACAGACAAACACATCCTGTGAGCCAACAGTCAGTGATTAAAGAAGATAAGTTGGTAGGTCTGTTGGATGTGTGAAAACACCTAAACATTGTATAAGGCTAGGACTGAGGATCTTGGCTACACCTGTTGTTAATGGAGAACTTTTGGGTTACTCTGAGGTCTGTCTTATTAATGAGGAAAACAGTTATATTCTGGTAGAGACATTCAGTATATCGCCTACTGATACTGTTTTCCTGCTTGATTTTGTGTCCAAAAGTTGTGGGTACAGCCCTGCCCTGAGTGGATAACAAAAACTCCCTTGTGTGATTGTGTGCCAGTCATAGCTTTGGATTAGTAGAGAACTTGGGCAGACTAGGTTAAGAAGTCACATCTATACTAACTTCTGCTTGCTTACTGTAAACTCAACATAAAAGGACAGAAGTAATCCGTAGAAGACATCGAGTGCAGTGGAACTGTTTAAGGAATGTTTATGTTGTGAGACCAATTCTTTTGCACATCCCTATACTGACTTTTGGAGAATTCTGATTATGGACCAGCAGTGGATAACCTAATGCACAGAAGTCACCAGTGCTAACTCCAGAATTGCTAATGTCACCTTTAAAGTAGTCTACTTGTTGAATTTTCCATCTCTGTTCAAAGAATAAACTACTGTAATGTGGAGACATGTGTCTAGAACATAGAAGAATTCTGTGATTATTCACAGACAATACCTACATAAACCTTTCCTTAGGGAGGTATGTGTAAGCTGTGTTTCCTTTTGACTTGTAACACTGTATAACAAAATTACAGCACACATATCATAAAATTTAGTTTCCCTTTCCTAATAGCAAAATCTGTTACCATGAGATATATATTATTACAGAATACAGATATAAAAAATTTTTTTAACATAGAAATCTCTTCTGAGGCCGACTACATCCAACATTCCTGCCTTTGTTCCAGTTGATGGGCCCCTCTTGTCTCAGGTAGATAGACACAGTGTTACATCATGTTACACTTCTTGGATCAGAACAGCAATAAAGCACTTGGGATGGGAACTAGGAAGCATCTGCATTATAATCTGCATCTCCTTCAAAGCCTGGTCTCTGGAAGGTCTCCATCCCTCTGTGCAGGGTTTCTTACCTTCTTTTATAAACTCCCCATACACTCCTCTGAATAAAGGGTTAGTTGTTAGCTTTGCAGATTCTAAGTGGACTCTTCGGTGGTAGGCTGAGTATTGTATTATTAATGTTGAACATAACTTAAAATGAAAAAGGAGAAGAGGAAAAAGAAGAAGGAAAAACTGAAATTTGAACCAGCAATAAGATAAAAAAGACCGTCCTGAAAAGTACCTTTGTCCCTTCATTGCCAAACACAATATCTGTGTCTTGAGGCTTCCAACATATGCTTTTAAAGCTTTCTGTTTGATGTCTCCCTCAGCTTTATTGACACAAATGAATTTACTGCAAAATGATAACCGAGTCCAGCCTCTGTGTTGCAGATCAGAAAACTTATGCGTTCCTGTTCAAGAATGTATCTTGCTTTTTTGTTTGATTGCTCTGATTTCTCAGGACCTCATCTATGTTTTTTGAACTACAGTACAATATAATTCTGAAGAGCTGTCATATTCAACCCTAATAATATTCTGATCACAAAGTGAAATCTTGAAGAGTCACCCTTTCCCTCTCTTTTGCTCATTATTCATAATTTGAAGTTGCTGTGGGATAACCTTGGTTTAACTTAGATTAAATATCAGAAGAGTAGGAAATAGAAAATGTTCCTGTCCTTTCCCCATATTCAGGTAAACCCCCTGTTTTTTAACATGAGTAAGACTTTGCAGTTAGCCTTTAACTGTATCCTTCCCACTAAGTTTTTATGGATATGAAAAAGTCAGATTTTTAAAAGGTATTATAAACTCTACCCAGTACAAAAGAGCAAAGCCATAAATTATTATTTGACTCTTGCCTTTGAAGGTTTTATTCTGTCCCTTGTTCATAAATGTAACAACTGGGCTATAAAATTTTCCAACACCAGAAAACATTGATCTATATTCCAACAGATCTTCCCATTACCACAGACATTGTAAACATAAATTGTACAAACATTTCCATTAACTTTGCACTGGGTTATCAAACAGGAAATAAACCCTTGTTTTTAGGTACCAAACCAAACATTTCTAACAGGTATTTAATATGTGCAATAAGTGTACTAAGGAGCTCCCCATTTGCAGGAAATTATTTGAGATTTCTTTTCAGACATCACAGTAGCATTTCAGTGCAAAGTGGCATGTAATTGTAAAATTTCATAGGTACAGTATAAATCTGGTAGAGCTGATTCTCCACTGTCATCTTCCTTTTGTAGTAATTAGTAAGAACGGTCATATTTTACATCCACCTTGCACAGGTTTGAATGACTGCTCAAGGTGCAACAGATACTCTGTGTTCTCATTTGAATGCAAACTGAAATTGCATCATGATTTAGTTTAGAGATTTCATTGGACCTGGGGGAATTAAAGACTTTCCTGAGGAAACAAGTCATTGGCCACTCATGGAGATCTGCCAAAGAGACTGTGCGGCAGATAAATGATTAAGATACAAAAGGAGAAAGACTAAGAAAGAACAAAGGCAGTAAGGACATAGTAGAATATCTGGATGGGTTATTTGTATTGGTGTTCACTATTGAGTTGTTAGTAATTTTGTAAGTTTCCCCTCCAGTATAATCTTTATGGAGCTATTGTCTCAAACTGAAGAATCAACAGAAAAGTTTTTAGATTGAATCAATAAAATTCACAGTACCAGGGCTTGGTGGTATTTGTCCAATAGTTTTGAAGGAACTTAGGTAGGAAATTTCTGAGTGGTTGTCTCTGCTACATTGTCTAATCAGCCTCTTTTCATAATTATCAGAAGCACCAATTTCAGAGAAGTCTGTAGTGGTACCTCGGAAAATTGGAAATGGATGGCTTAGTCTGACTTCTGCCCCGATGAATCGGCAGGAAATATACTTAGGATATATATATAGAGATAGTATATGTGTAATAGGTTAATATCTATATGTGATCCTCTTCTATAGAGGTAAACAATAAGCTCACAGGTTGGTTTCTTATTTGAAGGAGTCAGTAACCATCTCTCTGATCTGCATAGTAGTCTCTATTCAGGTATCTGTAAACTTTTTCACAAAATTTTGAGCCAAACGCTTACTGTCATTAAAGAAATGAGATCGTCATGGGATATGTCATAAGGTGCTTAAAGGATGGGAGTAGAAAAAGATAGAAAACAGAAATAGAAATAGGCGTATGGGATCATTTGTCGCTGTGGAGGGAGTTTATCTTTGGAATCTCTCAGGACCTTGTTTTGTGACCTTGCTTTTCAGCTTTTCAGCATATTTGTAAATGATCTGGAAAGGGAATTGATATTGAGGTGACAATTGCAGATAATATAAAATTGCTGAGGATAATAAAATCTAAATCTGATTGCAAAATGCTGCAGAAGGATACTGTGATACTGCGTGACAGGAAAATAAAACAGCAGATATAATTTAGTGTTGATATTACTTTGCATGATAAATGCAAAATTACATTAAAAAATGAAAAGTGACTGCCTATATAACCAAATGGACTTTTGATATTACTAATCAGGAATGAGATTGTGAAATTACTTTGAAGAGTCTCTGAAAATATCAGCTCAATGTTCAACAGTGATCAAAAAACCAGAACGTTGGGAATTATTAAGAAAGGATTTGTGAACAAAACAAAACATCCCTATGTCTGTATAGTTCCATGGTACACTCAGATTTGAATCTGGCAGTTCTCTTTCTCTACCTCAAAAAAGATACAGTAAAGCAATAAAGGATGACAAAAGTGATCAGAGACTTTGAATTACATCATATGAGAAGAGATGAAGCTGACTAGAAATTAGAGAAGAGGAGAACTTGGGAAAGAGGTGATAGAAATTGAATAAAACCAGATTATGAAATCATAGATCACACAAGGATGAACGGGGCAGAATTGTTCAGTATTTGTCACAGCAAAAAGAACCTGTGGCACCCAATGAAATTTTGAATAGTGGATTTCAAACAAGTAAAATGAAATACTTGTCCAGGCAAAATCTAAGTTAAATTGTAGAATCTGCAGGATTTTCTGGAGGCCAAAAATATAAATGGATTCAAAAAAGTATTACATATTTCAAGGATAAGAGGTCCTTTAGCAGCTGTTAAATAGGTAACAACTTTAAAGAAGCCTCCAAGTCTCTGACTGTTAGGAAACTGGGAAAATATTCCCTGGGAGGCACCATTCTGTACTTGTCCTGTGTCATACACTGCTCACCAAAGTGTCTCCTCATGTTCTTTCTTTGAGATACTGAGCAGGTGGTCCTTCATCTGACTCTGTGCAGCTGTTACTGTGTCCTTATTCCTTCCTTTTATTTGCTAACTCATGTGGGGATGTGCTTCTTTTGTAAGGTCCGACTCCTTCACCTTGACAGAAATGACCTGAACAGGACATCATGCCTTTCCGTCATGGTGAAATTCAACCTCTTCAAGGCACAGAATAGCTCCAATTCAACAAGGCCTAACAACTTGTAGACTCCATTCCTCTTTCCACCTTTCATAGGTTCCCATGCAGCTGCTGGCATATTTTGAACAGTGAGCTGGAATGACTTCAACAGTTTTAAAAAATATTCTGGAAATGTTACTCTGCTGTGTCCCAGATGAATTTTTTTATATCTATATCTATATCTATATCTATATCTATATCTATATCTATATCTATATCTATCCATGCCTCTTTACCCCCAATATAGCCCCAGTCATTTGCTGCTGTTGTACTGCATCTCACAGAACTGTGTCTCATGGACAAAATCTGGAAAATCATGGTACTGAAGAGTCAAATTCCTCATTTTTAACTAGCGTGCACCCTTAGTGTTATAGTGTGGTTGTGGCCAGTGTAACAGAGCGATGAATTTGGAATACAGAGTATCTATGTAGTTGGATCTCTGCTACATTATCACTAGTGTAACAAAGGACTCCAGGTCAATGCCAAAATGACATAATGAAGTTAATTTTTTTTCAGCCTTAACTTAGTTAAATTTATCTGTATTTCTGTTGTTATTTGATACCCAAAACAAATACTAGGAGCCAAATAATCCTAATTGTTGAATCTGGTTTTAGAGTTTGAACTAGGATATTAATTGCGATTTCAGCATCAGGCCTACTGCTTTAAGTGACAACACATCTAGGAAATACCCTATTTCCTATAAATCTGCAGAACTTCTGACAGACTTCACCAACTGGATAGTACTGTTGTACATACCTGTAATTGTTCTTAAGTAAGTGACCCATAATTGTTCTTTTTGTTTTATTAACTTGTACATTTGAAACGCAAAAGGATGTACAGACTCAGAAATGTACCTTATCAAGTTTACTCTTCGTTAATGCTAAATGCATTATCACACAAGGGTGAAGAAAACACATCATGTAGGCAATCACTGAAATTGGCATCTTTTCTTTCTCAAGTAGCCAGGTGACATTTCACTTATGGGAACCGTTAAACCAGGGTGTTAAAAACAGATTTAGTTTACTTTCTGTCTACTTAAAAGAGAGCTGTTGTCACTATTTTGGCAATTAAAGTTTGAAAGTGGGAGGCATTTGATTTATAGAAGACACTAAACTGAAGACTGCTTTATAAAGCTAAAAAGGACTGATTATAAAACTTCACAAAAAGGAAACTGTTTTCAACAATTTATGAACTGTGACAAAACAGTCTCTTGCTTAAACAGGAGGTAGATGAAGCTTCTGTTATTATTAGAAACAAACTCAAACTGTGAGATTTAGATCATCAGCTTTGAACACTCTTTTCCCCTCAGCCCCCTCAAATGTAGGAACTTTTATGTAGGGTACACTGTAGTGTACCCCACGCCTGAAATCCTGGAATATTTTCCAGCACCAATAAATTATTTACAGTAGATCTTCTCTGTTATTTATGAGATGGGCAATAAAGCCAGTTCTTGACTGTAGAATTACTACATATGAGAGCTTATTTGTAGGCTTTCTGCTGGTTAAGCAGATCTAGTAGATCCCCTTTGGTCTAATTCAAAAGTCTAAAAGGTTGAGAGTCCTGTGGTCAATGAATTCCAGGCTGATGTGTATTTACATTATTAATACATTACTATTCTGTGTACAGAATACATTGTTATTCTGTGTTATTAATAAGGAAAAAAATTAGGTTGGCTAAGGTCTGGACAATACTGAGCATCTCTTTGCGTTGTTTGCTGGTAAGTGAAAGTTTTAGTGGAATTTTAGTTGCTAAATAATAACTGAATTTTGTAGATTACCCTAAATGGTGTCTCCTTAAAAGTGGTGTAAAGTATCACCTGGAAAATTTTCATCTGACATTTTGGTGAGAATCTTTTAGGTGCTTGCAGTTGTCTGGAACTGTTGCAATCTGTAGTCCCACCAAGTTTGTACAACAGAGACTATATGTGCAATCTTTCAAGCACTGCAAAAGTCTTAAAGGAATGCTCATCCATCTGGAATGTCAGTGACCTCTAAGTCTTCTCATGTTGTTACTGGACAGTTCTGGAAATGGAGTGTCTGTGAATAGGATTCCCATTGCAAAAAGAGAAAAAGCAACTTTACTTTTATGTTTTTTTGAGTGTGGTGCTTGACTATACAAAGTTTAGCCCAAAGTCAATATTCACTTAACATATTTAGAATTGACAAAATACAATGGAGTTCCTAAATTGACTCTTACAAGAATTTATCAGATTAAATGTCTTCATTACTTACTAGAATTATCACATATTCTCTGTCCTACTACTGCCTTCCATCTTTTATGTTCTCCTCCCAAATCTCTTGTTATTTTAATGTATTTTTACTCCACAGGGCTGAAGATCTTTTAACAAAGGACTGGTTCTTTTTTGCAGATATATAATACAATGGGCTTTATGGAAATGGTCTACACTGACTGTAAAGTATCTTAAATTTACCAGACAGAGATGCTTTTCTTGAACAGGGACATGTTATGCATGATAAAAAAAATATTTGAAGAGAAATTCTTACAAGAAAGGAAGAAGTCAGTACAAGGTCTCTTAAAATAATAAGCGACATAATGGTAAATGCAGCCATTGGACATGCACCAAGTCATTTGACCTTATGCATATGCCAACCTACAATACTGGAGCAAAAGACATGGTAGAAGCATTTATATGCACTGGGAAGTCAGAAAGTGTAGGCTTCCTGAAGGGAAAATATCTCCTTTGTCAGACAACCCATTTAAATGAAAAGTAGACTAACTTGAGCATGGGAGAGTCTTCCCTTATTCAGAAATGTAGTCCTTTTACAAAAAAACCCACCAAACTTAAACCTGCAAATGTGAAAAATAACAATACATTTTTATCACCTCACCCAGGTCTGCTCTCTGACAGTGGATAGACACTGTGAGGCATACAGCTGAAAAGTCAAAGCTGGATCAGTTATATTTGCTTTCTGCAACCAAAAATTCAAATTCTTCAGAGTCACAGAAGAGAGTGAATTGCATATGTCTCTTATCAAATAAGAAGTATTAACAGAAAAGGTCTCAGGAGAGAGTATTGATCAACACACATGAATTCAGGGAAGTTTTGGTTTAAGTAATGAATACTGACTTCTTCCAAGAAGTGAACTTAATATGAAAAAATTTCAAGTTTTCTAAAATTGTTCTTTTCTTTGTCTTTACCCTCTAACTACATTAAGTCATTTCAAAAACTCAGTTTCCTTCTGTGTTCTGTCTTCTGCTGTCACTTCTGCTGTTACTGGGACCTGCCACCTTTGGAAGAAATTCTATGTTGTAGATGGCCAATAAAAGCAGTCATCAGTGGAAGATTCTACAGTGAAGCTTAAGAAAACCACTTTCTAACATACTAAGATCCCAGGCTCTTCAAGGCTTTGTAAATGTGATCAAAACCAACTTGAACTGCAGCCAGAAAGGAATTGGGACCAAATGTGGAACATGATGCAATGAACTTACAGCAGCTTGTCCAGTTTAAACAATGTTATTTCTACATGAAAAGTCTGCTAGAAAAAGGGCAGATACATTTTCTTCTGGAATTCAGGTGTTCTGTGGATTGTCCAAACACTGAAATAAGGCTGTATCTTTTTTTTTTCTTGCTCTTTGCCATCGTTATAAAAGAATTAACAATCTCAGGCAATATTCAAGAGGACAGTCTCCAAATCCAGTTCTCATATCACTCCAGTCTTTGACCCATACCAGTCCCTGTGGATAGGAAGCATTTAGACATACTTGGTTATCCCTGGCGATACATCCCAATGTTAAGCAGATGCAGTCAAGCTCTTGAGTTTTCTAGCACAACTGAGAGACTGGAATTTTAATGTATTCCTAATTAGGTCCCTGGCTTCAAATGACCTTCCTCCCTGGTTTCCTTAGACATTCTAGAATATATTTCTCATAGGCAATTGTATTTCCTTAGACATATATGCCTAACAAGCATGAGATAAAAGGAAAGATTGTGTGGCTTCATCCAAACATGTGGAACTGAATATTGACCATATTTATAGCTGAGATACTATTTCAGCATCAAACTTCTAAGTATCTTTTGTTATATGTTGCTAGAGAAGGATCATTGGACAAAAGCTTTTAATATAGACTCCATCAGCCCAGATTGGAGAGGTGTGACTGAGAGTTCAGGTTATAACTCATTGACCCTTACCAGCCTCACATTTGCACATGGTGGAGGCCCTAGCCGTAATCATTTAGATTTTAGCAAGCTGGAAGATGAGTCTGTCTAGGGGTGGCAGTGGATTACCATTCATTTACTGTGTGTAATCACATTATATATTTTTAGGTTACCTATGTAGTTTAGGAGAGTAGCAGGTGATTTAGGACATGCCTGCAGTGTAAGTAAATCTGGCTAAATAATACACAAGTTAGTGGTTTGAAGACTTGTTTTTTTTTAAAGTAATTAGGAGCTAGGGTTATTGACAAGTGACAAAGGCAAATATTCAATCAGGAGAGACAATGTTTAAAGAAATCTCATCTTTTTCTGTGTATTACAGGGAGGTAGATCACTGACATATAGGATGCTAGCAGGAAAGAAAGTATTTTTCATATGCTGGCTAATATACTGTTAGTCATTGCCTAAAAATACTGCAGGTCAAGCTACATCAGTCTGTCAGATCAGGTAGATGACATGTTTACTTTAGTAAATCTAATCTTGCCCTTGCCTGCTGAACCTGGGGTTGAAAAGCAAGGACGGTACCAATAGTGGAGTAATTACCAGACCCATCTTATCAGCTCAGATAGGTGTAACCGCAGATGATTGCAGCAGACATAAAGCAAGGTTCCAACTGCTCTTCCTTCAGAAAGAACTTGTATAGCAACCACAATTCTAGCCCATAGGTGCTCTGTGATGCATTGGTGGGTCTTTGACAATTTTCTGGAGAGCTCTAGATTGGTCTTTTATTGTAAAGGGGCTTAAAAATAGTAAAGTCCCTGCTGAAAACATACACACAACTTTTAGAAGTCTATTTTATATCAACATTCCTAGATCTTCATATCACCGAAAATCCCATAAACAACCCTCTCTGGTGAAAATATCCTGTATGAAAACAGCTGCTAAAATAGAGACTAATTTAACAGCAAACTCTGGAGAAACAATATTGACTCCTGTAAACTTGGAAGCCTGTGGGCATTTCCCTTTTAGATGGCATATTTGTTTTAGAAATACATATGTACTGCAGATAACCCAATGCACATTGTATTTAAAATGTTTATTTTACATTTGCTTTCATGGAAATTAATCATAAATGTACTCATTGATACGTACTTACTTGAAAAAGTCAGGAACTTTTTCATTCTCCTGTTCTGTTACTTACATGCACAGACTTACAACAGTTATAAACAGAAAAGACCAGTCAGGGTATGTCTATCCCGCTACAAATATAGAATCTCCTTCTCCCACACAGTGTATTTGCTAATGTTGTTTTATCTGTTTTTAAGAACTTTCCGATTCCTTCCACTTTATTGAGCTTGACGTTACATATTTAACTGATATTCTAGAAACTAACAGCTCGCTCTGCTCTTATCTCATTAGTTCCTTTGTTTTCAGTTTCAGGTAATTACTTCCAGTTGTTTCCATTTACAGAACTCAGAAAAATTCCTCTCCAATATTTTTTGATCTTTCACATGTTTTGGGAAATAACATGTTTTAGTATAAAATACAAAGCTAATAACCTTCAATAGGTTGCTAATTTGTCCCTGAAAACATACTTGTTTTTTCTTTCTATTACAAATTTCTATACAACTTACTTTTTCCTAAATGTTGGCTGGATATTCTTTCTCATTTTTCTACTTCTGCTCTTTCTTCCCACTGATTAAGTTCAAACGCCAGCAGGGATTAATAGCTGACTCCTTTCAAGGGAGAAGATGTCAGGTTTTGGATAAAAATAAGGGTTCCAAAGAATGGAAATATGACTACCCATTAATAGAAAGGAAATCTGAACTCACAGTCATCTGACATCTCAATGATTTTTGTCAGAGCTAGAGAGAGTGTAGATGGTTTGCTGATCTCTGTGGGACATTCTGCATAATCTGCTATAAATTATGGAAAATAATTACAAAGTAGACTGGAAATTACGTAAATTGAGTTATTCCAAGCTCAGCAGATTGTTGAGCAGTAGGTCCAGAAATGCTAGAATGAAAGGATAATGGGATTATAGGCTTTGATTAATTTCAGTAAAACATCACTGTGACTCTTTTGGACAGTCATTTTTGGGGGAGCTGACATGCAAAATAGGAATAGGAAATAGGAAATTAGGAAAAATAGGAAAAAATAGGAGCACCAAGAAACATGAATTAAAGCCCTATCTTTATATGAGTGATTGTTGCCATCACAGGCTAGTATTCAGAGTTTACTATAGGAGAGCAGGTAAATCCAGGTCATGGACTCCATGACTGCTCCAAATGGCTCTTAACATATGATCTTAAAATTTGTTTTGTCTTCCTCGTTAGTCATGTCTGAATCTGCAATCATCAGACAGCTTGCACATAAAACTTCAACAAAGTTAATGCCCCAGTATCCAGCTTTTTCTCTATGTTTCAGTCTTCATTTTGAAAAACAGTTTTACTGCTAACCTTGCTTTTTAGTCTTGTTCTTCTTTGGCCAAATTAGATTTTGAGCCTATTAGCTACGACAGTGTCCTGTTGAATATCAGTCATAGGGAAGGGAGTCTGTCATGCGCAGTATAGGAAACTATTTAAAGGATAATAGCAACCTTTGCTTTTGGGTATAAGCTGATTGTCAAAGTGGAAAAGAAATGTTGCTCTTATGGGTACCATTGCATAATCGCTTATCACATTATGAGGATTTGCACCTTCCTCTGAGATATAGTAAAGACAGACTACTGGGCTTGATGGACCAGTAGTCTTATCTGCCATGACAACTCTTTATGTTCTGATACATGTGACCTGTCAGTGTCTATACTGAAAAGATAAAAAATTAAGCTACTGGTGAGTGAAGACTAAGGCATGTGGAAAGAGATTTCTAAAGGAACAGTTTTCAATTGTCAGTATGCAGTGAACCACCATTGTGGAAATGAAGCAATACACGGCAGCAATCTGCGTAGAACAATTTACCATAACCACTACAGTTCAGTTATTTATTTTTATTTACTTAGTTATATGAGAAAGCGCTGCTATATGAAATAAAGATAAGGCAGCTCTTTTAGGGAGACAAAAGTTAAACTGGGAAACTGTTTGGGGTTGGAGCAATCCACAGATTAGCTGCAGTTATGCAATTGGTAAAAATTTCTCAGTACTTCATAGAAAAATATTTAGAATCCAGAAAGATTGATTGGCAGGTCCTTAATAATGCATTTCCTGAGGCAAATGCATATAGATACATATGGAAGTTGGTCATGTAGGTGGTGTCTGGTGGACGTGGCTGTTTTTCTCTATTTAAGAACTGTTAAAGGTCTTTGTAACTGGAACGTAATTGCATAAATGTATGCGTAGATGACTTGTCTATTTGAAGAGCTCAGCTTTGTGAGATGCTGAGTGCTGAAGGTCCTGTCAACTCTTAGAACAGAGTTTTACAAGGGCTCTATAGGATTTGCATCAGCTGTATTGTATTATCTGGATAAAAACATACATTTTGTATAATAGCCTACCTCCTCAGACAGAAAGGAAAAGACTCCATGTTTTTATTTGGGTGTATTATTTCTTACTTACAGATCTAAGTCGAATCCAGCTCCAGCATTTAAACCTGAGCAAATTAATCAAAACAAAAGACACCACTGTTGTAGCTTTTTTACTTTTGAAGTGATTAATTTTTGTTATAAACAGAACAAAATAAATCCAGCATCAGATATCACATTCCTTAAGGACTGGCAGCTCCTAACTACATGATTTGAGGAGGAATGAAGAAGCAACAAAAATAAATGACTGAAAAACATTGCAAATACAAGGACTGATGAATAGTGAATCTTATTTAGGGCATTGCTTTGCTACCCACTTTTCAGAGACCAAAGAGTTTCTAATTTGTCACAAGAGGTTTGCATCAGATACCTCCTGTTTGATGTGACAGTCTGTTATTTCCTTTTGCATTGTAGTTGCTTCAGTCAAACAGTTCATGCTATGCCTGTCATGTTGTCCAACCACGACTTCAGAGACTTCATAAATGCAACATGCAACTGCCTGTTCTGGAAAGATTACATACTGAAAATACTGCTTAAGAGGAGGATTTGATTTTAACTTGTTCTAGCAGATATTTGGTTTGATTAAGAAAAAAAGAAGATAGCTCTGTTGTGTCATAGAGAATATTATCATATTCTTTACAGGCAAGTACATTTAAAATGATAGTAAATGAGGCAGTTTTACAATATTTATTTTAAAATGAATGGTTTTACACATTAATAATGAATGTGTATGTAGGACATGAATAATATATAGCAGGTGCTATCGAGGAATCTGACCTGATTGCTTTTATTCTTTCTGGGTTTTTTTCCATCATTTAAATTAAGAAAAAAATCTTTTCATGTATTGTTAGATCATTTTTATTATTCTTAATCTTTTTTATCACTTTACAAAGATACAATAAAACTGCTGTTACAGAAGTAAATGTGCATAGCATGTTATTGCCTGGATTTGGCATAACACGATTAATTGTCTGGGGCTGAATACTGATGTACCTTGGATTTTAGAATAATGGAATTCAATGCTTAACTCTTCCACAGCAATTATGTATGTGACCTTTGTCAAGTCAGTTTGGCCCTGGTCCAGCAAAAAATTAAACATTTGTGCAACAAGAAACTAACGTTTACCTACTTGAAGGTACATCAAGGTGTTAATTGCACTGTGCCTCTGTTTCTCTCTTTCCCTTAGTTTTTTATGGTTTAGACAGTAAAAGCCCAAAAGACCTTTCAGTGTGTATATACTATATCTAGCACAACAGCGTTCCTGGTCCCTGCTGATTTCAGGGAAATGCTATTACACATCCTGCTCACTGCACTCCCGTTGACCCTAATGGAAATGTTTGCATGAATAATTTGAACTCTTTGTATATATTCACATAGGAAAATGGTATTGCCCTGGGAAAAAAAGAATGGGTCTTCCTTTCTTTGCCGGATACGCCTTCTTCATTGTGGTAGATTTGATCTCTCAGTGTAGCTTTTTATTCACTGACCTCAGTGTCAAAAAGCTTCTTTTTTGTTGTTGGGTTTTCTTTAACTTGTTCCCAGATGCCTGATGCAACCAATGGCAATAAAAGAAGTCAAATAAAGAAACTTAGAATTCTATTAGAAGCCACAGAAACAATTCCCTGAGCTGTCCATTGGCTTAAATAACTGTGTAAGTAATTTGCCAAAAGACATCTAATGGACAATTTTAAAAGTAAAATCAGCTAAAGCAGTGGTGTCTTTTTTGTTTGTTTTTCCTGCCTCATTGTCTCAACAAATACATTGTTTTAGTGCTTTCTTGTATTATGGATGTATGTGCAGCTCAGGCCTCTGTAAACCTTAAAGTATCAGTTATTAAAGAATGAGTGAATATGCTGTTTGAGTATGTACCATAAAATGTTATAGAAGTGCTATGAAGTATTTTTATAAATATAAAACCAGAGGAAAAATCAAGAAGTACAAACCAGTTTAAAGCTCAGTTAAAATGAGAGATGGTCCAAATTGTCAATGAAATTTTCTCAATTCATGTTTACAAATCTGAATTATGTGAATGGTTTCTATATTTTTTAACTACTTATACTAAAAGTGTCTCTAAGAACATGCCTGAATTTGGTGCCGTCAGATTCTATAGTGAGAGCTTATCCCAGTTAGAAGTGCCCATTAGTAAAAATCATTTCTACACTTACACACATGCAAATCCCTGTTCATTTATATATATTTATGCCTTTGGAACAATTGTGAGACAAAATGTATGAAATTAGACTTGGTGAGAACGAGAAACAAACGCCTCAGCAAATAATTTGCCTTTGTGCACCAGCACTCCAGTTTCATGCTTTTCTCTTGGATGCTTTTGTAACACATTCTGTAATAGGACAGATACTTAGTTGAAATAGCAGTCTCCGTTTTGTGGCAGGGAATTCCCTTGCATAAATTAGTTCATTGGCTCCCTGAGGCAGATAAGTCACTGTGCCAAGGGGATAGGGACAAGGGAGTGCTTCTGGGTGGGAACATGCTGAAGGACATGCTGAAGAATACACCTGCGGAGGAAGATGGGGAAGAAGGTGAGTGTTCTTCCAACAGGGTTTGTAGAGCAGAGTGTGAATACTCCTCCAAGAACTGCTATACATCAATGACCTGGATGCTTTCCCTTTAAAAATAAAACAACAGTTCCCGTGGAGAAAGTTAAGTGCCTGAACTGAGCAATTTATAGAAACAACTAGTTCAAGAAAGAGTAAAAAAAAAATGTAAAGAGTATAAAAGAAGGGTATAAAAATGGGGAAAAATTAAGTTGCAGGAAGATAGCATCATTCTCTCAAACGGTACTATACGAATACATACCTTGCTCAGAGATGACAGCAGCAAGCCCTCTGCCTCTATATCTTCTAGGCTCTGTGTATAAAGATGTATGTGCTGGAATATTACTTACTATGGTAATTTTATTTTAAAAATTAATCTAGTTCTGGGGTTCTGCTAATGAATCAGTTATACTTAAAAGATAGCACTGATGCAAGTTATATGTTCCATCTTACAGTTTGGATCAAACACTTCAGGACATGGTTTAGTAGGTATGGAGGTGTTGGGTTGACAGTTGGACCAGATGATCTTAGAGGTCTTTTCCAACCTTAATGATTCTATGATTCTTAACTGCTGTTTATTTGGTATCCCTACTTTGTTTCCCTACTCCCCAGCCCTTTGGCATAAACTAAGATATGAAACAACATCCTGAGCTCTCAGGAGTGCTCTAAAATCATATTATTGTCATTAGCGCCTTCTAACTGAGTAGCCTTGTTGGCCATAAAAAAAAAAGGTATTCTTTGTCTTGTGAAAGATTCCCCCAAGCCATGATCAATCTAGGAAGTACTGCTGGATCAGTGTGGCACTACTCCATGGATGTTAATGGTTCAATTAGGCCCTGCATCTATGGAGTACCCTGTCCCTATTAGTCATTGTCTGTCTTGTCTTTTTAAACCAAGCAATGTCTCTTTCAAATACAGAAGATTAAATTTTGCATGACAGCCCCAATTTCTTTCCCTTTCTATGTTTCTGAGGCTAATCCTGACCATTGTGAATTTTCCAAAATGCACTTTTGATTTATAAAAATCCTTCAATTAATTAAACCCTGACAACTTTCATGTTTTTCCTTCACATGCTGGCAGCACTGATGTGCTGATCTTGAAAACGTACACAACATGTAAATTAGTATGACAACTTCTCTGAAAAGCAAGATTCTTTTAGTCAACTGAAAGTGCATGTGGCTCCTTCTCTTCTTTGTCTGCAGTTTGAAAGTTTTGTCTATGGCTTTGGAGGTGTACTAGGTCTGGCTGGGACAGAGTTAATTTTCTTCATAGCAGACCATATGGTGCTGTGTTGTGGATCTGTGATTAAAGCAGTGTTGATAACACACCAGTGTTCGGCTATGGCTGGGTACTCCTTGCACAGTGGCAAGGCTTTCTCTTTTTCCCACTCTGCTCCCTCAGCGAGTAGGCTGGGGGTGGGCAAGACGTTGGGAGGGGACACAACCTGGACAGCTGACCCAAAATGACCAAAGGGATATTTCATGCCAGATAACGTCATGGTCAGCAATAAAAACTATGGGAAGGGGGGGTTTTGAGGAGGTGGCCATGTCTCAGAGGCTGGCTGGGCATCGGTGTATTTGAGGGAAGTGGTAAGTGATGGCCTTTGCATCACTTGTTTTGGGTTTTTCTTCCACTTTCTTTCACTTATTAAACTGACTTTATCTGGACCTGCAAGTTTTGTCTCTTCTGCTCTTCCTAATCTCTCCCCTGTCCTGCTGCTGGGGTGAGTGAGCGAGCGGCTGTGTGGTGCAGCTGCTGGCCGGGGTCAACCCACCACAAGAAGGAAAGGTTGGGAATGGGGAAGAAAAGGACTGGGGAAGAAAAGAAGGGCCCTCATTATTACAAAATTTTAGACTCTGTCTACTGTGTGGAAATATCTGTATGGATAGTCTACCATGACAAAACATTAGAAGCTCTTGTCTCTATTACTGTATTATTTACTTATTAACTTAAGAACTTATTAAGAAATCTTCTTAATGTGCAGGAAACCACCATTTTTGTGGTTTGGGTTCTGGCAGTGTCTCCTGTGAAAAGCAATAGTATCTTATAGTGAGAAAAGTATGTGAACACCATAGTTGCAGACCAGGAAGAGGCTTGAGATAGAGCATGTTGTATTTACATAAACCTACCTGTTAGATAATTTTCAAATTGGTGTTAGTGTAAGAATTATAAACAGACTTGAGGAATGGCCTAAAGCACCATAACTGCTATTAAAAGGAGGTTATGCTGAAAGGAGAAATATAATACGGGAGAAGGTATAATAATGAAGCTCCTCAGTTGAGGTAGTAACCAGTTCTATTTTGTATTTTTACTAAGAACTAAGGGATAAAATGATGCCCCAAAAAAGGAAAAGATTGAATTCCCCAAAGGGACTTGCAAATGTATGAGAAGAGCTAAACCACCTCGCTTGTAGAAACAGATTTCAATTTAGTGATATAAAATGCAAAGTCCTAATTTAGGTAGATAAAACCAAGAATGTTTGCTGTCAGCTGGGAGATTACCTGTTCAAAATGCCAGTAGCAGAGAAGACTCAAATATTAGTAACAATATGACAGACCTGACTGTATGATGCAACCATAAAAAAAATAATCTTTGATTAGTTGGGTGGGTAGAGATGAGGAGGCATGGATCCATCCTGTAAGATCTAGGTACAATACTATATACTGTTCTCACTATGTACAGGTGCTTCTGTTTGAGAATGATTAATTAATACTGGAATATAAGCCAGAAAAAACCTACGAAGGCAAACAGTCTAGGATGAAGTCTTTTTATCCTAAGAAAGAAGGAATAAGATAACTTGGTTTGTTTAGCTTAACAAAGTAAAGGCTTAGAGGAAATGCAGTTGCTGCATACAGGTGTACTGGTTGAAAAACACCAGAGAGGGAAAACGACCATTTACCCAAAAGGAAAAGTTGGCATAAGAACAAATCAGGTTATAATTACATTTAGGCAGGAAATCAGAAGTTTCTAAAAGCCAGATGTTCGAGGTTCTCCAATGTCCTTCCAGGAAAAGTAATGGGAGGAAAAATCCCTCTCTCCCCACCTAGTTTTGGGGATGTTCTTTAATCAGCTTGTGAAGGAGATTGTGTGACATAGCTGGCTGATAGCAGGGGCTGAATTTGTTAATTTAGGAAGTCCATTCTAGTATCTTGTCATAGATATTGATAGTTTCTTCTGGCTGCCAGAAGCAGGTAAACACACTGTATTAGCTGTATGGCAGGTATTTATACTGTCTCACAGAGAGCTGTCATGCTGTCAACATTATCTGTAATGAAACCACTCATCACTTAGAAGGCTCAGAAACGGCAATTGTAATTGTTATAACTCCATATTCAATTTTCCACTGCTGGGAAGTGTGCCTTATCTTTAGTACTTAGCATTTGGAAGCTTTTACTCTAATCAACAGGCTTAAGTAAAATGTCATTTCTTTTTCGGTTTTTCCATTTTTCTGCCTATTGGACATTTCAACTCTAAAAGAGTCTGAGAGACACAACAGGAGATGTGAAGCCCATATAACCAAGAAGGCAACTGCAGCTTTTCCATTTAGTTTTAGTCAGGCTTTTCCTTGGAAGGTGCAGTCCATCTTAGAAAGCCCCAGATAAGTGCACAATGGCTGAGGGAATTTTTTTCTTTTTATGTAGTAGACTCTTCCCTGTAGCACCACTGCTTAGTAATGTTCCCAAAGCAACATCCACTTAAATATGCAGAGAGGGATTTACTTAAAAATACCTCAAAATCCAAGGTGACTAAACACAAATGCTCTTGGCTTACTTTATTACCTCTGTTCACTAAGTTCAGTTATTTTTACTGAATGTCTTTTAGAGGGCAGCTGATGCTAGGCGTCTTTAGCGTAGGAGAGAGTGTTCCAGAATTGACAGTATGTCTGGGCTAAGGTCTTAGTCAAGTAGAGCTTTGAATATCCTTAGAAATTATCTTCTCTTCAGTCATGTAGAGGAATCAGGGAAAACTTATGAGTGACTAGGCAAGAAAATTGTGTTGTCTCAGTTCTTTCTCCTCTCTATAAAAAAAAATAATAGAACCTTTTTTCTTTTCTGTTAAGATGTTCCTAGCAGAAGCACAGTCCACTGTCCTAAAGTGGTTTGTAAAAAGTGGATCATGTATCTGAGGAATATAAAAGGCATTGTCTTTGTAGGTGCTTGTCAGGAGAATCTACAATTTTTTCATCTGCTGGTTTTCCCCACCAAGCGATCCCCTATGATCAGAGCAAATTCTTTTGCTCTTTAAGTTGAACTTTTGGATGTCTGATCTACTGGAGTAACTTGCTCATTAGGTTAAGTTGCTAAAGGCAACTTTTCTTGAGTTGAGGGAGACTTTTTTTTTTTAAAATAAGTGGTGTACTTTAGATAAGGGGAGAAAGAACAGTTAGCAGATACATAGACCGATTAGGTTATTTAAAATACAAGCTTTATGGTAAAGTAAGAAAATATTATCAGTAGCTGTAGTCAGGAAGCACAGACAGAAAAATTGACTTGTAAATAGGTCTTTGGGAGGTTATAACTCAAGTTACATATATTATTCATGTAGTAATAAAACCTGGAATCTCCATTTGGAGATAAATATTTCATTGTGCAAGGCACTGCACAAGTAAAATACAAGGGGGGTGTCCTCTTTCCCAACCACCTTTCAATCTAATGAGAAAATGTATGCAACAAAGAAACAATGGGACTGCACCATAACAATGAGCAGTTTGAAATCATAGTTTAAGGTTTCTGAAGACAAGATGGTAGCTTTGGAATTTTAGTTTCTAGACTTCAGCATTTCATATGTCCTGTTAGTAAGACATGTCTTTATTTTACAGGAAGTAAACAAAATGTACCTCAAAGGATGGGCAGGTGCAAGCATGATAGGAGTTTTCAGGTAGGTCATCTGCAGAATGCCTGTTCCTTTTAGGTCAGATTTGTTAGACAATCAAAGCCCACATCTATTAGCTTTGATTTAGTTCAATATTTAGCATTCATTTAGATGGGTTGTCTTTTTTTTCTGAGTCTTTCTAATACCAGGGAGGAGCTAATACAGTGAGAGTCAGATGTGCAGTGACCCTGCAGAGTCTGATTCACCTGCTCATATCCTGCTCTCTCAATGATTTGCATGGATATTCTGCTAAAAACAGCCACTGAGATAATCTGGCAGGCAAATAATTTAATCCTTGTCATTTGTTTTGTGGCCTGATGAATGTTAAAAGGACAGGGAAGAATAAGAATGAAAGGAGGTAAAAGCTCTGGTTTTGGTTGCTTGTTTTTATTCCTTTCAGCTGCTGTTAAAAGTACCTTATTATTCAGCCCAGGCAGTAGGACTTGTAATTTAGGACATATGACAATGGACGATAGATAATCTACATAAGAAACATAGGGCATCAACAAGTGTACATTCTATCTATACTAATTAATACAGGAAAAATTACAAAGTAGACCACTATCTCAGCTTTGCCTCAAGTTTTTCACAGGAAAGGCATGTCAATAACCTAATATTTCACTCACCATCTCTTTCTATTAGTGGACTTTAAGAATAGTTTGGGTCATAATTTGAAAATATAAACACTACTAAAACACAGAAGCTATATCCTCCCTTTCACCAGTCTATGGGCATGGTTCAGGTGAATTAATTACTTACATCTGAGTAAGCGAGACTGCAATCCCTCTGTCCTCCGTTAGTAGTAGTGGAGGCTGGGGAAGGGTGAATGCAGTTCACAGTACAGTGTGGCATTAATGCACTCCTTCTATTGAATGGCTTAGGATGCAGGGATTATTGGGCAGGAAAATGAACTCCTCTCTTGATTGCCGCACTTAAGTGTTTCTCTGGGGCACTTATTTACACTAGAAAAACAAGCCATAATCCAAGAAATACAATGATATAAATAAATCCCTGGAGAAAAGTTTTGCTGCTGTTATCTGCAAATAGTGCTATTATCCATAAATGGAGGCAGCAAATGACAATGCATGGGTGAAATACTTTGTGGTTATTCAGTTTTAGTACCATGTATGCCTATCTTTTCCCAATCTTTGCCATGATAATTGCAAGGAGTTACTGTGAATGAATCATCGATTACTAGATACAGCTGGATGTGACCAGGGTAGGGAGCAATATTAAATATTGGTCATTTGTGCATCAGGTGTTTGATGGCAGTATAAGGCCATGACAAAAAAAACGGTGTGGATTTTTTTCCCTAAAACAAGACACAAAGATAGTTGATACAAGGGCACGATATTAATTACTCAAGTGCCGTAGTACCTCTGTAAGTTCCCATTTAAAGAGCTCTTGCTTCCACTTGTATGATACATAGCTGGCAGTTGTTAATCAACTCTTGCAGATAAGAAGTTATTTTGTGCTTTTCACTTTTTTTTTCAGAAAGAGGCATAACCACGTGCCTCCAAGAAGTTTATTTTGCTATGCTGATGGCTCATACAATGCTGCAAATTGTTCTATTTACCAAAGCATCTCTGGCCTCAGCATCTGTGGGCTGCTGTCACTGACTGGCTGCATGAAATATACTCGGGTGATAACATCAGACTTTCTTTTGTTGTTTCTAATTTGGCTCATGTGTAGTTACAAAAGTCTTGTGCCATTTATACCTACTCACAACTGTAAAAGTTGCTTTCAGCTGTATCAGAAATGCTGGTTTATGTAGGATTGGTATAAAGCCTTCTGGATACAGTCTTTTGAAACTACTTCCAAGGTTTTTCCTGTAATGAACAAAGAACAGAGCAAACAACTTCCAAGCGCTCTAAATGTAGCAAGACCATCTGTTGACTTCAGAAATGAGCTTAGTAACGGTAATGTCTTTTCTGCTATATGTCCTGGAACCAGAGAATGCTTGAATTGCTTTTCCTTTTCTTTTTCTTTAAATTTCAAGTGAATTCTAATACCTGTATTTTGAGTTTGAACACATGTCAAAGGGCACTCTAACGGTCATTTTAGCTGTGTCTAGAAAAGGACATAGAGATTGGAAAAGGGGGTGATGGTTATAGGGAGGGAAAGAGGAAGATTACAGTGTCACTATTCTGGTCTGTAAAAATCTTCAGTCACTGACTATTTCTTGTCTGCCTCTCTCCTGGTAAATGTCACTGTGCAGACACTGAGCAGACAGTTAGAATGCTTAGTAGTTTATTTTGAGTTAATGGGCTGCTGGAAGTTGAAACTGTGCAACATGATAAAGAAAGCTATTTTTCTTTGCAGAAGCATCAATTATTCACAACATAGTCACACCTTAGGAAAAGAGGAAGAGAAATGGACTCAATTTATGGGAAGCTCCTGTACACAGTTGCCAGGAACAAGGAGGGAAAGAAAAACAAGTACAACCCCTATTTGCAAAAGTGTGTTTTGCTGTACCTTCTCTATCACAATGACTGTAGCTCGGTACAGAATTGATTTACACTATACATTTGAAAAGGAAACCCTAGAGAGTAGCCGTACATTTTTTTTGGCCAAATGTCCCACAACACTGTTGATAAGAGACTTGGAAAAAAACCCCTATATACATCCCATCATCCTGAAGGCAATGAAATATCAGTGAGGATAGTGCAGTAGAAGCTGTGGCTTGAGAGGAAAAAATCTTTCATTCAAAGTGCGTAAGATCTCTTCACTATTAAAATTCAGCACACTTTCAGAAAACAGACTGGAGGAATCAAATAGAGTTTTATGACTTCATAACTTTTACAAGTCTCTTTAAAGCTCTCCATTATTATTCACTCTTCAAAAACAGTCTATGGCATTACAGAATATCAAAGGAGCAGTCTGAAAAAAGCAAGCTTTGAGAACCAATTACTAGAAAACGATAGTACAAAACGCATTTATCGGTTAGCTTATCAAGACTCTGATACAAGGATTGATTCGGAGAGGAGTGGCATGCCTTCACAACATTCACTGATGATAAATCACCTGTCAGAAGTCCTTGGGGAACATACGTGTAACTAAAATTAGTACACACATCCTAGTACAAATGACATCTATGGCTAAAGTTGGTGGAAAACAATGTATTTATGTTGCTATATCTTCAGAATAAGTCAGGGTAAGTAATATCTTGCTGCATACCCTGGAGTTCCAGGTTGCCCCTGAACACTGTAGTCTCTGAATAATATCTTGTCATTTACCCAGCACAAGAAGTCCCTAAGAGGACTACATGGTATCTTCCTATTTCTCCCCTTTTCGGGGCCAAAACTCTACTTGAGAAATAAATGTGGGATATGATTTTACTTTCAGTTTTTAGTAATTTAATTTAGTGTATATGCTTTAATGAAATGTTCTAAGGTTTCCACTGAAAATGTATTTATTCTCTTCCCCCCACTCCCTGCTTCATTGCCCCTTGCTATAGATGTGTTTGTATCTGGGAAGCAGGGATTGGTCAGTATTGTGGGAGTTGTTCTTGTCATGGGTGGACTTATTTAAAGGAAAGCTTGTCTTGCCATCTTCTCTAAAGATGACTGGACTCTGAACTAATCTAATCTCCTCTGCAATATTCATAGCTAGATCCTTCTGACTAACCATAGTCTATCCTTAGCTCTCATGTATGTCACCCTGACCTCTGAAATCGGTATTATAAGTAAGTCAGCCAAGTGTAATACCTTTAAAGGAAAGTTTTTAATAGTAAGAGGAGTGAGGTAAGAATATGTATGCATGTGCATGTACGTGTTGTGGCAGACATGGATCACAGGAATTAAGTGATACCCAGTCCCCTATCATGAAAAGCAAGCTCTGCATGACTGAGGAGCTACCTTCCAGCACTTTCCAGATTCCTAGTTTTATATTACAGTTCTTATATAAAAACAAACATCGGCATAAGATTATATTTTTTTTAGCACTAACACATTAACAACAATCATAGTAGCAGCTTCGTCAAGGGTGTGTAGTATTCCTTATTGCAGAAAGAGCTGGTATACGCAGTTTGCTGTAGCTACTGACAAGTGGATTGACTGAAGCAAAAAAAAACAGGTTGGGAAGAAAGAATATGTGACTTAGACTTTTATGTCTACAAGCCACTAACATCCACTGTTCTGGTGTGTGCCAGTGAGGCAGGGAAGGAAGGAACAAGATGAGATTGGCCCCATTGTGTACCGGTAGCAAAGCCTGTTATTGGGCTGTGGGATATAAGCTCCCTGAGTTTTGTCCCTAGGATCAGAGCTAAGGCCCTTGGAATGCTTCTAGGTGAGTGTGGCTCAGCTCGTGGCCTCTGTGATGCTTTCATCTGGCTTACCACCGCTTCCCTGGAGAAGGCAGGGAGCAGCTGTTCAAGGGATGAAGGTAGCCCACATAGCTGAATCAGCCCTCCTGCACCTGCCACAGAGAGACAGGCAGTGGCGGCTGTTGTTGCTAAAGGTGGGGGACTGCCGAGTTTAACCCTGACTCTCTGGGTGAGGCTGTGGCAGGAACAGGAGGGTACATTTGGCAATTGCTGCTAGGAGGGCTGGGTAGGTAGCAGATTGGGGATGGGAGTGGGTTTGGTGGAGCTCAGAGACAGACATGTCTGCAGATAGGTAGGTGGGAAGAGGAGAGTCTTCCTTCTCAAAGCCTGAATCTGGCCACAGTAGAGCTGACGGCTGGAATGCTCTCTGCAGTATCCTGCCAAATGTGCCTGAGGAGACAGTGTAATTTTCCTCCTCTTCTTGCATCACATGGGCCTGCCAGACCAACAATCCTCACAAGTAAAAAGAAGCTCCAGGAGGTAAGTCTTGAATGAACTTTGACTCCATATGACCACTGGTTAAGTAAAGGCAACGGACACTGCCCCTCTGCACACAACCTATATGAAATCAGTGGGAATCAAGGATTTGACTCTGCATGATTGATTTTCCATGCTTCTTACTTTACTACAATGTGGCCAGGCTAGGAGACTCAGTTGCCAGAATGGTTTCCGGAAGGAAGAGCGTACACCACTTACAGACATCTCTCCCTTAGCTTCTGAGAGTCGTCTTTGTTGTCCTGCTTTGCTCCACTTGTACTTGCTAAATGCTAGAATGTAATTGTAATAGGAGGTTGTTACACTGAGACATGAATTTGAGTGATTCACTGTGGATTTACTAAGAAGTTCTTGTGGAAGCCATGAACATCCTGAAGCTATAGATTGAGGTAGATACTAACAGTTGTTGTTAATTAAAAATATGAATCCAAGACACAAGTGAAAACTTCTCTTCCATTTGCAGTCTTGATTGGGCAACCAAAAATGCTGAAAAAGAGGAGGTATTAATTGTTTTCTACTTAACAGGACAAAATAATTTTATTTTTTTTTAAATGCAAGACTTGGCTATTTGACACAATTATTTGGGTTTTCTTCCTTAATATTCCCCAGATATTTCTAAACCTTTGAACAAAGGGTTTGATTGCAGGTAAGTTTCAATAATAACTCTGCACATTATGAACAGCAACATCAGGCACTAGTCAAATGAAAAATACAAAGCTCTCCATCTATTTTAGACTTATACAGTCTTATTTACATGGTCAGTCCTAATCCTTCACTGTGTGCGCACATAGACACACTATATGTACACAGATTGTATGATGTTATATCTATCAACTAGCATCAGAACAGGGCTGAACCCACAATGAGATACTCTGCTACTTGTAGCAACTTCAATCTTTTTAAAAGTGTATTATAAGGGGTTTGAAAGGCTTGATCTTTAGACTGAGAAAGGAAGGAATTAAAATTATCTTTTGTTTCTCCTCTCTTTTTTTCCCTCTCTTCTGTCTGCCTCTTTCCAAGGATTTATATTCAGATTGGAACCATAAGTGGTTTCTTTCTGCCCTCAAATCACCCTGCCCTAGAAATACTGAGGCAACTCACAAAAGCCTGAGATAAAGTGTTTGCATTCAATAGTGCTGTAAATTAGTGATACATTATGATAATAAAGAATAAGGGATGCAAAAATGCATGTTTTAAAGGAAAAAAAATAGTAAAAAGTTCTTAGATCTAACGAACACCATTGCCCTGGCACAACACCCGCTTTCCTCTTTGAAAAACAGTAACGCTAAGTCCTTTTGCTTTGTAATTATTTTTTATTTAAAGTGAAATTGTTATAGTTGTTTATTTCATGACGAGAATTTTTCCATCTGGCATATGATTCATACCACTAACAAAGCAGACAAGTATTAACTTTGTGATTATTCCCTACCTTATTAAATAACTTAGAAATCATTTTATTAACTTTATAAATTAAACAGTAACAGTTCCTTCTGCAAATAGCAAAATCTCTTTAAATTACCCTTGGGAATATTTCCTAAAAGTTTATCTGTGTTAGTCATTCTATAACAAAAAATGTTCTTTTACTTGTAACCAGCTGCCACATAGAGTAATACTGAAAGCTGCTTCTAATGTTTCCCAAGATTGTTTATATATCAATGACTGAAAAGAAATCAATCCTTTTGTGTCTATGTCAAAAACCTATTTTAGATCATGTAGGTTATATATATGTATTTTTTTACATAATGAAGATATACATGACTGTGTACACATTGTTCTAGGATTCAAAGATAGTCATCTCTCTCTCTCATATTTCCAAAGGGAAAGCTTTATCTGATGATTTAAATAGAAGTAATGTGTCTTGTTTTAAGATCTTGGTCATCAAGGCATTAAGAGTAAGCATTTGAACAGTTCCTGTAACTTTTATATGCACAACAGACTTAATTGTCTTACAGAGTAATTTCACAGTATTCATTTTCCTATTCATTAACAATGCATAGGATTGTGGTTTGTCTCTTCTGCTGCTGCGGCAATATATGGCAAGATTTTTCATTCCACCAAATCAAAACAAAGTTTACTGGAACATTGGCAGTGAAACCTAAATTTTCCAAGGTCAGTAGCTCTAAGGCAGACCTGCCAGCTAAACTGCTTCAGGCTTGGCAACTCTGAGAATCCAAGCAGGCAGTTTTTCCAGAGATCTCAGGATTTGCATTGGGAACTTCAAGAACCCAATTCTATGTAGCCAGTAACATAATGCTACTGGGGGCAGATAGCTGATTTCATTTCTGAAATGTGTTTTACAGTATTTTGAAACAAAATTACTGCCAAATTTCCATCCTTGAAGATTCTTGGATTTAGTCCCAGTGGACTGAAATCTTGTTTCAGAAACCAAACTCATCCTAAAACTTTGTGTGTAACAGAAACTTTCCTTTTCAACTTGCTCTGTTTCTGCTTTGGAAGGAAATACAGCTCTGGTGCCTAAGTCTAAAATCTCCTGTCACTAAATCAGTTGCATTATCCAAGCTAGACATACATTTCTTTCTTCAGATTTTTCATTAAATTCTTAGTGATTTTTTTTCAGCGTCTTAAGCTTGGAATGCTTACAAACAATCTATTTAATTTAGTACCAGAGGGCTAAATGCTGATCAGTGACCTCATGCAAGTGGTTGCTTTATGATCCCTTTGTTTTAAAATCTGTAGCTTTCTCTTGTGGACAATTATGTCTTTCTTCCCTACCCTCCTCCTTGACAATAAGCACTGCATACTCACCCCAGGATCCAAAACTGTCAGCCTATTGGTTTTTTCCTAACTCGTGCATCATCAGTGATTCTGCTGAAAATATGCAACCCAAAGCTGAATATAGGTTGCTGTGCTAGCCCTGAAGGTTGCTGGTAACAAGTTAGGGTCCTTGTCTTAAAGCTGGCTGTTCACTGGCTTCTGCGGAGGTACAACACTGAAGAGTGGAATTCTGTCTGCTTAATATACAAGGCTGCATTGGGTGTTATGATTGGGTGATATGATAGTTCAAAAGAGCAACAAGTGATTTAGTCTGCCAGTTTTCCTCAGCTGTCAGAGTCAGACTTCCTATACAATCTGTGGTGAGAAATAGTCCTGACACCAAAACTAAGCCAGCCAGCCGTGGTGCTTAAATTAGGCACTTCAGCAATCTTGTATCTGAGCTCCCTAGTTATGGAGACAAATACACTTCCTGTAGATTTTATTTGTGTTTTGGAGACTATATCCCTCAATGCATATGAATTGCAAAGGCACAACCTGCTGAACTCAGTAGAAAGGTCTGCAATTCAGATTATTTGTGAAGTCTTCTAAAATCTAGTTTTAAAACATTTTTTGCATGTATAATATAGAGATAAGAACTAAGAAATACTGTGTGGGTTATTTATTTTTTCAAGTTCTGGGATCAGTCCTGAGGCCCTCATGCAGGCAGTTTTCTAGTGTTTTTTTGTTTATAGGTGGGAATTCAAGTTCACCAAAGGTAAAATGGTCTTACAATATAAATTTAATTCAGTTTTTTGAGGGAAGTAATGCCACCTTCCCCACCATTCTACTTGGTACAGCTGCTGCAAGCTCAAGTGACTTTAATGGTATTTTGAAATGGCTTGGGAAAGAGCAGGGAAAAAGAAAATTAAAATGTACATTAAAATTTAAAATCACATAAAAGTACTTGAAGTACAAATCATTAAAAGATATATTCAAATTTATATAGAGAATGATGATCTCTAATAATGGAAATAAATAAACAGTTTGGGTTTTGTAACATCATAAGACCTGTCAAAAATACAGCCACAGAGCAGGAATCACAAAATCATTAATTCCGCAAATCCACTGTGAATGAGCTGCTAAATGACAACTAACCCAAAATTATTGCAGATAATTTTGTTTAATAATTTAGACAGATGAATCCAGAAGTGGAAGCCCTACTTCCTTCCTTCTCTAGTAGTATAAGTCTGTAAAAAATCCTAATCTTCTTGAGAGCAGTGGGAATTTTACTGTTGATTGCAGGAAGGTTATGGATTTACCCCTGATTCTTGTTGCTGTGAAAGGAATATCAGTACTCGTGAGTCCAGATGCTGGAACTGCCCAGACAGCAGCGACTGTAAGAGAATTACTGGAAACTGAGTAGTTGGATGAGCACTCAACAAGGAGGAAAGACAGGCATAGAAACTAGCAGCTGTTACACTGAGTAGATGACATGCCTGAGATGGGATGGAGGAACAAATGCATTTTCACAAGAACTGAACCTCTTCCACTGTAGGTGGGAGACTAGGAAGAACAGGTTTGTGAGAAAGAAGAACAAACAGTAATTCATAGCCTCTACAGAAAGGGGAGAAGTGCGGAGAGAGAAGTAGAGGAAGGGATAGTATCTTATAAATTCATTAGAAGTAAAAAAAAAAAAAGAAAAGGAGCTCCAGCGTTACACAGACAGTGGTTAAATGTTCTGTGGGGAACAGAGCTACAGAAGACTGAATTTCCATCTGTTATGTATTTATATCAATGAGCCATCAAATAATGTTTCATATAAAATAAGGAACCAAGATTTGATCTGTCTTTTATTAGGGAAAAAACCAAAACCACAAGAAACTTCCTGTTTGGTTTATTAAAGTGAAAAAACCCAAATTACTACTTTTTCCAGTTGTATCAGGCCCACAAGAAATTTGTTGCTAGAAAGGGAATACCGTGGGAATCACGTTCATAATCAAGAAACTAAAATTTCCAGCTAGTGATGCAAAGTAAAAAGCAGTAACTGTAACTGTAAACAAGATGGCATTAAAAATTCACTTTTGCAAGAGGGTTGTGCAGAATGCTCTCTCAGGGAGGAAAGAAGTTTAATTGCCATAACTTCCCATGAAGTACATATGACCCAAATGATTATGTTGTAACTGCTACAGAGAATTCCTGTTAGGAGACAGTTAAATCATTTAAAAAGATGCAGTTTCAACAGTGGCTTTTGTGCTGCTTAGGTCCGAGGTAGAAATTTTATGGATGTACAGTGAAACTCAAACATTTTATTATGACGCGTATAAGCCACCTTTGACTGACCCACCTTTGACTGTTTCCCATTAATGCTTGGCATCAAGAATGCTGAACTTTCAGCAAGTCTGAGATCTGCATTCAGTTCCTGGGACATTCAATGCCCAAACTTTTTAATGCATATCTGATTCTGCAAGTTTTTTACCGTTTCGACTAAGGCTTTGAGATTTCCTGGTTCTCTATGAAGACGGTACTGTCGTAGCTGGGAGGTCCTGAGAGGTGGTGACCACGTTTACTGACAGGTATATTTTTTCCTCTGTTGTGTTCGACACATTTTACAGTGACATCTAGTGACTAGTTTAGTTAAATGCAGGTATGTACTTCAGATCTCGTTTCCGTCATTGTTACCTCTACTTTCCCTCCAATGTGGTAAAAAGTCCCATGATCTGAAGCCAAGGACTTGGCAAAGGCACTGTAGTTTCTCCATTTCTGGACTCTCAGTGCCTTCTTCCTCCTCTCACTGTCCCCAGCTGGATGCGTTGCGGAATGGATGTAGCAAATTGGGCTAGAGCTGCTTCAAGTTTTTCATAGTCTTTACTGAAGTCTCTACATTCTACGTTCATCACTTGTAGTACCGGTCTAGTGGAAATACATTTAAGGAGCAGAGGAAAATCTTTGAGCATTTGTAATAATCCTCCTGCTTACTTTTTGTTTATAGTGGGATGCTTGGAAGTAGGAACCTGCTCATCTCTTGTTCTGGTAAGCATGACAGAGACAACTATTCCTCATTTCTAAACTCGAAAACAAATCTCATGAAAAGGATGAAGAAAATTAGAGTGAGTAGACTGGGACAACAGTGTCCCAACATTACTCTCCGATATACAGATGTTTCTTCCAGAAAGGCTTTTCACAGGACAGGGAGAATGTGGATCAAGACACAACTAGGTTATAAGCAACCTTCTCATTCAATGAGACTGAATGGACATCCCTTTCCAGGCTGTTCAGAGCCTGCATGCAGTAGCTGCCTGGACCCCTCTCCTGGTCACTGACTCATCTTGCCTGTTCCTCAGGTAAGGGTGAGAGAGGAATCTTGCCCTTCTATAAGCCTAATCAATAAAGTAAACTGTTCATGGACTGCAGTAATGGAGCAGCATGTCCTTTATGGCCTACTTTATGTTGCTTCTCTTTTAATGAGATGAAACAGTGTCAGAGATACAAGCCTTGACGCCAGCATCGGATCTGAATGTTCCCGAGTTTGAGATCTGGGCTTAAACTGAGGCATTCCTAAAGTTTGAATTCATCCCAATATGAACATGAGTTTATTTTTCAAATCAAGGTCTTAGTCCATGTCTGTCCTTGTCAACTGGTACCCTAGTTTGCAAATTTTTGATTTTATATTGTTTATCCCTTTTGCACTTTAACAGGGATAGGGCTGAGGGCTTAAACCCAGCAACTTTGCATACATTTTGACTCTTTTCTAGAAGTAAATAAACAGCGGACTGTTACCCATGAGCAGCCCTGGTAGTCTCTGGAGGTAACTGATTTGGCACCATATTGTTATCTTACCATTAACCATACAGCTTTTGCTTTTTTTCTTTACTGACACCTTCCTGTAATAAGGCCCAGACTCCAGCAACAGAATGCTTGTTTATAAATGCAGGCCTTTGCATTGTTGAATTTCTTTCTGTCTCTGTGACTCTACACCATAGGGCTGTGCAATTCTTTTTGCATGAAAACTTTTTCTCAGTAATTGGCATTACTTTCCTACTCTGTGTTACCTGAAGCTTCAGTACCATGCACCTTCTGGGACCATCTTCTCCTTGGACCAATATTTTTATTAAAATACTAAGCAGAACTGGGACTGGCACTGATTTCAGAAAGCCACCCCTTTTCTTCCCAATAGTATAAACAGTTATAATCTCTTCTTCTTACCTACCTAATAGTTATTCTTTTAATCTCCATTTTTTCCACTTTAATAATTAATCTTCCTTGAGGCAGTGAAAGCAATTCTTGGTTTAAGTCTATAGAGATTAGTTCCAATGCATTGAGCTTGTCTACAAAAACAGTTGTCTTACTGAAGACACTGTAGACTGCCACAATCTAGCTTGATAAAACCATATGGCATTTTATCACAGTTTTCATTTACCTCTCTGTCCTAGATTTACTCATTCTACAGTAATGGTACTAAAGTCTTGCAAAATGTCAGTTCTATCTCCTCACTTGCTCCTTTTAAAAATACACATAGCATGTTTTTTTTTTCTCTCAGTCATAGGGTATTGCTGTCAAATTATAGAAACAAATATCCTATCTGCTGTACTGGTTATTTTTTACACCTTTGGGTGGAGACTATTTACCCCTTTATTTTCAGTTTTGTTGTGATTGTCCAAATTTTGGTAATTCATAGGATGTGGTAAATGCTTCACTCCCATGGGGTGCCCTACTCTTATGCTCATTACTGTAATCATCCCTACTGAAAACAGAAGAAAAGCTGTATTTAATTGCTAGGCCAAACCTAACTTATCCTTTGACTCCACTATATTGTGACTGCGTAAAGGCCTCACTTCTCCCCTCTTTAGCCTTTCTATACTTATGAACTTAAGAGCCAGGGTTCTGTTTTCTTTGTAAGTCCATCTAAACCCTTCTGGGTGTATTTCTGTACCTTTCACATCTGAGGAATGCTTTTTGCCAATTAAAGCCCTTTCCATTCCTGTACAAGCTCTCTAGTCATATTTGACATTGAGGTGTCTATTTTGACGAGTTTTCCTTTTCTTTGAGATTTTATTTCAGTTTTTTCATTATTTACACACTTGAGTTACTCTGGACAAGCTTGCTAACTAGTTTTGTCAGTTTCTCAAAGTTTGCATTTCAGAGACAAAAATATAATAATAGATTTTTTTTTTGCCTATATTGAATTTTAAGATGAATTGAAGCAGCTCATGATTGCTCCATCTTAAAGGAATGTGGATGGACCTGAAAAAAGAACCATTGTCCTGGAAGTGCTTTTCAATTGTGCATTGACAATTCATTCCTTATTAGAACTGGATTTTACAGTTTGGATTTTCAAGTCATGGGCAACATACGGATCTGCTCAGGCCTCTCCCCATTGGATATCATGCACTGTGGATGACACAGCTCACAAGGACTGGCTTACAGTCTTTCAGAGCTATGGAAGCAGTGATCACAAGGCATACTGCATGTTTAGGAGTGAGAAGTGTTATGAAAGAAAAAGGGAGTGAGAGACAATGGCCAAAACAAAATAAAAGTATAATTCAGCATGGTATCTCAGATGTGTGCTGAATGCAGAGTCTTGAAGTAGCCCATAGGAAATGCTAAGTGCTATCTATATCTGAGACCTTTCCCCTTGTTTAGTGAGATTACAGCATCTGAAGAGGGCTGATGCTCTAAAGTTCACAACCTGCTGCCAAATATAGCTGCCAGTGACTTGAATGACTGTAATTTCCCATTTCTTTTTCACTGAAGAGTCTCTCAGCATTAGGCTATACATGGAGGGAGAAATCTCATGCCCAGTCTGATTTCCCACATTTAAAAAGTGGGTCACTGTGCAGTATTCCTGGGGCCAAGAGGAGATCAAACAGAGATGAAAATCATTGTGGTGTCTAGTGTTCAATGTGCTTGGCTGGAATGGGAAGCTCCTGTGTCTAGACTCTGCTCTCAGGCTTATTTGTTTTTTTATCTAATGATTGTTTAATGTAAATTGTGTGTGCAGTATTGAGAGCTGAGACTAGAATCAAATGGAAGTTGTTTCCTTCTGTCTTGTACTTTGCCCAGACCCGCAAGCCCAATGCTGAGCTGCATAGGGCAGGTCAGTCCTGAGGTCATTTCTGTGCTTTGCACAGAACCCTAGACAGTCAACAAATTATTGCTTGAAAAAAGGTATTTTGTGATTCCAATTATTGAGAAAGCTGTTCTGTATTGGAGTTTTTCATTTGAGCAGGTAAAATCCCTCTTTTATAGACTAAAATCTCACCACTTGCTTTATTTAAGGTATATATGAGATACATATAGATTCTATTCAATTACATTTTTAACCACATAGGGTTATCCACAGCAGTTCAATCCATAGGCATCATGCCCAATCCATGTTTCTTTAGACAGCTATGTTTGTGAAACATAAGAGTACAAAGCAAGCAAAAGAGAAGGACGTATTCACAACAATTTCTCAGGCTCCATCAAAACTTCATTTACTTACTATGGACTCTTCACTGAAACCTTCAGGCATAATACTAATGAAGATAATGCACTGTGGGTTTTGACAAATATGGAAGTTTCAAAATAATTAAGAATGCAAACTACTGATTAAAGACTTTTTGAAATGCTGTATCAGTTTATGAATCATCTGCCCATTGGTCATAATATACAGACAAATTAAAAATTAGCTGAAGGATATTAATTAGAGAAGATTAAAAGAAAAATGCTACTTATCATGCAAGAGAATGGAATGTACTCATTGTTGAAGCGAAACTCTAACACTTTAATATGTATATAAGCTCATGATATGTGTTTCACTCATTATTGCAATACGTGGAATTTGAAACAAGCAGAATGTGCTCCAGAATTGGCAATTTCTTACAGGATTGAGATTCTTCTGTCAGCCACTGCTTTTTGAAGTGGCCAGTCAAAGTCAGAGACAGAGACAAGCTGGACTTTCCAGATGGATTCTTTAGCTCAAGATTTTGAAAAACGAGTTCTGTCTTTATATGTAGTCCTTTAGAGAGATCTGTCTGTAACAGTGGGGATATTTTGTTTCTATGTGAGCTCTTAAATACTATTGTATTTGGAAGCTTCCTGTTTCATAATAGCAAAACCTAACTGTTTTTTAGTGTCCAGGAGTAGAAAATCCTAGATGTTGTGGGCAAGTAACCCTTCGATTTGGGTGGTCAAACAGGCAAGTATTTGATCTCTCTGTTTCTGTTTTCCATTTTCTAAAGTGGGATGGTAGTATTTGGAGCATGTAGCAAAGGTGTCCTGGGTTTACAATCTCCCTGTAATGCATGAATGAAAGTGCTACCTTCTGTTAAAGCATCTTTCATTAAAGCTCCAGATAGTTTATGGGAATGAAAATCTATTTTAGGAACCACTTGTGAGTGGGAGAAAGGAGGAAATGAGCTCTCTTGGGTACCCCTCCTTCTAACAGTGTCGCTGTAAACTTTTCTTTCTGAGGAGAGAAGGATTCCCATTTGCTTTCCATTCATATACTTTAAAGTTATTGGAAGAGTAAATTACCCCTACTAACAAAATCTAATACCTATTATACCTATATTTCAGTGCACCGGGATCAAACTCAAATCTTGGGTGCACTAGATAACAAGAAGAGAAGCTATGACGTATCTCCAAAACTAATTTTCTACACAGTATCTGGCATTTTTGGACATCTTTTTCATCTAAAATGTTGAAACCAGTATACACAGAGGGTGGCCAGGTCAAGCCTTGTAGCTTCGGTACTGTTGTGCCTGTGGCATTAGACCAATGGAAAAGCCAGTCAAGAAGGCTGCCCTGGCTTCGCCTTACTAGTCTGTGCTGGAGTGTGTGCAGAGCTAGAGTGTTTGGAGTGTATGGAGAGTTAGATAGCAAACATGATTCAGAAACTGAAGCTAGTTTGACTAAGGCTATTGGTAACACACTGCAGCAGATATGGCTGGCTTAAAAAAGGCCTGTTTATTTCCCACTTACAATAGTATCAGAACACAACAGTGCATGGGGCTGAAAGCTAATGGAGGAGAACCATTTATTTGCTAAGCCTTATCGGCCTGCAGTTCTTCACTGGGAAAATATGTTTGCAGACAGGGCTGGATGCCACTGCAGTGTGGATGAAGGATGGGCTGCCAGACAAGGGGTCCTCGTCTCACTGCCATGTGACCTACTTTACATGCAACACTGGGAAGTGCTGAATGTGGTAGAAGGTAGAAGCTGGTAAAATCTGAGAGGAAAAGAAACAACAGACTGTATTATGCAGAAATGCATGTCAGAGGGTTATCACTCCTTGCACTGCATGTCTGTCTCATCCCTTTCTATTCCAACATGCATATGTTCTGGGTACCTAAACACCTCTTCTACCACAAGAGTGACATTTTCCAGTAAAGGAACCAAAGTGCTGAGAAACTGAGGGAATTGCACAAGGTCATACAAGAACTTGTGATTAAACAGGTAGTTGAGCCTAAATTTCTTGTGTAAGGCTAGTGGTTTAACTGGTGCCCCATGCTACCTTGATGGAAGGGAAACATCCTGTAGATATCTCCCTCAATAGTTTCTGGGGAAGGCGCACCCAGAAGATTAGCACCTGTGTAACTGGTGCTGATTCAAATCAGAGAACTCAAATCGAGGATCCCTTGCAGAGTGTGAGTTGCCAGCAATGTACTGATTTGCACTGAAGGAGCACTGCTTTCTGGACTCCTGCAGGTCTTACCTGCAGCAATCTATAGAGACAACAGAATACCTACAGGTTTTCCCATTTGTCTTTTTCTCTGGTAATAAAGGGCTGAGAAGTGCTGTGAATCAAAAGCTTAGCTACAATCACACAGCTGTCACAGTGAACTGTTCTGCATCCTGCTGCACAATGTTCCAACATCCTGCATTGCTTTGTGTTGGAAGAATGAGTTGTGATGTGCAGGCACAGGTAAAGCGTGTTGTTGGTTCAGAGTAAATGAATGCTAGAAAGTGCGCATATGCATGATTTGGACATGTTTCCTGGATTGCTGAGGAAGGCAACAAATAAGCACTGAAAGAAACCTTTTCTAAAACATTTATGGCAGCTTGGAGAATTCCTCTTCTGTAATGTTCTTATAATTGCTGTGACCTAGAGCTGGTTGAACATTCATCCCACTGTAATGTTTTGCCACTGAAAAATGTTGATTTCAATAGTCAAGGTATATCTCTGCTTGTAAACTTGTCTGTGAAATTCTTTTGAGGTTATTCATTTTGATAAGATTGGAAACATGCAAAAATAAAGTTATTCGGCTCTTTCAATACAGATACTTTCTATGGAATATTGGGAATGCTAAAATTATTTGTCTCAATGAAACAAAAATCAAACATTTAGCACAGAATTCTGAAAATTTTGCTGAACTTGTGTGCAATGAAATTATATCCTACAGTGTCAGAATTTCTCCACAGATGTTAAGGTCTGCCCTTAGAGCTTCCCTGTAAGTCTAGGTGACATCACTCTGTCAAGTCTCTAATAAGAAAATGAGCATGGAGAATATCGGGCTCTTCCTTTCCTAGTCCAGGCTTGGCCATGACCTCTGTGGGCCTTGGCTGTCTGTAATGCTGCTGTGTTGATGGGCATCTCAGAGCTTTGTGAAACACTAATTTGAAAGTTTTTGAATGTCAAGTTTGTTTTGCGGCAAGAAACTCCATTTTACCTCCTGTCACCAGAAGAACTTATTTCCTATCTGGCTTCAGAGTCGGAGGACGTACATGACTCAAAATTCTGCACTGTTCAGGCTGTCCTGACATTTCCTCCCTCCAATCATGAAAAGCCTTCAGCTTTGACACCCAGCTTTGATCCAGCTTCTCTTTATGCCAAACATATATCATTAGTCTTGTTTCCTACATTTAAAATTTATCTCTAGAATAGCACTAGGGTATGCTGGCATGATTACACAAAAGATGTAGTGATTAGAAGCTCCGTCACACATACTTATCAGCATACCGATGTGTTTGATGATAATGTGTATTAGTCTGTCTGCAGTATTAGTCAGGAAGTGGTCTCAGATCAAAGTCTGTCATTTCTATAATACCTTTCAGTTGCTTCTGCATCTATGAGCCACTCTGTTCTCTTCCAGTTCAAAGAAAAGCGGGTTGCTTTTGACCGTTTGTAGTTTGTACTAAAACAGAAAAGGAGAACACAAATCATACAAGGTGGCTATTGCTTGTTCCTATTAAAAATGGGCGATTTTTGCGTGGAGGCAGGTGTTGTAGAGGCATCTCATCAGTACAAACATTCTCATTCCAGTGCTCAGTACCTCTGTGCTTTCTAAAGAGTTTTTCACTATATTATCTGGAAAGCTGGAGCCCTTCTGAGTGCTAGAGCTGCTGTATGTGCTGTCTGTTGCATTAGTCATGATCTTCTTGCTGTCACCTTGTGCCTCTCGTCAATTGATTGTCTTTCTCTGTATAGTTCAGCTGTGAGAGCAATCAACAGGCAGTTTGTGGGTGCCTTTCCCAACAAGGTGTCAATCTAACTCCCCCTTGTCTCTCTTGCTGTAGTGATTCAATATAAATGTTATGAAGCCACGTCAATGCCTAAAGAGCTTTCTCTCCCCAAAATGCTTTGCTGCTTTTGAAATGTGCTTCCTCACTCTCAGGAGACTCCATCCAAGGTTAAGGAGTTTTAGGAGAAGCTTGGAGCCATTTGCTATCTAGCTTGAAAGAAGCATGTATAAGAGCAGTGGCTCCTGTTCACTCGTGGACTGGGCTAGGCTTAATTAAAACTATACTTCTTCAATTTGAATATTTAATTCTTAGCAGGATCAACCCCAGTCACTCCTCTTTTAAAATAATGTGAGACACCATTTAGACTCTGAATTATGATTTTAGGGTTTCTTCAGTTACTCTGAAACCTTTTCTCATCAAATCTGTTTTCTTCTAGCTAAATAAAGTATAAGAAGTGCCGATATTCCAGAGAGAAGTTAGCTGGCCTAGGTTTCTTACCTAGTGAATAGGTTCTAAGATAGGTCTCTGTGCAATAACTCCACAGCAGAAAAACCTTGCTAGATGACACCATGCAGGTGGTTTTGTGTTAAAATAAATATGCATTCTGTTCCAAATCAGGCTGAGGTTCCCTGCCTTAACTGCAAACCCTTTTATCACATGTAGGTATAAGGTTCCCTTCCTTCCTTAGGCCCACCAGCCTGTTCACTCACAAGTAAGCCTGCTGGCTCAGCAGAAGGGACTAGTCCCAGTACAGAAGTGTTGCAAAAAAGGGGAAATTTTTTTGGCTGACTAACATCCATAGCAAAACTTAAAGATAACTTTAGTGGACTGCAACTTTCGTCTAAGATCTTTTCTGCAAAGAAGCCGCAAAGTGAAAGTGAACTATGGTCAGTCCCCAGGGACAGATTGTAGAACCAGGTGCCTCTTTTTGCAAGCCCTATCAAAGAACTGTGAAGCTGTCCAAGGCCTGTGACAAAGGTTGTTTCTCTGTGCTCCAGCGAGGGTGTGTGCACCTCTTAAAGGCTATAAGTGAGGTGCTGCATTATAATGGGTAGTCCAGTTTTAGAATTCCCTTGGTCCTCCATCTCTTAAGAGTGTGCCAACTTCTGGAGAAGGTATTGTTCTGCTCCGCACTGTGCCACTTGGATATGTTGTACTCTTCAAGTATGTAGAGAGCTGAGATGCAGCAAAGGGCAGTATGGGCAAAATAAGTAAAAAAGATCTGTGAAGTACAGAGGTCTTTCTACTTAATTTTCTGCTAACCCAAGTAAATGCAGGAACTAAAGCGATTGTGACGCATGCTGATCCTTATGGTGAATTAGCGGGATCCTTTGGGTGTGACCTGGCTCAGCTCTAGTTATTCCTTTCAGATGAGGTTTCAGAAATTGCCTATTATTTGACCAATCTGACATTTGAAACAATCGCTTCTTTTTTTTTTTTTTTTTTTTTTTTTACTGCCTTCACAGTGAATGCTACTTCCTCTGGCAGGGAAATCAGCACATAACTTCAGACTTTGCAGTTGGCTTTTCTGAATATCTCAAACAAGATTCACAGAATGCTAACGCACGGAAGCTCATGTCCTGTTGAATATGTCTCTTTGCTCTTAGCAGCTGTCTTGTACTTCTGTTCCAGCACTTCTGTATCAATTTTTTTTTTAATGTTAAGAATTTTCACAACAGTAAGAAGTGTACAAAATTTATGTGGCAGAAGTAGTAGCTACAGTCCTCAAATGAGCAATACACTTCATAGTGAAACATGACCAGCTGGCCCAGCCGTATGAGTCTGGTGATTCTTCATAAGCTTGTTTTGACTAATTTTGAAGGTGTCTCCGATGAAGTGCCAAAAATGAACACAGACTTTGCTATAAGGAGACTCTCATCACCTCTTTGTTTCTTGGTTACAAAGCCACCTGAACTCAAACCAAGATGGCTGTTTTCACCTCTAATCAGAAACCTCAGCTGAGTCATTTAATTGAGGTCAATCATTGCCATCTTGGGTAATGATATGATGCCACCTTCCAGGTTGATTGGCCACTTGCTCCACAGTAGAAGTACCAGTAAGTAATAAGCTTAGACAAGAGACTTATCTAACACTGCAGGTGCTATTTATGCTTTCTGCAGAGAGCCCTTCTTTTGTTCTGGCATTGCTGTTTTGACACAATTTTATCCAAGCACCTCCTGTATGTGTGCACTAACAGCAATAGAAGATGGAACACATCAAACCTCTCTTTTGACAGAAAATGCCTTTTAAAATCTTTCCAGAGAGTATTCACTTTGTTCTGAATCCCTTTTCCCCCCAGTGAGATGCACGGCAAAGAACCTCTTCTTTTAACCCATTCTTCTCTGCTCTAAAATTAATTTTAAAAAGTTGAAACTCCTTGTTTGTCTTTTTTGTCTTGTGCACCTGCACAGCATTGGATTTTTTCTTGAAAGTAGTTTGTTTGGTTTTTTTCTGTTTCAAATGTTGCAAAATGCTTCATTCAGCCCTGATCTGTGCTTTGCCTTAGCAAAATTGCTATTAAGACCCTACTGCTGCCTTTTGTCCTAGGGGGTCAGTCTACAAAAAAATTACTCAGCAGATTCCTATAACATCAAAGATGCCTTAGATGAGGGTGTCAGCTGTGGCACCCGTCAGGCTGTGGGATGCCTGCAGTACATTAGACAAGTGGCAGGAGTGCAAGGACAGACTGACTGGGGCTGTGGTCTGGCATCACTCTGTGTGCCCACCTAATCTGGGGCTCCCAGAAAGAGATGGCGGATGTCTCTTCCCACCAAGCTCCCAGCTGCTGCATCCATCCATGTGATTTTTCTCAGGCAAACTGTGGGAGTTGCAGTTTTGCAGGAACCCGGCCCAGAGAGGAGGAGGGAGGCTGAAAGTACCGATCCCGGAGAGCAGTGTGTTGGCAGTGCTGCGGCAGCTTCTTACGATGGCGGGCTGATCTGAAACAATACGTTTAGTGATAATCTGAAAAAAAGTGGTTTGGAGCAGTTTTCTTTTAATAAAATAAAAATATTCTGTTAGAAACCAGGAAATTAGTCCAGTAGAAAAGTCTCAGTGTTTTGCTGGTGTTATTAATAAATTTGCTGCCTTTTATTGCTTTCAGTTATTTTAACCCTTTCAATACCAAACCCACAGTAGCGGATTATTAGATTTCTTTCTTATTCTTGCAGTGTTTAGCAAAATCCTTTGCTTCTTTGGTTTGGTTTCTGCACCTAAAGATAACAGAAAAGGCAGACAAAACTCCTTTCCCTTGCCCTGACACTGTCGAAGCTGCTGTTTGCTTACATGGGGGTCCATGAAGAGGCACACCAGGCGCCGGGGCTGCCAGTCAGCCGGAGGGTGCTCCCCACATTATTCCTCTGAGTTGCTTTCTGAGTCACTTCTTGGAAAAGTGCTGCCATTTTTCATGCAATAACAGGAGACAGCAGAATGGAAAGCTAGAAAAGCAAAGTGTGATTAGTTTTAAAGGATAGCACAAACAATAAATGAAAATTATGACCAGTTGTGAACAGGAGAAGCGTGAAGGACTGAGACGAATTTATACTCTTCTAGCTCCCTTCTAAATGAAAAATGGGCATAAAATCCTCTGTGCGCTGATTTGCATGCATGAGAAAAGGGGCTGGCTGGGTGAGAAATAGCCTGTAGTGCCCATCCTTCACTTGTTAAATAATCTAGACAAAGGATAAGAGAGAGATTCATCGCGGTGTGTTTGCACCTGAGTGATTTCAGCGCCCTTCTCCCAGCTGGATTAGGCCCCGTGGCTTCTCGCCTGGAAACTGTTCCAGCTTTGTGCACCCCCTCCCCACCGCTCACAGTCACACCGAGGCAATCTGGGAAGGCAAGACAGGCCCGGTTTGAGGCCGGGGTTTCACAGCTGTGAAAGGACACCCCCTCCCCAAACAAGGGGGGCCGGCGCCGCGCCGGCCGTGGCGTGGCGGCCGCTGCCCGCCAGGTGGCAGCAAAGGGCCGGGAACGCCGCGGGCCCCGCGCCCGGTCCCGCCGCGGGCGGTGTGGGGCCCGCGGGCGCCGGGAGGGGACGGAGCCTGCGGGCACCGGCGTGGGGAACAGAAATACCCGGCTGCAACCGTGGGAGCTCTGAGTGGCTTGCATGGCCACCTACGCGGCTGATGTTTCTTAGATGAGCTCTCTCCGGTTCCGCAGGAGTTAAAAAGGAACAGAGAATCAATGTGACGCTGAATAATTGCAGTGGCATAAATAATTGTAATATTTATTTTTTAAAAACATTTATTCAGATACACTTTGATATTCTACAGATCAGGTGTTAATAAGTTGCATTTCTGGAGTGGCCCTTACTTCAGGGCTTGTGTATACCCACCGTAAATGAGCTCTCTAAAATTCCCTGGCGTTCTTCCTCCCAGTGTGAGAAATACTGTAAGGCCTTTAAAGTGCCTATTTCATGTTTCCCTGCCTCGTTATTCCTAATGAAGTGCATGAATTCATAATGCATTTGAGATAACATTAGGATTTGTAGCCTAAAGCAGGAAAAAGTAGAATGGCAAATACTTGGCCTTTGTTGATAACTTGGTTGGTTGTAAATGGAAGGTCAAAATTCATGTGCTTTACAATGAATTTCTAGCAACCGTCAGCTGCTTCCCAAGACCTCATGTCACTCTACTCTACACGTGATTTTTATACTTAACTTCTACATTAAAGAATTTATGAGAGTTCTAAATCTCCCTCTGTTGACCACGGGTGAAGATGCGCTGTCTCACAACCCTTTAATCGCTATATATCAGTCCATGCTTTTCAAAAGTTGCATAGATAGTTATGTATTAGCCTAAACGTGCCTATTCACTTTCTCTGATCTGATGAGAGCATTTTTTGGCGGCTGGACTGAAACTAAGAAATGCATTGTTTTAAGAAGTGTTCTAACATACATCTCGATCACACATTTATAGATGGTTTTAAAATATACTATTTTTTTTAATAAGGAAAGCAATAATGCCACCCTGTAGACATTAATCAAAACTGTTGAAACTATTTTCAGGAATTGCTTAGGTGTCTGGAAAGCTGTCTTATTAGAAGGCAAGGATGATGAATAACCACTGTCCTGCATATCTACTTTTGTGCTGTAGCACTTTTCATTCGCAGATCTCAAAATGCTGTCTTTTCAGCGACTCAGGCACTTTCATGATCCGTCTCTTTCATAGACAGTTGTGTCAGATGAGTGACTTCTTGTTAATGACTGGCAGAGCTAGTAGGAAATCCCCCTCATGATACTTTAGAGTTTAGAAGACAAATTTATCTCCTTTGAAATGAAAATGCACCTTACCATTGTCCTTACAGGGGCATTTCTTCTTTGAATGTGTTTGCATATAGTAAATTAATTTCTTTTCAATGAGCATAGGGAGGAGTTAGCAGCTTGCTCACTGACATAGTTAGAAGCCTTTATTGGAGATCATCGGATCAGGTTGTTCCTATGTGCATAGTGTTATTTTTCAGCCTGAAGTATTGTATGACAAACCCTGGGCCAGAAAAGTGACTTTGGGATGCAGGTGAACCAAGTGAGTCAGTCTTCACTATGGTGTTTGATTGATTGTTTTCAAGAGAGTGTTCCCAGCCATGAGTGTCCAAATCAGTGCTCTTTGGTATTGTATTGTACTGTAATGTGTTTCTAAATATTTTGGTGAAGTGATATATGGCAAGACTATATCGGATATTCCTATAAAGTATGTACAAGTTGGAATGGGTGGCACATCTACCTAGCCCAGCTGGTTTCTGTACGGAGTTACTGGGCAGGCACCTGGAGGCTGTGTGGCTGCAGGACCATGGTGCTGGTGCTCTTGGCTGTGCTTATCAGCCTAAGCACAAACCAGCTGCAGCTCTTCGGGTCCCAGCACTAGTTCATTTAGGATTAGCTCAGAGCTGACTTGTGAGGGGTAGATATTCCCCTTACCCTAACTAGAGCAATGTGGAAGAATCCAGCACAGCTCTTGGGCCTTGCAATGCATTGCTCTTCTTTTCCTGCTTGCCCAGTTATCTTCATATTTGGGTCAATACGTTGCAATGTGGTACATAGCTGTATGTCTCTAAATGGAGAGTCGTTCAGAGAGCTCCTCTGCGATTACTGCAGGTGAAAGCAGGCACCTGGGATAAATGTAGAGCAGCTGATGTGCTGCCCTTGTCCAGGTGCTCCTGCCCTCCTTGCAGGGTTTGTTTTCTGTGGGGAACATGCCAGAAGTCACTTTGATATTGAGATTTTGCCTTAAATTAGGGTGAAAAAAGAATATGATCATCTTTATGTGAGCAACAGGAACAGGACTGTAGTCTCCCATTCCCCTGTCTAGCTTCCATATCTCTTGCACTTCAGTAGCACACTCAAGCACAATCACATTTGCCTTTTGTACATATTTTTCAGTATTTTTTTGCTTAAGAGCTTTGCTCATCAATATTTGCTTTCAGAGTCAGTACTTCAGCTGGTCATTCTATTGACCTTCTCCAAAATATATTTTAACAGTGAAAGTTGACTGAATTTAACTGAAGTGGTAAAGATTTTGAAACAAGATGTAATGAGGTCTCAGCCTTTTTTCTCCCCCTCAGTTTTTATTTGCTAAAATCCTAATAGCTTGAGCATACGTGAGAGAAAGCAAGATGGATAGGAAAAGGCACTATAATGTTGTAGAATTAGTTTGAATTTCCTTCATATAGCATATGTGGGCCTTCTTGGCATCTTGCTGTGTACATTTAGAGGATGGAGTACTCAAATAAGCTGAGCTTTTTCCCCTTCACATTGATCCAGTAGGGTTCCACACAACCTATCACCTTGCCAAAAGCTCATTACTGTGTTGAGTCAGCTGATAGAAGCAGTTCTCCTGCTAACCGTGCTGATCCTGTGAAGATATAAGTGATTTTAAATCTTTTTTTTTGTTTTAGCCAGAGAAATAAGGAAGCATGTATCACTTCTACGGGATCATGTGTTTCTTGGGGTTCACACAAATCAGTTTACAAATGAAAGTGTAAGGGCAAGTACAGCCCTCGCTTCCTTGCTGAATCAGTAACAGTACCTGTTTGTGTCAAGAGAGGAGGAGAGGAACACCGACAACTACTGTTCCAAGAGCACAGAGAAAAGGGGCAATCTTAGTAGCGGTACTGTGAGGTGTGAACACAGAGTTAAGCTGGAACAACGAGGGGACAAGTAAGCTGTCCCCAGAACAGACCTGGCCCAGCTTGTCCCTGGTTCTGGCCACATCTGTCACTTGTTGTGTCTGGGCTCAGGGCAGCCCTCAGGAGGAGAGTGATTGGTGCATGTAGGGACCTGTATGCCTGGGCACATCTGGCATTGTAGTAAGCATCTGGCATGCGTAGTTAGGCTCCGGCACAGTTAGGCTTGTTTGGCAGCTCTATATGCAGGAGGTTGGCTCTGAGGGCAGACATGCCTACAGCTGTTCTGGAGTCTGCCTTATGCAGTCTGAGATCTGTTCCTGCTGTGCTTCCAGAGCTACATGCATCCTATCTTTGGGACTGCCTGCAAGCCGAGTCACTTGAAAGCAATGGGGAGTCAGCACTTTGTCTAAGCATAAAAGGTCGTGTAACCAACTTTTAAAGGGCTTCCCAGTGTGTCTCTCATAAGAGTCAAATAATGCCCGATGATACGTCAGTTTTCATAGGGTTTTGAGGTAGATATCATATTGCTTGGAGACAGACCGTTCTGATTACTTTTGTAGGGAATAACGTACATTTTAGCTTCCCTTCCGCCAAGAAGTTTCAGTTGAAAACTGCATAGATGATTAACAAACTTGTGCCACTGGAGATTTGTGAGAGCTTGCCAGGTATGCTGTACAGGGCAATGGCATTATACAGTCTTGCAGCTTCATGTGGTGGTTGCTAAAAATGAAACGTGACTATTCAATTAAAATGATATTAAATGGTATTCTCAGACAAATGCTTGTCCTAAGCAAAATTGCAACTAGGGGTCTCTGTGTACATGTAGGAGGCAGCAAAATGGCAGGCTAAAATGTGTTTCAGAACTCATTTGTCACTCTCAGAAGTTTGTCTGATAGTATATTGGAAGGACTTTCTGACTCCAGGTAGGTAAAATACAGTATTTATGTTTCTATGGCACGTACACTTAGGCTTACTCCTCCTAACACCTTTCCTTCGTGTGGCTCTGCATTATGCATCTACCAGCACATAAATGATTGTCACAGGCATGTCGTTCATTGGCTTCTCTGGGATTTAAGGTGCTCCTTCATGGGTTGCCTGGTAAGGAAGGACAGTGTATAGCTTTGTAGTTGAGTTTGCTGTATGGCTGCCAACAACAGCTACTACCCTCTGTTGCTACTTTGCCTAGGATTGTTTTACCAGAAAGTGTCATTTAATGTGAGACAAAAAGCTCAGATTTTAGTCCTCTGTTAGTGGTGTAAGCTCTTTCTTTCTGCAGGTCTCCATATCTTTCCCACTGCGGAGGACCTACGGGCATTACAATGACAGTGTATCCGTCTTTGGCTAGAGGTAGTGACACTTCCGCTCAGAAAAGGAACTGTCTTCAGAAAAAAAATTTGTCTGATCAAAGCACAGTATTACTAATTTGGACCCTTTTTAGCAATGAAACACAGTGTAAAAGAATGGTATGCACTTGTGTAAGAGTAAGGAACCCAGCACCGAGGTCATTTGCATGGATCCATGGCACAGCCGTGAACAGAATCTCAGTTTCCTGATCTGTAGGTCAGTGGGATTTTAAGAGAGGCAGCCTCCCCTGCTAATGTCTGTTCCATAATAGCATCTGTGTTTTCCATATTGAAATTAAAATGAATTGTTCAAAAGTGCCTGCAGTAGAGAATGTGATAAATACCCAAGAGTGCACAAAGAAGCCATGTAAATCTCCTGGATTGGTGTAGCCCCCAGTGGCGGAGATTTTTTAGATCAAAGAAACAGAAAAGACTATAGAAGTAGGAACGTGACAGCTCCCCAAATGTAACTGCTCCAGGTTTCTCTTTTTTGCAGGGGAGCTGACTCACAATGGAGGGAATGTGTTTTTTCCTTTCATTCTTTCTGTATTTTTGGATCTGAAGATTGTTAGTTTCTCTTTGAAGAGTTTACTTTATAGCTTCATGATGAGCTGCAGGTGGCTTGTGGAATCAGGGTGACAATATATCATTCATTATGACACCTTTTGCTGACTAAGAGTGTCTTTTAGAAATGAATTGGTTGATTAATGCGCATTTTTATTAACATTATTAATTCTCAGCCTACTTTGTACATGGAACTGACCTGGAAGAAACTTGCTCAAAAAAGCATAAAAAATTCCCTAGTAGCATAAAGTGAAGTAGCAGACTTCTCTCTGCTGCATGCAATCAGTGCAAACAAACCATAAAACTTAGCAGAACCAGGTATTTCTCATTCTAAAATTAACAGTAGCATTTTTAATGAACAAGGTATGTGAGGAATAAACGTTTTATGTGTTATATATGATCTAGCTCATAATAACCACAGGAGAAGTTATCCCTTTTACTGATACATAATACATATAGGAAAGTGCTGAAACACTAAGAGGAGACATGCCTGTCATAACTGACCAGCTCTTGCAAAGTGCTTAGTACTTTCCTTTCTCACAGAAGTCCATGGGAGTTGAAGGCATGCTGCACTTTGCAGTAGACACTTAGCACATCTAATCTAATCCATTTTTAATGTGACTTTCACCTTGAAGCATCATGCTGCATAGGAAAACCAGATACAGCAATGTGATATTATAGCTAATGTTTCTAGATGCAGCCACGTCAGAAAGTACAAAGTCTTATAGCAACTACCTCCTTTGACTCTAGATTGACAGCTATAGAAGTTAGCAAGACAGACAAAGCTGTTTCACAATTTTCAGCATGTTAACGTCATTTCAAATACTCTCATTTCCAGTTTGCAATAGCAGGGTGTCTTCTCCATCAGCAGAGAGTAGACTTGACCCTTCTTACACTGACATAAAAAATACTTTTGTTCTTGACTTTGCTGGAGCAGTTTTGATCCTTGCCTCTGATTTATATAAAAGATGAAATCAAGGGACGTGTATTTATAGCGGAAGATTGTGGTTGTACAGTTGGACCTCTTCTGTTCACAGACCATAGTACATTTACAGCATTATGTAAGCGCATTTCATCTAATTGCATAGTCAAACTCCGCTCCTGCTGTCTGCATAGTTGGGATATGTCAAGTATGAGTGCCTCTGGATGTCTGCAGTCATTTCCTCCTGTCTTTGGGGGCTACAGGGAAGTAAGAATAGCAAATACAGCCAAAGATGGACTTCTTGCTGTGATTCAGTCCTGCTACTTACTTGTTCAGAGATGCAAAGGTTACACATGTGTGGAGTGACATGCTAGAGGTTTGTAGTTCTTTGATGTCTGGGTGGCATGGCTATGTCCTGCAGAGTTCCCTGTCCAAACATGGTTTGGTTTCCCAGTCCAAACATGGTTTCCCCTACTGCTTCATGATGCTGTGAAGAAAAAGGAGAATGGAAATCTGGGTAATTATGGAAGGTCTTGTCCTTACTTGGTTGCTCATAACTCTTTGAATAAGCTGCTTCTTCCTGCCTTTGTTATTGGTTGAAAAAAAAAATTGGGGTTTACCCTGCAAACTACAGCAATTGTGATCGTTCCTTGATTTGCAAGCTGGTTCCATAGAAACAAAGAGGGCCAATTTTCCTTTTCCACATCAAAGCACACTAAGCTTCTTGTCTGCGCCTCATCAAAGGAATGATTTCAGCACATGTATTCCTCAGAAAATGACAGGAGGAACTAGGAAACAAAATTGAAATGAAACATTAATTTAAAAGAACACAAGCATCCTAATTGGAGATTTACTTTAACAGATTTCCCCGTGTCTGAAAAATGATGGCTGGGAGCATAATCAGGCTTTCAACAGGCACCATCTCTGAATTGTTCATAGTAACTCTTAAATCCATTTGCTGCGATTTTATAATGAATTTAGAAGCCATCATCTGTGTGGGTAATCTAAGGGACCACATCTTGATCCTTTGCTCAAGAAAGATGTATTCATTAAAACTGCTAAAAACAACAGAGAACAGAAGGCATGTCAAGGTCACTGTGATATTCTTGTTCTGAAATTACTGCAGTAGTCAGTACAGCATATATATAAATCATATCTGGGCCAGCTAAGTTCCACTGACTCAGCTAACGTTACACCAGGGATGAAGTGGCATAAGGTATCAGTGCTTCCTGTGAGAAACCAAATACAATGTGTCTCCAAACCATGTTCATTTTACACAGGTAGAAAACCATTGCAAAAGTGAACATCCCAAGTTCTCATCACTCAGGGTTCATCGTGGGTATAACGGGTATTCCTTGTGGATGAGGAATACGGGCTGTCACAGTGCAGTCAGCAAAGACAATCTGCCTCTGTGTCCTTTACAAAGAAAATAATTGTCTCATTAGTATTAACAAAAAATACGCAGCCACATTAATCGGGTTAAATTCAAGAACATATTGTGAATGCGTGAATATATTGCAGCTTACATGTGCAAAGATATCCAGTACTAATTCTTTCAGAATACCCTGATGATGGATTTTTGAGGGTTTATAGGCAAGAGATTAGAAAAGCCACATGTCGAGAGTGGCAAGGAGACAGACACACAAACACAGCGTCTGGGATGGAGGAGCATTTATTAATAAAAAGAGACGTCCATACAGTGCTGGCTGCTAGCAAGTGATGCACTCCCATGGAGTGGGTGTGAGTTTCCCATGGAATTAAATTAAGTTCCATTTAATCCTGTTTATTATTTAATTAAAAGGCAGGGTAGCAGGAGACCTGGATCTCCTCTGTTGGAGCCCTTCACTTTTTAATGCTCAGCTTTGTGTCATGCAGTATGAGGTGGAAAGCAGCTGCCCCAGCAGTGTCCTGGATGTCAGGGCACAGTGACACTACTGTGTGTTCATTGAAAGGATGTATATTATTGCATCTTGTTGCTTCATGACTAATGTTCAGGAGAAAAAAATAAGGAAGGCAGACAAAGGACTTTTCGATAAGGTGGACAGACAATGTAATCAGAATGGTATTTATGCTGGGGGACGGCTTTCAAAAATCTCTGCTCTCACTTTCCTTTTCTAGAATTAGGCTATGCCTTGGTCCAGATTTACTGCCAGCTCTAGATCCCCTTTATCTGAAATGATGGCTGCAGCAGGGCCTAAATTAAGCTCTTAATACAAATCCATTAGGAAAAATAAAGAAACTGATTACCTGGACTCTACAAGAGAAACAGGAGAACTTGACATAGGCCTCTGAGGATAGGCAGTAGGCAATGGATGGCATGTGGCATAACAATGTTTTACATAGCATTAAAGGTCAGGATGCTTATTCCGAGACTTCATCTGTTTCCTTTCGAATCTCTGTATTTCCTTAAGGAACACGCTGTGCGATGTCTGTGTTCTCTGGTCAGGTTTCTGATTAAACTCTGTATCTGAAGAAGGCTGGATAGAGTAAAGCAGTTTTGGTGGAAGCAGTTAAGGAATCTTCCTATGAACTTATCATTACTGCTACAAGTACTTCAGCAAAGTAATCTTTGCATTAGTTTTTCAGGTGTTTGAGCTTAGAAAGCTAGCAAAAGGATTACTTTCTAGTTTAGCTCTTCAGTATGCAGGACAGCCTATTGTACTAGTGTTTAGTGTGTGCACTATGTGCACGAGACAGTTGTAGATAGATGTAAGTACAATAAGTCTGGCAGAATGGAGTTCTTGCTGCTGACTGGTGTTTTTAAGTACAACCGGAATGCAAATATTAATAACAGGCTGCTACAATAGACAATGAGATATGTATCTGGACAGCTGGGTACGCTGATCCATAGCATTCATTTCAATCACAGCGCAATGATGCAGTCATGCTGCTTTCTCAGCACCTGATTTAGGGGCCTGCCTAAAAGCAAGCTTTTCCAAAGATTAGGGCAGAACTAGAGTGAGATGATGCAAGACGGTAGGACAATGTGGTGAAAGGCATACCTTTTTCTAGAGGAAATCCCCTCCATTAATGAAGTTAGTAGTTTAAGAGCTATTTTCTGTTTGGGAGTAATGGGAGGGTGCTGACTCCTAAGGTAGCAGAGGCATCTAGAATAATTGGTTTGAATTTTGTTTGTCTTGGAATTTGCTGTTTTTTTGGTGTAGACCATGTGATAGCTGCCTGTGTTTTGTTTGACCTCAGGACTGAAGATATTCTGGGTGATCACTTTTTGTGTGGTGCAACTCTTTGCTTCCTCTACTGTGCTAACTGTCTGTTTCCAAACACAATGGAAAATGATGACTACTCAGTGAAGCTGAGGCTACCTTACAGGCTGTCTCTCTCTTTATTCACCCTCTTGAAAGAACATCTGGGACTCTTCTTCCAACAGTGCTTTGATTTTCAGCTCAGGAGGAATGGGAGCAAGATGTTCTCTGTGAATCAGCCCTAACCCCTGTTGGTCTGACAAAGCAAAACCAAGTTTTTTGACCTCGTTGGCAAGTCTTTTCTGTTTATTCATGAATTTTCCTGTGGTCAGGACATGGGAAAGATTTTGGCTTTACATGTTTGCACTGGAAAATGCTCCTGCTTTTGTTCATTCAAATGGAGAAAAGGTTTTTGTTCTCCTCCTTGTACTGTCAGTATAAGAGGAAACTGCCTGTATTTCCATTGCTGTTTCCACATTGCCATGGGAACAGATTTGAAGTGCTGCATCCATTAAGTCACTTAATTGAAAAATGGCACAGTTTATCCGTTCAAACTGCACTTTTGCCACTGCTCTGTGTACATCTACATGGCACAATGTAGTTTTTGAGCTAGTTTGGTCCCAGAAGCAATATACCTGCATTAACTGCAGTTGGGTATGATGGTTTGGGTTGGGATAAATAGCATAGGCAGGGCATCGTGCTGACATAGCTATGCTGCCAACTCAGGCTTGTGTGAGATTATTCAGAGCTAGTGCAGGTATATACAGTTATACAATGTAACCCAATATAACACTGCATTACATTGCACAGGACTTTCTCATAAGACTTTTCATAACACTTTGCATTCAGTTACTGTTTACTGGTACAAAAATTTAATGTCCTACCTACTTTTTTGTTCATTTTGAGGTTGTTTTCTGGTTCTGGAATGCTAAATCAGACTTCATGTTACTCGAATAGAGCTTTCAAATGTAATTCTTCTGTAGTATAGTAATTACTGCTTGTTAAGCATGGCAGAGTCAGGAGAGAGTGAGGCGCAAATTGAGGCAAAATGAGGCCTCCTGAAGAAACTGCAGTGCTTGTATTCTTGACTGCACAATACTTAATTGCCAAAGAATTTCTAAGTATATGTTAATATGATAAAATCTATCAAAACTGTATGAATTTATGTATTCTTACCTAGTAGTGTTTTTTTTTCTTTTCCCTTTTAAAACCTACCTCAAGAGTGAAGAATAGAGGAGTAATCTTTGAGTACATTCATATTTCAAATGAGACCCAATTCATAGCCTTTTAACCTCGTCTGCAGGATCTGCTGGTATGAGCATTTTCTATGAGGAATACCATTACAGTTTCAGGTTCTCCATTTGAACAGACAGGGAATGTAGAATATCGATTATAGAAGTTTGCAGAGGGAGTTGTAAGTACTTGATAAATGCTGTTAGCGTTCTGCTACTTTGTGTTTGTCATGCTTGGTGCTGTAGGTGCTTCAAATAAGATTGTTGGCTGGGTTCAAAAGGGCAGTGATTCTGCAGCCAGGTTGGGGAAGATGCGCTGCTAGCAAATCATACTAGTCACCAAAGGAGTAAGGGGAGGAAGGAAGGAAGAAAAGAACACAATTTTTTTTTTTCCTTTTTTCCCTGCATTACTGTTGACAGCTCCCTCTTTAGTACTGCCAGCCTTTCTCTAGCAGTCAGTAAAATGTTATGTCTCTTTATCTCTTGGACAGACATGTGTAGGCTAATTTCCAGATGCCTGCCAATGATAAATAATTTAAAACTCTGCAGAGAATTTATGATTTTTTAAAAACTCTTTAAGCAGTTACTTGACAATTTATGAAGAGGGAGCTGGATACAAGTGAGAAGCCCTATGGTAGTAGTTGAGTATTGGAAAAAAACTGAAGGAAGTTCATAATGATCCTAGAAAGCAAGAACTTAAAAAAGACTAACCCCAAAACAGCGGTTGAAATACTTTTACACTCCCTACAGGTCTGTGGTAGAAATCACTCATCACACTGATTCTAAGTGCGTTTCGAAGTGCAAGGAAGGGAATGGTTAAGTCTGAGCTTCGACTTTTTAACAACAAGGTGCAAGTTAGAGTGCCACTTGACGCCCAGTACAAATGTCTCCTTTGAGCTCTCTGCAGTGGGTTCTGTGTGAGGGGAATTATATTTGGTAGCTGATGAACTGCTCTTCCTGTGAAATCTGCTTGAATTGAGCTGATCCACTGCTGATATTTATCAGTAGCACAAGAGCAAGCAAGCGTTCATTTGGGACATATCTCAAAAAAGGTTTTATGGATTAAAATGAGAACTACCCAGTTATATGAGTCTCAGTCATGGTGGTCTTATTTAGTGAGATGAGTCCTGAATGTTTTGCTTGAGAAGGGGTGTAAAAGATAACCAGTGGGTTCTATGAATATATTAGGAATAAGGAAAAAAGAAAAAAAAACAAAGGAAAAATGTAGATTCCCTGCTTAATAGGGGAAGAGAGGAAATAAAGGGTGAGGCAGACAGGACCGGAGTAGTCAATGCCACCTTTGTTTTGGTCTTCACCACACAGTTAATTGTGATCAGATGTGTAATGAAATTAATTTTAATAAGCGGATAGGCGTGCAGGCCAATGAAAGGAAAGAATAAGTTTTGTGTTTTCTAGTTCAAGGGCTCAATGAACCTCAGGCTTGGTCTAGAGTACCTAAGGAGTTCGCTGGAGTGATTTCTCAGCTATTAGTGGCTATCTGTAATATTTCATGAATTATATCCTAAGGGAGAGGAGAAAAAAGAGCATAGAAATTACCTTTAAAGTGAAAAAAATGTGGAAGATCTAGTGGATACTAGAGCAGTCAGTCAAATTTCGATTCCTTACGGATTCTGAGCTAAGACAATCAAGACTTTTATCTTGACAAATAATGTAATTGTGGTAGAATAACTGAACTACTGACAGGGTGGAAGCAGTATCTTTGAAATATCTGAGAGTTTTAAAGTACTTTTTAGGTAAAGATTTTTTTGACAGTCCCAAATGCCATTTCTCAGAAGCCAGCTAGGTAAGCTGCTCTAGAGGTCATTGTCATAACATAATAGCTTTTAAAAAAATTTTTAAAGCCAATTGTTCACCTGAGTGGTGAGCAGTGGCTTAGGTATGGAACTGGGAGGGCTTCTGGAGTTGGGGCAGATCAGATCTGTTGCATACTCAGTTCTGGTCAGCATTTTCCTTTAACAACTTAGATAATGAAGCAGCAAATGCAGTTACAAAATTCGTTATGACTCAAAATGAAGAAGAGGGGGGGAATGAAACACTCTGAAGGATGGCATCAGAACAGAGGCTAAACCGGAACTAAAGTGAAATTCTATTTTTGGAAATCAAATACATACATACCACAAGGCTTTGGCTACTCAGCTGTGTGCCAAATACGTAATGCAGTTGTAAAAAGGGAAATATCATTCCAGAATGTCGTAGGAGGAGTGTCAGATGTAATTACTCTGCTCACCTCGGTACTGGTGAAGGCTCAGCTGGAATCCTGCCTTCAGCTCTGGGCACCACACTTCCAGAAAGAGTTAGAAAGAGCTGAGAGCAGAGTGATGAGAACGGCAGGTGGTTTAGAAGACATGAGATTGGAGGGAAATTATGGTTATTTCTTCCCCCTCAAAGAAAAAAGGAATCACTTAAGTTGCAGCAAAGATTTGCACAGGATTTGAGGTTTCTAATTGGATTTCTAATTGCTGTCTGAGAGCGGTGTTTTTAGGTGGAGGTGAGGTGGTGGAGGTGTAGCCACAGCCCCACTGCAGAACAGCTAAACCACTCATGGAGTAACTTTCAACATGCTTTTGAGAAAATTGTGGTTGGTGTTAGTTTGACTAAATACACTGGGCTAAAGTTTCTGCAGTTTCCTAAGCCATCCTGCAGTGTGGCTGGGGCAATCACCTCAACTGGCCTCACCACCACAGTTCCTGCCTCTGAGCATGAGACATTGAGCACATTCCCATTGGGAATGGGAATGGTATTATCTTGGTGTTATCCATGATCTGTTCCGAGCCTTTTTTCCCTAAGCATTCTCTGGTTTTTTAATACCCTTCTAATGCTGTCTGACTCTCTCCACTAATACCTTTGTTTCCTCCATATTTTTCAAGCTTTTTTGCTTGCTCTGGTTTTGCCAGCCATGCCACTGGCCTTTCCTTGCTGTTCAAATTCTTGCAACCACAGGGCTTCCTCATGAGTGCTAGTGCAAAGGGTATTGGTGTGGCCAGAAACTGTTTTCTCACTAGTGATGACAAAATAGTTGTTTAGACCTTCTAAGTCAACCACTTACAGGCTGAAACAAAACGTAAGATAGTATGGAGGTCCATTTCATTGCTGCTTTGGTGGGTCTTTAAATGACACAAAGCCTGTGCAACTTACCTAAGGAAGATACAGTCATGTCTTGATTTTTTTCCATGGAAAGATCCTAGGCTTTTCTCAGAAAACATTTTCTCACCTAAATAATTCTGTACAGTGTAAAACAGATGTTCTTTTACTGTTTATATTGAACATATAGGATTCATAATATCTAGGGTTTTCAGGCAGTACCTAAATTCAAATGTATGTATTTAAACTGAAAAAGGACCTTGAAAGTATTTCTCTTACGTACATATTTTAGTCTCACTTACCTATCCCTCTAGGCTAGGTAGGCTGTTACCGTTATCTCAAGAGTTGCCATGGAAACAGTTTTACACTCTACTTAGTTTTCATTCTGTTTCTCTCAGACAGCATCTGTCTCTTTAAAACTGTGGCCATGCTAAAATGGAAGTAAAACCCTAATAATTAAATACTGAGAGTTACCTCGTCAGCTGATATTGAGCAAATAAACTTGTTGAAATCAGTGAAGCAGTGTCAAACGACAAGGTGAGAACCTGTCCCTGGATTTTCAACCCTTCCTCTCCTCTTTTTCTCCAAAATTAAATATAAAACTGCTTTGAGGTCAAAGCCAGGTATTTGTAAGGTAGAAGTTTTTCAAGTGATGAATGGGCTCTTTTCAGCTGTGGTAGGTACATCTTCATGCTGTTGCTCTTCCTGGGTAATGGCAACGGTTTATGCAAACATAACTGACAGAAAATGTTAATGATTTTAAATTTTGAAGAATTTTCAATGAAGTCTTCAAAAGGAAGATGTTCCACTTAGATAGCATTTAAATACTGGCATATGTGTATGAACTCCACATGGCAACCAGGTACGAAGGTCACTCACTAAATTGAAAAATGTGTCAGAAATGTGGGTTTATAATTTGTAGACATCAAAGCAATCATACAGAGCAAAACACATTGAAGGGGAAGTGGCTTGTCTCATCCTTAAAGCTCAGATTTCAATAGGGAAATTGGAGCTAAAATGAAAGAAACAAGAAGGCCTATATGCATGTGATCCTTTATGTTGTAGGGGAACTTAGTGTCTGATAAAAGAGGCTCAGCAATACCCCAACAAAAGGTTAGGACTATATGTTTGCAAAGTGAACTCCTAACTTTAAGGACTATTTGACAGAAGGAAACTGTACTCAAGGTAACCAAACAGAAAATGACAGCCATCAGTTCAGTCTGTACCTGGTCTCAGGAGGACCAATATCCTTGCCTCGCGTTTACTGATCAGGCAGCGGTGGCATGGTAGTTAGTTTTCAGAATAAGCAGTTGCCCTGTTTGTTTCGAATTTATCTAATAGCAGCCAGGTACTGTGTCAGCATGATTCCAAAATAGTACTCCATGCAGCTACTACATGCCTTAACAGAAAGTGGAGACACCACAAACAACCTTGGCTGAATTTCCTTTTATTTCAGAAATAATTTTCTATCACCTTTACAGATGAGTGGTTGATACAAATATGGGCTCAGACTACAGAGCATGGTCTGGAGCATCCGTAGAACAAATCTGAATTAAGAGTAGGGGGCAGAGATGAAGGTCAAAAGGGCTGATGAACTAGGGGTTGTTGGGATAGATACAAGGCAGATGCCTTCAAGAATTACCAGTTAGCATTGGGATAGCGTTAAGGACAGAATATGAACTATCAGAGTCTGATGAGATAAATTTATTGATGGGTCTCAAAGAGACCTAGGACTTCTAGGGTTCTTGGGTTGTGGCATGCATTGCTGGAGGTCAGGGATGGGCATCTGGTCTGATTTTAGGGCTGTTGCTTGTCCATCTGGAGCACAGGTTCAGATCTGGGTTAGAAAGAATTACTGGGGTAGATAAAGGTGAAGCTTGGGCTGGGCTTGGGATTGGAGCGAGGGTTGTTACTAGGTTCAGAAAGGCTGCTAGTCTGAGTTAAAAATCTAAAATCTTTAGCTCATGCAGCCTTTTATGTGGGCATTATTTCATACAGACCAAATCATGCGGCACTTTTTGAGAGACTAAAGTTCAACAGATCATGTCCTCACAGCTTCCTTGTCATGATGTTGCAAAAAAGGATATAATATAAATCTCTGCCATCAGGTATTTATTTTTATGTCCTTTATGAATCCTTTAATTGCAACGTGACCATTTCAGGTGGTATGTCTGCACGAACACCTGAGTTGTGCTGAAATCTACTGATTTCAGCTTGGATATCTCCACTTCTATAGTTACAGCTGACTAAATTTCTATAAAAAATATCCTGCCATACCAAATCCTGTAGTGAGAGTGCATTGAAATAGAACTATGGTAAAAGCTATTCCCACACTCCATACGTAGTAATGAACTAAACATCTGTTGGATTTCAGCAGGTTTAGAGTTATGTTTGGGGTAACACAATTTTTAAGGCAAGACGATACAAGTTTTGAGCCATGCTATGTAGTCCTATAAAAAGGGGAATTAAAAATGACTAGTACAATTAAAGCTTGTCAAAATAATTACAATAATGATAGGAAATACGAGAATTTATCTGCTTATGCATAATATAAATTACAAGAATAGGTAAGAAAATCAGCAAATGTGAGAATTATAAAAATTAATACTCTAAAAATATCAGAGGATCTATCATTAAAGGAGGTTTCTTTCATCTTTTTCTGACTATGTCTACTCATTTAAATCTGTATTGTATTATACAAACTTCTTTGTGTGGTTCAGTGTATCTCAATTAAGATTTTACTGCCTTGTCATAAAGCTTATCACAGGCTAAAAGTTTTCTTTTATTACTCTTTCTGTGAAGCCTACCAAGTTCTGTATAAGCTGTCACTCACTGTATTACACTCAGTGGATGAATAGAAGTTTGTTCACAATGAAGTTGTCCCAAATTTCTCAGGGTTTTTTTAGACCATTTACAGTCTATCCTATCTTCCTAAATCCCATGCACAGAGCTTTGGAGTCAGAAACGATAGCTCTGCGGTGCACCAAAACATCATAAAATGGACTTGAAAAACCAGCAAGAACATCTAACATTTAACAGGTATTTCTAGCAGCGGTGTCATTTTGGTGTCTTTTATACATGTAATTTGTAATCAAAAGATATGGTATGTTAATGACTGAACATAGAAAAACTGATTCACCACTTTAAACTGTAAATACAAAATGTTAGTATTGTTGCTAAGATTGCTATCTCTTTGACCCAAGACAAAAGCAAGAGTTAAGAAGTCAGTAATAGTTTCTTATACCTGTTGTCATGACATCACTGCAGTGGTTACTCTTACAATGTGCCCGGGAAACCTGGCACAGAGGCATAGCCCTCCACCTGCAAAAGCCTAAATAGACTATGCAGTGTCAGCGATGTAGATAGGGGACACTGAGAAGTGTTTGCCTGCTTACCTGCACGTAGGTAGGTACCTTGCAGAAAAGCTCACATCAGGTAATAAGTCTTTCCAGTGTCTTTATTTCCGAGGTAAATAACATTCAGTAATGACCAATGGGCTCTGAATGCATAATGAGGGTATATTTGGTGCTGAATTGCATGAAGACATTAAGCACGAGTAACAATTTAGAGTATTCCTAGAGAATTTGCGTCGATATAAAAATATAAAAGATCAGAGGGAGTTTTTGACAAAAGGCTCACAAAGGGTGCTCACATTTCTCTTCAGCTACAGTGGGATGCGGGTGCCCAGCCCCATTGCCTTCTATGAAGATGCAAAACCAGGTTTAAAACAAAATAGTATTTCAGTGAGAGAGCATTCAACGTTAAAAGAAGGAGAATTTGTGGAGGTGTCATCTGCATCTGTTCTGTGCCCTCTCTTAAGGTGAATAAGCATGTAAGGAATTAAATGTTTGGGTGACTGAAAAGGATGAGTGGTCTTTCTCCTAATGCTACAGTGCCTTACTCCCCATATCCTCAAATAAGTGGATACTGTCCCTGATCTCTTTAGGTTTTTATTTGAGTTGTCTTTGTTTTTGCACTGTTGGGTGCACATATACCATGGGGTGAAATTAATGCCCATATTGTCTAAGTAAGTTAAGCCATTTACAGTATTTCTTTTAATTAGTTCTGTTTTCCCAGCATCATGCAGAACCATGGGAAAGAGCTGTTATTAGGATGTGTTTCAAGCTGGCTATGAATGAATGAATTGAAATGTGTTTTACAATTACAAAATAACAGGAATGAAAAGGAGTGCTGCAAAGATCATTGCTAAACTTTTCTGAAGCATTCCTGACATCTGTGTCTTGTCTGGATTGGATATTTCAGTATGATTAATTCTGTTTTCATCTGGGGGGCATTGATCATATTAATTTTTAATGCTGTAAATCAACTACTTTTTGTTATCTATGATTTTTTGGGGAATGACATTGGCTTTGTGTGAGCATCTCAGTGAGATTCAAGCTAAAATTCTGGCCCTTCTGAAGTTAAACGGGAGGTTTGGCATTGACGTCAGTATATCCAAGATTTTCACATGGTGTTTTATGACTGTCCTTCTCTCATTATACTTGACACAGCCAGAGGCACAGCCAGATCTCAGTGGAGAGAGTTCAGTTCTACTAGAGCTTAGTCGTATGATTTTCAAATCGAGAAGGACGATAATGTTTCAGCTGTGAGAGTTACCTATTCTTTTCCTTTACAAGGAAAGACATGAGTATATGGTGCTATGCATGTGCTGCTGTACGTGTACACACAGATAGCTTTACCACCTGCGTAAATTGTTAACAAGGTCGCCAGGAGCTGGGATAATTCTTCTACCCTGAATGAGAAAATAGAAGAGGGTGCACCTTTTTCCTTCTTCTCCCATCACTTGCACGATGAGTTGTCAGAGTATGACTCTTGGCAAGTACTGCAGCAAACTGCTGAGATTCACATGGCGATTAAAGGACATACTAAATAAGCAAATGTTTATTTCTGCAGTTGCACTGCAAGATTGTAATTGTTGCTTGCACTGGAAGATTGTCATGCCTGCTTTCAGGGGCATGCCACACTGAGCTACAGAAAACTACAGCAATGTTCACAGAACGAGCTTCACTTGTCGTGGTCACTTTGAACAAATAGTCTCCCTAGTTAAAAAAATCAAACAGTCAACAGTAACATTTCACACACACTCTTCCAAAACAAAACCATTGTGCTGTTAAATTGCATCTCCTACTTCCGGTTTTAAATTCTTCAATGTCTTCTCTGTCTGGATTCCTACTGGAGGACTTATTGAACAATTTATCATCATTTCTGTATTATTTCCCATGTGAAAATCAAATGCCTGGTCAGGGCCATAAAACATGAGTGTCTTATTTTTAAAACCACCAGACATTTGCTTGAGAGCTGGAAATCAGCTGGAGAGAGATCCCTGTTCAGTTCTCAACCCTGCAGGCCTTTGGTGAGCCACACAAAGAAATATATGGGGAACCACACACAGACTTGCAAGATATTTGGGCTGAACTGGACAGCTGGGCTTTTAAGGTGCCTAGGTTAGACTGAAACCCACGCCATTAAACTCCCCTGTGTGAGGAAGAGGTCCGTTCATGTAGGTGAAGGCATATTAACTCTTTGAACTCAAGGACTGGGGTTTCCTCGCCTTTTCCAAGTAGGCAGTCTGGGCTTAGTGCTGTCAGGGTTATTGCTATGTTAGAGCTCTTGGGAGCTGGCGTTATTACCCAGATGGGGCTCTCTGGTTCTGTGGGTGCAGCTTTGTCCTGGTCTCTGTCTACAGAGAAACTGCTGCTCACTCTCTGGGTTTGGGTCCAGGCAGACCAGTCAAGCCTAAGGAGGATAGATCTCTCTGATAATTTGATCTAGGATAGGAAAAGGTTTGTGAACTAAAAACGATGCGGACAAAATCCCCCAAGAGATCTGTAATTATATGTCATAGCATTCTACTAAATTCAGAAAGTGTTATGCAGGGGGGATGGCTATCATCCATTCTCCTGCCCTGGAAGAAGGCTTATCATGATTTGGGTGGAAATTGTGTCAAAAAATCTGTATTTTTCATCCAGTAGCTAGAGATCTATATAAATGCAATTATTTTTATTTTAATTAATGATTGTGATAAATGGGAGGTCTGTCTTGATCATTTTCCTTGGGATTTTATGCTTCTTGAATTACATTTTTAATATCACTGAAATATCTAGAGGAGGGGTGCAGTGAGTTTCCATCCATATATTAGTTGACAGGACTGACAAAAATAATTGAAAATATATTTTTTTATGGGGGATAAATTTTTTTTTACAATAAAGATTATTTTGCTGAAAACTGTTGATCTTGTATATCTGTGACTTCATCCCAATTTCTGAGCATGAAAAATGTGCTTTTTTAATATTTCCACAGATATCAGAAGAATATAACTTTAAAAGTTGATTTTTTTTTTACAGATTTTATATGGATTTTTATTTGGTTTTAGAACACTTTTAAAGAAACTTTAAAAGAAAAACTACAGGAAAAAAGCTTGTAAAAAATTAAACCATGTAATGACATATTTTGGAAATGTAAAAAAATAGTGTTTTCACACTTCAAAACTCTTAGCGAAGGTAAGTTTAACCTTTATGATATGCAACTCTTCTGTGAAAAATTTTAGAGAGCAGCAGCACTGACTTTTTTGTAATAATGTCTATGATAGATACAGTTCACTTTGTCTTTACAGACTTTACTAACAACTGTAATGCTACAAGTAATTGCATTCATATCATGACAACAATAGCAACAGAAAAGAACATTCTGAATCACATAAGGGATGATGGAAATAGTTAACATTAGGTGTTACCTTTCATTTGTGCCTCAAGAACACTGCATTTCATTAGTAATAATTCTTTGCTAAAAATTAGTACAAAAGTGGTTCTACTCTTAATACTAGGAGTCTCAAGTTTGCATTTGACTGTATTTATACGATGTAATTCTGTAAGATGTATTTCTGCATTATTTGGCTGCAGAAACTGACTGAGGGTTTAAAGTGCAGCCTTTGAGGAGTACTGTGAGTAGGTTTTCAATATAATGTATATTTTTAAAGCTCTGAGATGAGAAAGATGATGTATCTTAAATTCATTAGAGAACATCTTTTACAGTTAGAGATGCTGCATGACCACTGTGAGTTGTGCATAAATCTTATTTCTTTTTGGCAATGATTTTTATATGTTGTTTGATTTATATGCTGAGGTGGATGCCAAGAGACTAGCAACATAAATCATGAAAATGAAGCAGCCTAATGTGCAATAGCTAGTTACAAAATTCATACTTGGTATTAGATGAAATAAAGTGTAAATACTCAGAAGATAATAGAGTGCCATAATCTACAGAGTTAATCCAGCTCTGCATGCAGAAACTTGACAAGATGACTGTGCTGGTTCCTTTGGGCACTGGAACCTTTGGGCAAAGTCTTGCCTCCTTTGATGTTAATGGCCACTTGGCTTGCCTGATGCCAAGATTTCACCTTGGATCATGATCCTTCCCAAGCACATTTTAACAGGAGGAGCTGAAAGATGTTTCAGTCCAACTGACCAGTGGAAAACACGGAGCAGAGCATTAGGAAGGAGGGTTTGCACAAAGGCTGTCTGTGGAGCAGATTTTTTATGTTGTATGGTGCCATCAACCTGTAGCAGTTGGTTGTCTGTGGAGTCCTTCTCCGGGGTACATTACAGGAGGCTTTTTTGCTGACAGGCTTGGCACCTCTTTCCTGCCTGTGGTCACAGATTATATTTATTCGTGAGCAGTCTGAGGAGAAGGCTTTGAAAGCACAACAGACTGTGTTCACTGGAAGTCCAGCAAGTAGTACAAGCCAGCAAATTTTCATATGCGAGAGTTTATATGAACTTTTTAGTGCCTATATAAGTAAATGGGGGGGCATGTCCCCCTCTTTTTCTGGTAAGGATAAGGAAGATTGAAATGGCAGCTTTAGGAAATATTGAATATGAAAACATGACATAGGCAAACAAGCCTACAGGGTACAGGATTTATGGAATTGTGCAGCTGCTATGAAAGAGCACTTAATAAACTTCGTGGACAGAAAAATCTATGGAGTAGAAATGCAATCAAAGAAAGTCCTGGGATTTCCAATTGAATTTTGAGAGACTATTGAGGGGGATGAGCCTGGTTAGAAGCCTGGAAGTTGCAGATAGCTAATGCCCAAGAGGATCTAAATAGCAGACCCTTTTGTGAGGATGTTAATAAATGGAAGAATGTGAATGTGAGGAAGGATGATGGAGAGATCAGCTAGTGCAGGAAAACAGAGCTCAATAGGATGCGAGGGGTAAAGGCTACCAGTAGCAGGTGATGAAGTATTAACAAGGAACAGCCAGCCTGTCTGAGTCAACAAGAGGAAGGAATTAGGGAATTTCTGAAAGAAAGTATCTGTGGAATACACCGGAGATGATGGTGGAGTTGAGTGTGGTGTCAGGTAGTATAGTAATCTATTAGATTACAAGAAAAATAAGTAAAATTACTAGCTGCACAATAATGGAAGAATTTAATTTCCCAGAACTAGATTAGAAAAATAAAAGGCAGGGCTGAGATACTCCTGGACTTGATGGGAATTAGGTCTTAACATTGAATAGTTAGTGAACCAACAACAAGTACCAATTTTGGCTGGCTATTGATGTCAACCTGAACTGAATCATCACAAATCAGTTTTGTTCAGTTTTAAGACAGAAAAATGTAGGCATAAACCTGAGGTTGAGTGCTGTGATGAGTGGTGTTCGTGTTGTTTGCAAAACTAAGGAGCACAAAGATAGCAATCCAGAGACAGCCTGGAATTACTTCCAACTAAAAATACAGACACAGTGTAAAGCTTTAAATCCAGGCAGACAAAAAGGAAGAATTGGGGAATGGGGCAAGTGTCTCACAGTGAGCGAGAACTTAAAGCTGGACATTAGGAATATGCAAAGAAAGGAGAAGGCCTGAAAACCTGGTTGAACTGGATCTTGCACAGAGAATCTCAGTACAGATATACAATCAAAAGAGCTAAGAGGGCCTACTGTGTACAGAAGCTCAAGGGTAATCTATGTAAAGTCCAATTCTGAATGACCATTTGACAGAGTTTTCAAAAATGTTGATGACATCCTTTAGGATAATCTAAATAATCTCCATTGTAGCATACCAAATGAACTAACAGATGAAATGGCGTGGCCAGTAGCAAGGATGTTTAATCAGTGTGTAAACAGGGAAATATCTCTGTCTGGAGTTTTCAAACATTCAGAAGAGGAGCGGAGGGAAGCGTCTGCACAAGCACAGACATGCTGGTTTGCACTCTAAAACTATGCAAAGTCTTGGGTTTTGAAATAAAGCTATTTAATGACATGGAGGCAAACTTGAATTTGGAATAGCAGCAGAACCAGCTAGAAGATTTTGTGTAGCTGTCTAGTGCCAGCAATGTTTTTATAAGGTGATCATTCATACTTAGCTTTCTGCTACTTCCATGCTGTCTCTAAATGTACTTGAGGTCTTTAGTTCAAAGGACAGAAGGATTAACAAATGTTGTGTAGTTAACTTTGTTGTTGTTTCACCATTACCTGGTCTAAGCCAATTGTAAAGATGGCAATGACACCACCCTTACAGAAACACTCGTTAGATCTTAGCATAAATAGAATTTTTATGTCAAAGGTTTCAACCTCAAAGCCCCCACTAGGTTGTCCCCAATATTAAGGCTGTCTCAAATCTATACTGTGCAAATTATGTCTTCTGGATTCCTGCCAGCTCTCTTGTCACATCTTGCTCTTTCTACTGTTTCGGCTCTTTTCAGGGCATAACCTGAAGACTAGTAGCAACTTGAAATAGACCAGACACAAAAGAGTATTTGTAAGACAGAGAGAGATTTTCTTTCAATGATGAGATTTCAAATGATAGGTGTGGGAAACATCTCCCTCTCTTTCTTTTTTCTCTTTTTATTTATAACTATTTCATTCCCATTTCACCATTGGATTAGCAGGCTTTGTGCCAGTAGATATATATTTTAGATAAATACCATTGAAAATACCGTGGTCACTGAATGAATGAAAAATACACTGCGTGTGACTTGTGAACAGCTATAAGCATGCTTTCTCTGTCTGACCTTGCTGACAAGACCTGTTAGTCAGCATGGGAGCCATTTGGAAGGGCAAGAGACAAACAATTACAGGTTTATGTGCCTAACTTTACTGGCAGGCAATATCCTGGAGACATTAATAAGATGTGAGATCACAAAACATCTGGAGAAATATCAGCTGACAAAAGCTAGCTATTTCTGATTCATAAGAAATAAATTGTGTCTGACAAATCTGGAAATGGAGAAAAGCAGTGAAAATGAGACAGTGGATTGGCACTTTGAAAAGACTTGAAGAGGAATTGCAACATTGATCTTATGTATAAAGATTTGCAAGTACAGCTGTAGAAATTACTTTAATAGCCATGCTCAGATAAGACAACAGGCACTTGGTCTGGAGGTTTCTTTATGCACAGACTATAATTAGCCTTTCATTAAATTAAGACTTTAATTCATCTTTAATCCACAGCTGATCTGTGCTCAGTGGGCTCTGATCGCTTCACTTGAACTATAATATTTCTAAGAGGACAGTATAAGAAAATGTAACAAGTTAAGACAGAATGAAGACCTGTATCAACCTGTCAGCCTCACCTCTGTGCCTGGGAAGATAATGGAACAGATCCTCCTAGAAGCTATGCTAGAGCACATGGAGGACAGGGAGGTGATTCGAGACAGCCAGCATGGCTTCACCAAGGGCAAGTCCTGCCTGACCAACCTAGTGGCTTTCTACAAGGGAGTTACCACATCAGTGGACAAGGGAAAAGCAATGGATGTCATCTATCTGGACTTCTGTAAAGCCTTTGACACGGTCCCCCACAACATCCTTCTCTCTAAATTGGAGAGATACGGATTTGATGGGTGGACTGTTCAGTGGATAAGGAATTGGTTGGATGGTCACATCCAGAGGGTAGCAGTCAACAGCTCAATGTCCAGATGGAGATCAGTGACGAGTGGTGTCCCTCAGGGGTCCGTACTGGAACCAGTGCTGTTCAATATTTTCATCAACGACATTGACAGTGAGATCGAGTGCACCCTCAGCAAGTTTGCAGATGACACCAAGCTGAGTGGTGCAGCTGACATGCCAGAAGGGTGGGATGTCATCCAGAGGGACCTGGACAAGCTGGAGAAGTGGGCCAGTGTGAACCTCACGAGGTTCAACAAGGCCAAGTGCAGGGTCCCACACCTGGGTCGGGGCAATCCTCGGTTTCAATACAGGCTGGGGGATGATGTGATCAAGAGCACCCCTGTGGAAAAGGACTTGGGGGTACTGATGGACGAAAAGCTGGACACGAGCCAACAATGTGCGCTCACAGCCCAGAAGGCCAACCATATCCTGGGCTGCATCAAAAGAAGCGTGGCCAGCAGGTCGAGGGAGGTGGTTCTGCCCCTCTACTCTGCTCTGGTGAGACCCCACCTGGAGTACTGCATCCAGCTCTGGAGCCCTCAGCACAAGAAGGACATGGAGCTGTTGGAGCGGGTCCAGAGGAGGGCCACGAAAATGATCCGAGGGCTGGAGCACCTCTCCTACGAGGACAGGCTGAGAGAGTTGGGGTTGTTCAGCCTGGAGAAGAGAAGGCTGCGGGGAGACCTTATAGCAGCCTTCCAGTACTTAAAGGGGGCCTGTAGGAAAGACGGGGACAGACTTTTTAGCAAGGCCTGTTGTGACAGGACAAGGAGCAATGGTTTTAAACTAAGGGAGGGCAGATTTAGAATGGATTTAAGAAAGAAATTTTTTTCAATGAGGGTGGTGAGGCATTGGAACAGGTTGCCCAGAGAGGTAGTGGGGGCCCCATCCCTGGAAACATTCAAGGTCAGGTTGGATGGGGCTCTGAGCAACCTGATCTGGTTACAGATGTCCCTGCTCTTGCAGGGGGGCTGGACTAGATGACCTGTAAATGTTCCTTCCAATCCAAAGCATTCCATGATTCTGTGATTCTATGATTCTATGAAGACAATATGAACTTAATTCTTTAGCTGAATACAGCCCTTCATGGATAGGGGCTTTTTGTAATTACTTGAACTTCAGAACAGACCACTTTCCCCACCTATGTTGGGATCCTAAAACATGCTCATTGTTGTGTCCCCAACAATAACAAAATCATTCTGTGTGTGGCTGTATCTCAGAGGAAATATAACCTCATGTAACCCACAAAATTCTAGCCAGAGAGGAAAAAGTTATGTAGCTAAGGAGAGGAGATTATTCTGCTTTTGTACAATATCAGATAATTGATTACTATTCTGCAACCTGGAAACAGTTTCATATTGATGATCTGTGTATGTATGTTTGCAACAGGGCTGAAATTAACATTAAGTTATTCATTAATTTGGATAAGTAGCTGATACTGTACTACAGGGAATTAACTCTAACCACCTACCTGCTATTTTATCTTCCTGAAAGAGGCTGTGGGAGATTTTCTGCAGCATCGAGGGATCTACAACACAGCTCACCATCTATTCTGTCTGCTTATCACAGGCTATAATTTATTAAATGCTTTGATATCCATTGAGATTTAAACTGCTGTGCATGTAAATGACTTAGTGTGATCTATTTCATCTTGTAGCTGTTTGTGGGGAATTATTATTATGCGGTGTGTAAAGTACTGAGCTGTCTCTACAGAGTTCTTACATAGGAGCTACAGAAATGATCCGTTTTGAGTCCTAGAAGAAAGCAGTGTCTTCCTGTAGGTTTTCATGGGGTTGTTCATAATGCTGATTCCCTGATTTTATACTAGTGACTTCTTTCTTTCCCCAGCTAGCACATGATTTTGAGCAAGATTTGGTGTAAACCTCAAGTCAGTGCAGGTTATTTAGCATAGAAACTGAATGGGGGCAAATGGGTATCTGCTTTCTAAGTTCCCTGTTGACAGACATTTGGGAGCCTGAGCTGACTCCCATGAGAAACTTTTCCCTCCCAGCTGTGGTCCTAAACCAATAAAGTACTCGAGCATATATTTAGCCTTAGGTAGGTGCATCAGTCCTGCAGATTTCCACAAATTCTAAGATTTGTTTTAAACATATGCCTTCTAATTGCAGTTACTTTCCTCAAGCAACTTTATAAATCATAAAGTCTGAGCTTCAATTCCACTTCACTCCTTCCAGTCTTATGTCTGCCTCAAATGCTAGTGTTATCTAGCATTTGAGGGATGCCTCCCAGTGGAGGCATCTGAAAACAGAGCATGGTGCTTTTTTTTCTAGCTGTGAAAGATTAAGTCTCTTGTATAACGATGAAGTTTCTTCCATAAACTATAGTAAACCAGTAAATCTTTTTTTTCCCAGACAAGTAAATCTTGTTTTTTCTCGCAGAGAAAAAAACATCTGCCTATTGCAGATGGTTAGCATAGTTTTTGACATAGGAGAAAGCTTATAATGATGCTATGCAGAGATAAGAGGGCTGTGTGGTATAAAACTACTTCTGTATTTCTCCTTAAGAAAGCCTACATGCATCAGTGTTGGAGAAAGTAATTTCCCAACGTGCCTCAGAAGGGTGGTATGAGGTTTGAGGATGAATGCATTTACCCAAATGATTAAAAGCCAGTGTTTGCAAAGCACTTCATTATCTTTGGATGGGCAAGGATGCAAATTTAAGAGTACAGGCAATGATTGCTTTGAAATACTTACTCACAGCTACTGTATGCAAACAGCATAAAACAGCGAGTGGGACTATCATTCAGGTAAGAATGTAATTTGGGAAGATTTTTTTCAGATGATGTCATCATTTAGTTCTTCTCTTGGTGAAACCACTCACAGAAGACAAAACAGGTTTTGCATACTAAAGCTGTTTACTAGGTGTCAGATCTGACCACGTGAAGGCCAATCCTGCAGACAGTTACTGTCAAGCACGATATTTCCCAGTAACCCTGGCTGGACGATGATGCAGCACTACGTCATGTGTATACACAAACACAAGCTTTAATTGTGCTGACTTTGAAATGTATGGTGCAATACCTACCATTTCAAAAGCTCACATTCCTCCATTTTTGTTGGATTTATTCCTGGTTAAACTTCTGCTTCTCCTTTTATTCTCTACCTCATTATCTTTTATCTTTTTATGAGGACAATGGATGTCATTTTGTGTCATCATTACACTTTCTCTCAAAAAGGCAGAAATGTCTTCTCTTCTTTATACTGCAGGAAACCAACATAGTTATACAAACCCAGAGCCAAAATAATCATATGCTGATAAATAGAGACCTAAACTACTTCATGGACAAATAACTCCAAGCTGGATTTTTTCCCCCAAATGGGAAATGTTCCAGCAACTGAGAGTAGGCAAAAATCGTGTAATGAATTATAAATGTGAAGTGCTAGCAAACTGTTCAGTAATGTGCTATAATGTTAAATACATAAGATATTAACATAAATTTTCTTTGAAAATTATATGCCAGTGCCATGGTTTTTAATATGGATACAGTAAGATATGAATTGATTAGGAATTTGAAGTGTTTTATAACTGTAAAACAAAATGTAGTCAAACATGTTTTCTCTCTGGTTTTGTGTTTAAGACTTCTTTTGTGTAATTAAAAGTGCAAGACTTCTGCATAAGCAGGAAAATTAACTGGCTAGCATAGAAACCATACCCAGAAGCTCTAACAGGTGGAGTCCTTTTACTTTACAGATGAGGGTAAATGAATGTAGTTCAGCGTCAATTAAGATCTGTCTCCAAATTCACTCTTAGGCTTGATACCACTAGAACATATGTCCGTCTTATACATTCAGCACGGTACAGTTACTGATGGGCATACTGTAAACTTTATAACAAGTTGGCTCCTAAATTACTAATACATTCAATATTGCACAATAACATTAACCTAACATTCAAATACATCCCAGTGAGATGTAGAATCTGCATTCAGAGAGAGGCATTTGAGAAATACACACACAGACACTAGTCCCAGAACAGGGGTAGCTGTTTCCAACATCATATTTCTTGAGAGGTATAATGTAGGTTTTCCAGAGAGATAAAAATGTGGGAACTGCTGAATGAACTCTCCATTGCTTGATGATCAAGGGTGGAGGAATGACTTTCTGGAAGATATTTGCTAACTAAACACATTTTGCTGACTGTATACAGAAGTGAGTGGGTGAAATTCTGCGGGGTTTTTCTTGTTTTGTTGTGTTTTTGGGGTTTTTTTAAATGCAGGTGTTAGATGAGATGATCTAATGGTCCCTTCTGGCCCTAAGGCAAAGTGCAGCCTCTACTTGACAATATTCACGGAGCTCCCTCAAACCCTTTTTACCAGGCCTTTGGGGAAGGAGGTTCCTAATGGGGAAGAATTTTATAGAGCAGAAAAGTGTTTGCCAGCAGAAATATTTGCTGTTGGCAGTTGATTTTTTGGGGAGGAGGGGAGGTTTGCCAAGGCTTTCATTTGAAATGTCTTTTAAATCTTCATTGAAGATGCCTGTGGCAATTTTCAGGCATGTCTTTGTATATTTTGCCCTGGAAAAAATAAATAGCTTTTTTTTTTCCAAGGCAGAGAAACAAGAGTTTGCATATTGTTTAATGGCAGAGGTAAATTTAATCTCATATTTGTGTGTCTCAGGGAAAAAATAAGGGAATATGACTAGCATCGGTCTCATGTCACCTTTCTTGGAAGCAATGCTTTCCAGCTTTGCTAAATTCATCCGTCTCTTGAGCAAACTGTCAGAGATTTAGAGAACCAGAGCTGTACTTTTGTTAGCTCTGGTTCACCTAAGAGGACTATGGACTGCTCACTTTTGGAAATCATGGCCATTTCCAGGCCTAGAAACATTTATAAAAGTAGCACAATGTAATGGTGTGATTTGTAACCATGGATAAGTCATCAAATATACAACCTGCCAGACAACCAGGTATTAGACAGTCCATTGTACAGGTTATGCACAATCGCCAGCTGGCTCTGTATCTGCAAAGCAATCTGGAAAACTTAGGATGGCTTGTGAGTAGGAACACCGACAAAATGTTTGCAAGCCTTTTTCACCATTTATCCATTCATAATTTAGAAATGATAATAGCTTTTTGGAAAATACTTTGCTTATGACCCACTCCATTCAGTATGATACTTTGAGCAGAAGACAGTGCAAGGAGCCATGCTGTGTCGCACAATCTGTCACTGAACTGCATGAATAGCGCCTGTGTCAGCCTTTTGTCCCTGGCCACAACAGAGACAACTGGCTCTCCCGCGTATAGGTGCTGCTGGGGTGGATTGTCCTCTGAAGGGACAGATGTCATTAACGGATGATATACAGCAGGCAGTGTGGCTTGTGGGGCTTACAATGGCTGCAACATCCAAAGGCCATATGTAGTGATCTCATTAGTTTCTTGATTGCCTCCTGCACAGGCTGTTGGAAATGTTTAAAAGTGCAAGTTCAAAAGGGAAAGTAATGTATCATGCTTGGATTTTCTCCTTCAGTCATGCAAAGCAAACAGAGAACCTGCTGAGTTTGGAAGCTAGAATTTTTAGAGACTAGGGCCTATCTTAATTGCGGGTCTGTTAAATGGCTTTGCTTCATGCTGTATTTCACCACTGTCTCCCACAGTCAAAGAGTCCAAAAAGATATTGAAGACATGCAAAGTCCTTTGGGTATTTTCAACCTGAGATATTTATCCACTTGGTTCTCTTTCAGCCCCCAGCAGATGTTTATCTTCTGCTAGGAATTTAAGGGAGACATCTGCAGAATTCCTGGGATGTTCAGCTTTGGATACGGCTGTGAAGAAAAACACATGATGTGGGTAATGTTTTATTGTATTTCTTTTAGATTTATTTCTCAGTCCTCAGTTTCAAATGAGTATTATAGCACAGGCACATTCTGCATCTCAGTCTGGTGGGGTGGTTTACCTATAGTATACTTAGATAACTTTGGGAAACCTTTTGATCTTGGTGTTCAACATCACTTTGCATTGTCTTCATTCCCTGTTTTCATCAATAGGAAGTTCCCTTCCAGTCCACTCTTTATGTTATTTCAAGTTAACTACAATTTCCCAGCTTCTCAGAAGAGCTTCTCAGAAGGCTGACTGAACTGGGCAGCCCTTTTACAGCAAACACCAAGTGGAGAAATTTTCCTGGGCAAGATTTTTTACAGAGGCAACATCTTTGTTTTCAGAAGGATATATTCAATTGCAGCTGGCAGCTTTGAAACCACGGTAGACCATTTAAATTTTAACTGTTAAACCTAACACAAACACAAGCTGTTACATTTCTTACCTACAACTGAGCATCTTTAAAAATGATGCAGAGTAAAAGCAAAAGCATCTTTGATGCTTTGAAAAACAAAGGCATCAGTAAACATCTTTCTAATCTTATCCTTACTACATAATTTACAAACTCTTTAGTGCAAAGGCAAACTGCTGTTTAAAAAGTGTGATTAGATATTAATTGCTTAGTGGTGATTACAGACAATAAATAGTAGGAATAGCATTCTGTAAGGATCCTTCTGTTTTACTTTCATTGTCCTGCTCTCTCAGATGGTTTTCCTACTGGGTGTAAAAGTTAGTCTGAAAACTTGATTTTGGATTCCAAACTTAACTGTTCCTGGAGGAGGATGGTTGAATTATTAATGGCTGATGTCCAGTTCAGCTTTTTCCTGAGCTTTGCTGTCTCCATAGTTCTGAGTTCAGAGTCACCGTGATCCTTATTGCTTCACATCTAAAATCTATCAGCATAGCCCTGAATTACTCTTTTTGTTCTCCACAGACTGTCTTTCCAGAAGAGAGCATTAATCCCTTCCACCCACTTTATAATGCATTGCATTCCCTCTGTCTCCCAAAGAAAATGTCTGTGTAGACTGAATTTAGGATTAGGACAGGAAAATGGTGTGGTTTTAGTGAAATATGACAAATAGTTCTCTACCTGACGTATTAATTCATCCTGTAAATATTATATGCATGTATCTAAATTGTGGTTGCAGGCCACACTGGAGTGGCTTTGAAAACCATCACAGTGGTGGGAGGTTCTGAAGTTTGTGTCTGACTGGCAGAATGCAGCGCAGTGTCCAAAACCTGAGGGCCGGCACAGCCTTGCTTCTTCCAAGTAGTGGTAACTGAGGTTGGAGTCGTAGCTCTTCTGTGTGTATAGATTTCTGGTGGGATATCCCAGGGCAGCACATTAAAATTGGCTGCAGTATTAGTAATTTCCTGGCTGTTCTTTCCCTTTAAAGAAGACACTATCTATGCCCATGACATAATAAATACTTTTATGTAAATATTTTCCAAGTGGGATTACTCATTATTAACACAGACAGTTCTGAAGGCAAATACAAACAACATGTGTCAGCGAAAACATTATTATTAAGGAATTCAGACTTCAAACCGCATCATGATTCATAGAGCACCTGACTGATTTTTTTTGCTTCTCAATTTCTTTTTTTCCTCTTCACTAAATATGAAAATGTCTTATGGGGCATATTTCCTCTAATTATGGATCTGACTGATACTATACCACAGGTTTACCAGAAGGCTTGTGTTGGTGTCTGATAAACTGGAAGCACGGGGGAGGATTCCTTGGGTAGCATGTCTGCTCAAATGTTGTATAAAAGTGGAGGAGAAATGGAGTGGGTGACATTAGGTTAACATAAACTGAAACAGAGCTACAAAAGGTCCACCTGAAATGAAACTGTGTGGTGAGATGGGAAGGCAAGCAGCACCTTTTTTACTGTAAAGGAAAGGCTGCAAGGCTTGTCTTCAGTGACGCCTGATTGAAGCCTGTGCATTTTAGTGCTTTCTGGAGCGTAGCCTCAGCTGCTAGTGGCTTGGGTCAATGGCTTTCTGCATACGTGTAAGGCACTAGGAAGGTGGTGAATACTATGGTAAAATGAAGTAGTTAAGTAATCATTAAATAAATTCTGAATTCCCTTCTAGTTTACCCTCAGTTTTTCAGACTGTACTGAGAAACTCTCTTGCGGGGAAGGTTAGGGTTTTGGTGCAGGTGTGTACTTCATTTCACTGTTAGAGGGATAGAGCTGGACTTCCTCCTGTTTAGCTGCTGTTGCTTTAGTCTCACTGTGCTGCAAAGAGTACTTCTAAATTTTTAAATTTTTTTTCTTCCTTAAGAATACTTTGCATGGAATCACATCAATATAGTAATAGATGTTTACACTCTTTAGAATGGGAGAAGAAGAGAGGATGAAAGATATATAATTAATTGCAAATAACGTTGTCTATAACGTTTTAAGTGACTAAGTTTGTTTTGTTTTTTTTTTTTTCACCAAATGAGTCTGCTATGCTCTGTGATACCTTCCTGCCTCAGGTCTCTTAAATCACAGCTGAATCTCTTTTATGAGGCCTAAGGGACAGTCGAAGGTTATGTTCCTTGCTTTCTTTTGTAAATATGTTATAGTCCATTTCATCTAGAATCTGACTCTTTTCACAGCTGGTTGTTGAGTTAGTTCTATAGGCTCTACTGTGATTTAAATCACTTAATATCCTGTCTTTTTTTTTGGGGGGGGTAATATTTCTTTTTCAAATATGAAGAACACTAGCATTTATGTAGATGTAGATTTTAAAAAGTACACTGTGGTTTCACTGGACATCTAAAACTATGTTATATGTCCTTTATAGATCTGGTATGGGCAAAATGAAAAAAAAAAAAGTCTTCATCCTAATCCACATTTTTAAAGCATGACTACATATTCAGGCTTAAGTAATATGCACATCAAATAATTCTTTCACTGCTTAGTTTATATCAAAAATATACCAAGTTTTATCAGGTTCTTTTCCAACTCAAATGAAGCAAGAGGACAGGAAGGTGTATTAAGATGAATGACGCTTATTTCAGAGAAATGTATGACTGATACACTTTTCATTGTCTGAAACTTTTCATGTTCTTATTTCTGTGAAGTGATTTTCTTCTCTATGCTCCCTCAGTGCTAATCAGTAAATCAGCTATCAGACCTCATGTAGAGACCCATAAAATAACTGCAGATTAATTTTATCATCTTCTTTTTGGTGCAAACTTCATGATTTGAGGAAGTCAGGAATTTTTTCTTACTTCTGCTTTGTAGTAAAAATCATTGCTTCCACAGATTTCGCATGCTCTGTCAATCTGAATACAAGCAGTTTGCTTACAGAGCTGAATTGCAGCATGTTGTTTGAAAGCAAGCGGGTAATGAAGTCAATAGAAGGAAACAATACCAGTCCACTTCCTGGAAAGATCCCTAGTGGCACCTCTCTGGACACTTGGGGCTGCTTTATGTCCATCAGACATGCACTGCAACAGCTACTTTTGTCTCAGTTTGCCACAACTGCTTTAAGGTCTTGGGCCAAGTTCACAGGTTTATGGAGGCAAGTGAATTTCCCAGACACAAAAATATAAAGTTGATGTTTTGACTATGTGTAAAACAGAAGAAAAGAAAAAGGCACACTGAGAAGCACCATGGTCTTGTGTGTAAGGTATTTACCAGTGTTTATGGGGATGATCTAAACTTTGCATGCTTTGCTGGATTTATCTACGAAGCTTAAGTCAGGATCCTGTTTTATCTGCAGCTGAAGCTGACAGCTCGTGAAGGAGAATAAAAAACCTTTGGGGTTTTGGCCCATCATTAACTGCTTTATAGTGAAAGCTTCTAAGCATCTAAGCTTAAAAATGCAATGTGTGTCCTCCAGTAGTACATGTTTGTTCTTGATTCTTACATCTTTCATTTTCTTGCCAGAGGGGTAGGTGGATTTGCTGTGCTGGGGAAATATGACTAAACTTGGCCTGAAACTTAACAAATTGTACACCCTTTGCTTATAATTATTAAACCACAGATTAGCAGATCTATCTTTAAATCAGCAGCGACCCTGAGACTCTGCTTTCTGCACTAGGAGATGACATAAGTAGGTGATGGAGCAGAAGGAGCAGAACTCTTCATCATGCAGCTCTGAGGAGCCCATCCTCCCTCTTGTTCATCTATCAAAGGTCTAGTTTCCACTCAGGTCATTGTTTTTTGCTACAGCAGTCTGCTGGTGCTCCAAGATCTTTTTCTATAAAATATTGCTTTTTCTACTCTCTCCCCTCCTAAATCAACTTTACTATTCTATGGCTTGGTCAGCTTTCCTGCATCTTTTTCTTCTATGAAATGACACTGAGTCCCACAGATGTCCAGTGTTTTCTTCTTGTACAGCCAGAATAAATAGGAATTATGGCAGCAACTCCATGGCAGATAGAATCCATCCCACAACACAGAATGGAATCAACTCAGGCAACCTGGAGATCCTCAAAGACCAATATAGCTCCTGTGCTGCAAAGCTGTGGCATCACTTGTACAATGATTTGTAGTCCTGGGATTTCTCTGATCATTGACCAAATGAATGTATCCTCCTTCTATTATATTTTCCCTCCAATGTGTACCTTTTCCATACAAAACGGTTGCTGAATCCCCGTAAATTCCCACTGTGCAGCTGCAGGCTACTGCATTGGTGCTGTAGACCAACAGTATTGCTCTTTTCCTGGATGAATGTAACTCCTTATTCACCTACAACTTGACTTGTTGACAATATCAAGATAAATTCCCTCTACATTTCATTATAGATTTTTTTTTTTTTTTGAGTGCTATCTGGCATGCCCAGCCAACTTCCATCTGGAGATTTTTAATTGGGAAGAAGGAGGTGGCAAATCTTTCCTTTTAATTGCAACATGACAGTAGCATAAAAATAGGATATCAAATATGTTATATCTGCTAGGATTGCTAAGGCTTGTAGTCTGGGTCTTCATTTTCAACTGCTTTCTGTGCAATGAAAAGCAGAACTTGTATGATTTTTTTTGAAGAAAAGTAATAACCAGAACATAGCGATGATAGTTCAGGAAAGAAGTAATGGGATGCCATTGAGGCCCCATGCAGCCCAGTGCCCAGTTGCTGTGGGGAGTAAGTCCAAAGAATAGTGTCAGAAGAACAAAACAATGAAATGCTCCCCACGTGCTCTCATGGTATAGACAAGTCAATCCATCATGAGTGCACAGCCTAGCATCTGGGAGATCCAGATGATACACACTGTAGTTTTCCTGTATCAGCAGTAGTGTCTCTATTGTTGCCTTTTAAAAGCGCTGTTCTAGCAAGGCCTAGGGCATGATTGAAATGCTTGTTATTGCAATTGCTCTGGCTCAATCAATCTTCATGTGTGATACAAGGCCAACCTCGTCTCAGGCTCTTTATCTGCCCCTTCTGCTTGCAATTGTTAAGAATGCACTTACTGACCTAAGAGCCAACAATTTCTTTTGTGTGAACCATATGCACGTACCACACAGTGAAGAGAACACCTTTTAATTGTGATTCTAATTGCTCAGTGCAAAAATATTTGTTTTAACTGACTAAATCACAGTCAAACTTTCATCTTGGTATGTTTATGGCTGTTTTTTTCTAATGTACGTTCCTGTGGATTATGTTGCAAGCTATCCCATGGGTGTGTTGAGCATCCAAGCATCCTTGCAAACAGTTACTACAGATGTATAACTATAATTCAGGTGAATCATCATTCCCCTTGTTAAAGTTTTACAGCAAAATATTTGGCTAAATACAAATGGGAGAGGTCTATTTAGGGATCAAAATAAAAGCAACCTGGTTTTGTCATGCAAGGAAGAAAATTGCCTTAGACATGCAGTTTCTTTAGATTTAATAATTCCACAGCTGGGCAGTATATTTAAAAGTTAAGTGCTGTCTACTGTCAAAATACTCAGGGCCTGATTCACTGTCAGTGTGTATCAACAAAAGACCCTTGAATAGGATTTCTGGAGCAGAAAGCTGGTGTAAGCCATCATTTGCAGGAACATAGTGTGTTTGACCTGTGTTGCAAGTGGAGAAGGGTTAATGTGACTTCAACATACATGGTACTGACCTGGGTAGCTAGAGGATGCATTGACTCAGAGCATCACTGCTGAGGCTCTGGAAACTCCAACTGTAAACAAACCCCACATTTGTTCCTGCAGACATCCAGCTGTCCTTTCTCAGTCCTGCAGTATGAATATGATTAAAAGTGCTTTGTCATCAGGAGATGCTTTAAGTAATCCGTTGTATTATTTTGAACTTAGATAAAACCCATCTGTGAGAAGTTGTATGTGAGCTGTGTGGTCAAGAAGGCACAGGGCAAAAACTGTCCTGGCACAAATCTCTTTTGACCTGGTGTATGCTTATTGTTGTCTTGGAAATAGGAATAGAACAGAAAATTCAGCTGCCCATACTATAGTACCTAAGGGCCTCAGAAAATGCAGGAATGATGTGAAGAAGGAAAAAATTCCTTAAACCTGAATTTCAGGTCTGGCAAATTGAAATGCTGAACTTGCTGCTTCTTCCCAGACTGTGACTGTTTTATTCTCATCCTTTTTTGTCAAGTCTTTTGCTTTTTTCTTTCTGTTGTTTGCTGGTTCATTGACCAAAATGCTCTTGTTCTGGTTGGAGTGTTTATATATGTTCATGTCCACTAATTTGAGTAATTGTAAATACCACTACCCTACAGTGCCCTCAGTTTGTTCAGAATTCAACCACTTAATTACTTGGCGCAGGAGGTTTGACCATATCATTCTCTGCTGTGTTCAGAAAGCTTCATTGGCTTTTGGAGGAAGAGTGAAGCAATTGGAAGATCTTACAGCTAATATACAGAGCTCTGTGTCCTGCTTTATTTTTATGACCTTAGAAAATTTGGACTTGTTTACTAGTCATGCTGTAACTCTTTGTCCTACTTTCTTTCCCACGCCTCTATAAACAAAGAAATTCTGCTAAAATATCACCTATGCTCAGGAAAATTTAGTACAGCATTGCAACTAGAATTGATTTTTAAAGAATGATATTTCTCATGTAATAATACAATGCTCAGCTCCTGTAACTGCTTCCAGCAGAGGATTTCATACACAAATTCCTCGCCTCTTGCCACCACAGTCATTTGAGGAAAACGTTATGCCCATTCTGCAGAGCGAGGAACTGAAAGAAGAGACAATGACAGTAAATCTGTGGCTGACTGGCAGATGTCAATTCTCTTGTTTTCACCTTGTGGCTGTGATTCCTGGCCCAGCTCTGCCTTTCTGAGCTGTGTTTTCCCTCTTCATCGCCCTGAAACTCAAACCAACAACCATACCAGCGGCTGCTGAGACCACAAGTCCTCTGCACAGAGGTCCAGTCACCCACGTTCCTGCAATGCCCGTTAAAGCCATTCAGCCCTTTGCAGCCAAGCCTAAGGCCACCTGTAACTTCCCTATTTAGGTTCATATTTTAACATAAACAGGCTAGCTTTCAAAAGTTTTTCCGCCTTGTTTTAGGCCCTTACTTAGTCCAAAGGGATAATTCTACAGCAGCCCTAAAGTGGATGTAAAATCAGCTCTCAATGTTAATGCAGCCCAGCCTTCTTGGTTATATTCCCTTGGCAAAACCCATTGCTGGTCAACAGTTTTACCTGGCCAGGTTGGGCCAGGGCACTGAGCAAGCAGACTGCCCTTCCCTCACCCACCTGCAGTGGAGGGGGAGGTCTGTAGGAGGGGGGGTCTCTGTTCATCACTCACAGGGCTCCGTCTTGGCACCTAGCCAGAAATTTAGCCTTTAAGAGGGACTTGTGCCTGAAGCACAGATGTCCCGTTCATCACAGCTAACCGTGAGGCTCGCTCCGGTAGGAGCCACGCTGTTGGGGTACGTGTCTGTTGCTGGCCTGCTGCTCACATAGAAAATACTGACTGATGGCACCTTTCCTCAACACACTTTACCTTTAGCTGCTCTTTGGAAAACACAGAGTAGTAGGTTGCTTCCTCTGGTAGCTTTATGTGTAAGGCTTTTCAGAGAACTGTTATTGCCACATACCTGTAAGAGATGGAGCCACAGATTAGAAGTAGGCAGAAAGATTTCTATACAGCCCTGAATCAGTGCTTCAAGTACAAGAGGGATTAAGGTTTAATATGTGACTTGATATTAAAGTCCTGACTTCAGCACGTGCTGCTGTTTTTTTGGGTTTTTTTCCCCAGTCTCTCCCCATGCATCGCATGGACACTGAGGCCAGCCGTTGTCTCAGAGATCTCACTCCAAACATGAAGTGACCAACACTGAGTTTATATAGTGTTCAGTAATGCGGTGGCTGGCGCTCCCTTTTTGGATGTACTTTCTCTACCTACAGATAGTAAATGGTGAGTACCACCATAAAGAAACCCAGTTGTTAATGAAGAAAGTTAAGTAACTTGCCCAAGGACACACTTTGAAGTGGCTGGTTCCACCCAGGTGGATTTTTGTGGTGCACCACTGAAAGCAGTACAGTTTAGCACGAGCAGAAGGGATCACCTATACAATCTTTTAGCAGTGTGTTACAAAAGTCAATTTTTCTATACTAAGCAGAATAGATCCTGACCGCTTTGTTTCAAGGGATTAGAAATTAGTTCAGACTGAAATGGGAACAGGTAGAAGCAAAACTTACTCCCAACTGTTACTGTATTTCTCCTGTGCTGTACTGAGAGTCTACAGTTGTGTAATCGTGAAGACAATTTTAGACTCTTTTGTTCTCGAGAATACAGTAAGTTATGTTTTACCTGTCCATCTCTGGAGAAGAAAAGCTTTAATTAAATCTTACTTTAATTATGTCCCATCTATACAGTACCTAAATGCATTATGAGAGTATGACATTTGCTATTTGCCTGCCTTCTGGGAAGGTTTAGATGCTGAATCCTCTAATACTGTAAAAAGTTCCAAGTGCTATTATTAAAAGAATATGTAAAACAAAATTCTTAATATATGCATTGCTATAATAATTGCTAAGTAGTGGTGAAAACCTGAGTGATTAAAGTATGATCTGGAACTTTCTTCTGAAATAATAGAATTCTGTGTTCATGTAGAACTTCCCCAACACTGGTGGTCCTGATGATCTGCTGGTATGGCTGGTGTCCTGGGTCAGAGCCTTATTTCACAAAAATCAGTATTTTACCAGTCTCACTGGTGACACTGTGCATTGCCATTCTGTGCTGTTCCAATACATAGTTTAATTAAAAAACCCCCAATCTTTGTAGGTTGTCTTATCTTAAATGTCATAGTTTCTAATATTTATTGAAAATAATGTCCTTGAAATGAACTTTCAGGCATTATTTTATTACAAGCTGTGAGTGCTTATGACCAAGAGATTGATAGGAATGTGCATAAACAAAACATTCAACTTTTCTAGAGGTCCTTAATCTCCTATGCTGAGTATCCATTGCTCTTCCTCAACCTAACTGTGCGCTTATTAAGCTGATAAAGGTAATAAGAATGAGCAGCCATGGACTTCTCTGTGTTTTCCCTGACTTCTGTAACTTAATCCTCAGTGAGAAGCCCTAGAATAGCAGTAGATGTTTTAAATATTTTTAAATATCTACAATGGGATGTTATATGTTATCTACGAGGGAAGAGTGACACATTGATACTTTTTATCTCTATATAGTTTTTCTATATTCTTTTATATTTCTTTTCAAGTTGTCACAGCTTGACATGTGAATCTGCTTGGTTATAAGGTAAGCCAGCATGCAGCAACTGAAAATGACATTTGTCTTAATGCATCAAAGTAAATATTGTTCACTTGAAGATGATGCATCTCTCCAGGGCAGCAGACTGACTCCCCTGAAGGTGAATGTGCATCCACGCAGGATGCATAATTTGGATTGTTTTCGCTCCACCCCTGTTTACTGTTGCCCTCCAGTCAGTTATGTTGTCCAGACCTGTTTGTAGTCAGTTGCATTATCCCACAGCCTTTGGTGTCTTCTGCACACGCCTGTCTTCTGCCTTGAAAACGTGAACTCTCAGGCGATGCCCTTGCAAAGGAGTTGTCTGAAGTTTTTCGTATCAACCATGTTTGGTCTTACTCTCCTCTTCATGAGCAGATTACTACCTTCTCCGACAGCAGCAGTTTGCAAGGCATATGATTCCAGCAATTCTGAATACAAACTCATATTTAAAATATCTTTTCCCTTTTCAAGTAATATGAGGTAACAAGAAAGTGATACTGTTTTGCAGGGAAAAATTGAGAAGTGATGGTAAGAAGTCCATGGACACTGATATTACAATAAGCTTCCAAATTGATGTTAACGCTGAGCAATATGACTTTGTGCCTTGGCGCATTTGCTGAGGGTATGAATTTGGCCTTGGACACAAACTAATTGTTATTTTTTTGAAAAATCTTTTCCATATTTAGCACCGTTTGGGGCCTACTTAGAAGAATGTAATAGTGCTGCAAATACCTTGTCGCAGGAGTGTGTGTAGCAGATAATAGATCAACAACGCACGTATCATAGCTGTAGGGAATTGATCTGTTAAAGGGTGTCTATCACCTCAGCTCTTGGTATTTCTGTAACATGCCTTGTGTTCCAGTTCCAATATCAGAGATTTTGTTCCTTTAAAGGAGGTACAGACAGATGACATTTGAACTCCCAGTAGACTGATGACATGGAAGCATTTCTCAGAGTGCTGCTTACTGCGAAGGAGGGGGTTGGTTTCTAACATCCCCAAATCCCTTGCTGTTGCTCTCAAGAAGGTGAGGTGTTAATGCATAAGGAAGGTGATTGTCTTCCTCACCCATTCCACTACTGCACAGTATCAAGGTCTTGTAATCAAGTCACCACCATCCAAAAAAAATCAGACATCTTCTGTATACATTCTTTTGTTTACAAGGCCTGGACTTTGCTATTCAGAAGCATGAGACACATTAATAACTGGGCATCTTGCTTTTGCTAAGCCCTGTTTCCACTGGGGAGATGTCAACATGAGTAAGCGGTGCAATGCAGCAGGAGTGGTGTAGTGGAGTATAGTTGTGCCAAGGACCTGGCATCCATGCTGTGAGTTTCAGGGCTTTTTTACACGGTCTTCATGAAGATATGCCCTATATGTATGTAGGGCTGAATTGGATGTAGTTCCTCCAAGGAAGAGAGCAAGGGACGCAGAACCAGATTTCAAAAGAAGGTCAGAGAAGGAAATGTATTTTCATAAATATACTTCCTTTCCCATACACCATCGCATGGTGGAGTTGTGCGTGTGCTATGACACCTTTTGGGTGATGCTTAGGAAATTTTATAGGCCAGTGGAGCTTAAGTCTGCTGTTATCCTTCACTTGCCTGCCCAGATCTGGAAATCTCAAAATGTACAGAAGGAAGATGGGGAGTCAGGAAGTGATGTAAAAAGGTACGGAGGTAATCCCACTTTGTGAGCACAAAGGCTGCAATTTGTGCTCTGCTTTCCTTCTGCCTGCCCACCTCAGTTAGGACCAGGGAGAGTCTGATCATCCAATTACTTCCCTTCACAGCGTTTCACATGGGCAATCTCCAGATTTAAGAAAAATAATTGAGTGGTCAGTGTTCTCACCTAGTTTTTCAAAGCCTGCAATAAGCCTTATTTTAATACTTCCACCTCCTGGTTTCTGGCATACCGGCGAGATGACATATTCTTTCTAGTGTCCTCTTCAGAGACATCATTCTTCTTGCCTTTTGTCCTGTTTCACTAGGACTCTGCTGGGCTGCTGTTTTAATAAATCCTACACGCTTGCATTCTCATCCCCCTCACCTCCTTCATTTTTAACCAGGTATCAGTTACACTAATAGCCTTATATATCTCCTGAAGATGGTTCTGTTAGACTGGAAACTGGTTCATTGATGCATAGCATTTGCATAAGAGAAAAACAGCTTTTCATTCACTGTGGGGTTTCTCCTTTGCCGTAGTTCGTTTTTGCTTGCGTGTACTACTGTAATGTTTTTTTTTCTCTCTCGTCCAGCTGAATGCCAACAGCAGTTAGGGAAGGAAGGCAGCAAAGAATTGCCATTAGGCATGGTGGAAGTATTCTTTACTGCTTGATGTCTCTGCTTTTGAAGGATTGATTATCTTTCCTTTGATAGCACCCATATTTCTCTCTCTGCCTTCTTTTTTTAATAGTTTCTGAAATTTCAAAGTAATGCTTTTCCTTTTCACTGTGCTTAGGGCTATTAACTGTCTTAATAGTAAATGTTTCATATGCTTAAGTTTTGTCAATGCAAGGGTTTTCTTGCGTAACTGCTACCAGAAAATCAGTTTAGTGTACAGCTTTTCTGAGGCTTATTGTGGCTGTGACTCGAATCTCACATGAGGCTTGAAAATAAATCAGTCCCCCTCTTTTGAAAATCACACCGGTACCCTTTCTTTGGAAACATTTGCCAGTGTCTCACATTTAAATAATTGTGAAGATAGATATTGAATCTAAATAATGGCCAATTGTCTTCAATGTCCTATAACAATCAATGGCACATCAAGGCTTCATGGCTGTCATCACGCAGCCCATGACAACGCAGGGGATTCCCAGAGTGACAGCATGAATAGAGCGCTGACCTTTCTCTTGCCAAAGTTTGTTGCTTGCCACTTGGCAGAGGCAGGAGGACAGGAGCAGGCTGTTATGAATGCTGCCGTTTGCCCTCCTGTCTAGAACTCCTCTTCATCCACCACACAGTTTGTATTGATACTTCCCTGGATATTTACACTGTAGCACTTCTATCAGGAAGATTTTTTCATTTTTTTAAACACATGAAGTCATGTAGGCAAAAGTGTAAAGTTTTCAATAATGCATGACTAAGGATTCAAATATGATGTATTTTGGTTGCTTGTAATGATCTAGGATTTTATTTTCATTTATAGCTGAGGTCACAAATAGCTCTGCAATTCTTATTCTCTTCTTCTCCCATCCGTATCACCTTTTGAACTTGGTGGGAGTTTTGTTACCTGTTTTGGTAGGCTACAGATGAGATAAAGGTGAGCGGCTCTCTAATCTTCCATTTCTGCTTGGATGAGGGTGAAAGAAGCCTGGATTTAAGCCTTCACTTCTGTTTCCTTTGGCTTTCAAAGCTCTAAGATGTTTCCTTGTTCTTTTCAGCTGTTAACCTGAGTCAGCTCTGATCTGGGTTGTAGCTGCATATGTCTCTACATGGGACAATTACAAATGCATGACCTAATGGAGGAAGGAAGGCACTGAGGAGCTGGGTTCATGTCCCAGCTTGGTCACAGGCATTGTGCCTTCAAGAGGAGGAAGGCAAGAATATTTCCGTATGTCATGAATTTGAGGATGAAATACATTGAGTGTGATACACTGGGTTACCCTAACAATGTGGACAGAGTCTGGACAGCTGCTTGGCCCTCTCTCAGTGAAGTATCATAAGGTAGTTAAAAGGTAACAAATGATTGGGCTTCTCATCATTTATCATCTGCTTTGGCCATTTCTGCATGTGTGGGGTTTTTTTTTTGTTTAAGTGGTACATCCAGTAAGTTCACTTAAGACCTTAGTACACTGAGGGTTTCCAGTTCTTAGGAGTATAAGCCAGTTAACTATGGAAATTTCCAGAGTTGGATGGAGTCAAATTATTAAAATATGCATCTCTTCTATAGTATAATGGTCTCTGTGGCATTAATCCTTCTCCTTTTCATACAATGCACTTGAAACGCTGCTTTTCTCTGTAGGCGGTAAGTATTGTCATAACTTCAAGAACTATTCACCTTTTAAATGTAGAAAACAGTTCTCATTGTACTTCAGCTAGAGAATAATCCCTTTTCTTTTGCTCCTTCATCCTCTGTGGTACACTGATGATAAGTGAACTCTCAAGCAGTTACAATTTCACAGGAGCTTTCATGGATTGCAGAGCTCTGGGTTTTTCAGATACCATGCGTTCAATCAGCATCACTTGGAATGTCTCTCTGTTTTTAAATCTGACTTGTTAATGTCATTACATTCATCCTAAATATTGCATTTTACAGCGTGAATTCTTGTGGTTCTCTCTTAATGTCTTCTCATTCTTTTTTTCTGAGCAGCTGTTGGTAGCTCTCCCTACTGCTGTCAACTCTTAAACCTTTGCATTACAAACTGCAGAGAACTACATTAAATTAAGGCTCTGCAAAGTTGGCTTACAATACACATTAGGAACTCAAAAATAAAGAGAAATGGAAAAATGAGCCATTCCTAATGTAACGTGCTAAACTTAGTTTATACTTTGATCCTTGAATAACTAGCACATTAGAAGCTTTTAAAATAATATTGTATACAAAAATCCAGCTGGTAACACTCTTGATGTGCTGCAAGTATAGAAACAATAATACCAGTGTTAGAGCCACATCACTGTTTAGATCAGATAGAGAAAAAGCACAAGAAAGGCCTCTCTCTGGAAATGCAGTGGTGTTTGAAAACTAATGCTGAGCGCTGTAACTCTGCAGACCGCTCTGTAAACGTATCAGTTGGTAATACATTCTGCTCCCAGTATAAGCAAAAATTTAGCAGGGAATTATTAATTACATCACCACACCTCTATAATAGAGTTCACTGTAGTTATGTAGGAGTCGATGGTATTCAAGCAGTTTCTTTTGATGAAGTAATCGGGCTGCTTCTGGGGCCTGTTTCAGCTGCTAGGGGCGTGCTTCAAATGTAAATGACTGCCAAATGGATTCCTTCTAAATTCCAGCCAATTAAAATACATTTAAAGTGCAGCTGGTGGAGAGCAAAAGGCTTATAATTGCGTAAGAAACGTTCGGGCATGAAACAAATCCCTGAAGTTTGGTGAGCAAAGATTATTAAATAATGCATTTCTGTAGAAGTAAAGCAATCAAAGAAAGAGCTTTCCGAAACTGCAGTCAGAGGCAAAGATGACACTTTTACCACCACCTTAAAAGAGACAAAGGGGGAGTGTGTTTGTTAGGGTGTCAGTTTTCTACCCTTGGCTCTTTAAACCACGCAAGTTTGGCAGCTTGCCCTATGTGGTGCTGCATACAAATATTGACAGAACAGTGTGGTATTTGTTAAACCCCTTCTTGGGAAGCAAATGATTAAAACTCTGAAGGAAGATCTGAGAACCTCAGACATTATATTTTTTCTCAGTAGCACTATAATATTTACAGAATGAAACAGAAAATAGTGAATGGGGTGTAATGAATGACCTTCCTTTTCTGCTTTGCCTTGTAAGTAAGGACAGATTTTTTTGTTTAATGCTTTAAATGTTATTATAAAAGAGGTTTACAGTTAGTAGCACTGAAAGATGCCATTAACACTTTTGATTTAACCTCATGTTTTGGGAAAAAGCTCAGCTGATAAAACAGACCGTGTAAATAGGTGAAAGACATTACCCAGGATGTAGCTGTGTGCAGTCACTGCTGATACTGTGTCTGATAGATGCACAAGCCTTTACAGACTTTTTAACACACAACTATATTTGAATGTTGGTACTTTCCAGACATGTTACGGTCATGCCTGCATCTGCCTAAAAGTGAGATTTCACATTTTTCTGCTTTTAATATGCCTTTGTAAAATTTTATCTTAATCGGTTTAGTAGATCATTGTGCTGATTTTAGAAATGTGAACAAAGATTTTTATAGACAGTTCATAGTGGGTTTTTTCTATGTAATATTTTATCTGAGAATACTGTCTTTACCCATTTGGTATTAAACAAACAGTTGAAATTAGGCGAATGAAAAGTGTTTCCTATGTTATCTCAGGTTTTTCTTAATTGTACCAGGAAGTAATAAATGAAATTGGAAAAATGTCTTCCACAACTAACAAGTATTTGTTTCTACTTGTTATATCTTATCATATGAAATCATTTGAAATTCCTAATTGCTTCCTATTCCAGCATATCATGGTCAGTCAGTCTGTTTTGGCTTCACTTTTGTTAACTGTGAGTAAAGACTCCTGCAAATTTCATAGCGACAGATCATATTGCAGCAGTAGGGGTTCAGTTAAATGTGCCTTGTTAATTGTTAATGTGTAAGTAGCACAGAACACGTGCCAAAGGCAGGCTCATAAGAAATAAGCTTATTGCCAAAATAAACGTCAATTAAATCATAAAATCAAGTTTTAAAGGCATTTGTCAAGCAACATAAACATGAGTACGCATATATCATGAAAATAACTGTAATGCAGTTAAAACCAAGAAAATTCAAGAGAATCAACACTAAAAATCTCTAAATTGAGGGGTTGGTTTTCCTTTTCAAATACCCTTATTGACTGGCAATTATTCGCAGAGGGAAATCTATTGAATAGATTGAAACTACATTATTTGGGTAAGTCCTACTCATCACCAGCCACTGTTACAAAATTAGAGTCAATGTGCATTTAATTGCAATAAGTATTATGGAAATAGATATGTCTGTATGTTTATGTATACATAGTATACATAAAATAATAAAAAATAATGTACATAAGTTTTCGCAGCGCCTGGTCTATAACAGCATTAAAGATTTGATACAAGCCTAAAGGCAGTAGGAGTACAGAAGAGTGCAAAGAATAGTTAGCTGATCATAAGGGAGTGGGATAGACCCAAACAGCTAAGACTGTGATAGTTTGCTAATGCTAATAGAAATTTCTTTTGTATGCTATCCGACTTTTAATAAACTGCCAGTTTAAGGTATTTTTGAGATCTGCAGAACAACAGTGCAATATACGTAAATTTTTATTACAAAACACCAAATCACCCCCTTCTAAAGTTGGTAAATGAGATACCTGATAACTGAGTGTAGAGCTACCAAAAAGACCAAAAGTTAGTAATCTTTTTTTTGATGGAGCCTCAGGGCTAACAATGACAAAATTTGTTTCAAACCAAGCCTCTGTCTTAAACAGGCTTGACTCACTCAGTATAAATCAAAAGATGAATCTAGGTCCTCCTGCATAATAACATTTTTCATGTCATTTACTTTTACTTTATGCATATTTGCAATGATGGATGTATCCCCTAGGTCCAGTGATTCATCTCATATACCAGTTACCTTAACGAAAGCAAGAGAGGTGCTTAGAAAGTATACAAACAAACAGGTAAAGAGGATGTATTAGCACTTCCGTATTTCCTTCTTGATCTCATTGTACCAGTGTTTGGCTGGGGTTTAGTTGTTTGCAAATCAGAGCCTCCTTTGCTGCACAATTAAACAGTGAGCAAGTGTCTCTTCAGGGAACTCACTGACCTGTAGGCACACTGCTGCCTGGTCTCTGGAGCTTGGTGGAGCTTAAGTGGAGCTACGTATGAAACTTTCCAAACTGCAGTGCACTTCTGCACAGGTGTTGAGGAAATAGTTTGGGAACACTTAAAATTTTTTAGGTGTCCCCAAGGTTAAATATCCTTTGGAAAGCTGACTTTCTGGATTGTTTCCTCGGATATTAGTCCTTAAATTCTGCCAAAATATGGGCAGGTTTCTATTGGGCTTTTCCCCAGAATGACTTGCTGAAAAGTTGTACAACTTTGGTGTGTCTCCTTAGGGAAAATTACATAAGTCCAACTGAAGAGTTGGCATAATTTATAATGGAAAACAGATGAGAACTTTCCTGGAGTTTTCCCCTGGGTGGTATTAGTCAGTGATTCTGCTACAGTAAAAGCCACTACTACTTAATGTCTTTGGCAGGTCAAACTCTGAAATCTTTGGGTATCTTGAACATACACCCTCCTTTATTAAAAGACTCGCATGGGGTCTGTAATGGTTATACTGCCCATAGGACTAGCGAATGGCTATTCTGCTGGTTTCCTGAAAAGCAAAGTGCTCTTTGGTTTCTACATTAAAACATCTATTAATTTTAGGCAGGATTTACTATTCCTTCTCTTATAATTTTGCTGGTGCTCTAGAGAACTCTGGAGGACAGAACCTGGCCCCATACTTATGGGAAGTGGTACAGCAGCAGAAGGATGTCAAGCTAATTAGTGGATAAAGATGAAAGTCTCACCCAACCTGAAGCCTCACTAGTAGCAAAGCTCCTTCTACCTGGCCAGAAGGGGATTTTTCCTAAGTGTGTGGTATTCTCCAGTAGCTGTGAGGATAGAGGCCTCTACGTTTTATGTTGTGCTGTATTCAAATCCTTGATAATGACTCATGTATGATGTTCAGGTACAAGTGAAGGTATTGGCCTAAGGGAGCTGTTGCCCTGTGTCAGCCCTGATAACTTTGATGTTTGGCACTGGTTTCTGTGACAGAAGCTGCATGGTCCGTGCTTCCCTACTGCTGCTTTATCTTCTACCATGGTCATCAGAGCTGGTCTTGAGGTCCACAGCCCTCCTGGCACAAGGACAGAAAGAGGCAGTATACAATGGGAGACTGGGAGGAGTGTGTTAGCTTGGAGTACATTTGGTGCACCTTTCACAGTTCCTTCCTAAACTCATTATCACTCAAGCACACTTGGATACTATTGTGTCTGTCCTCAAATGTGAGCCAGTAGTGTACTGCACACATTGACCTGGGATTTGAACGTTAGCATTTTGCCTCTCAATGGGCAATGGTCTAATGTTCTTTACAGGGATTTGCCAAACACTGGAACTCTCTTGAGTTGACACTGCTCTCTGAGCAAGTGATAATCACACCTGGCCATGCTGATGACAGAACTGGTGCCTGGGAAGGAGCACGCCCTATTCCCAAGTCAGGTAAGGATGAGGAAATCTTGGGGGAAGCAGGAGAGAAGAGGTTGAAAATGTGATTGTGGCTCTTTCAAACAGTGGCAGAGAGTAAAGGGAAGTGAGATCCTCAAGTCTAGATCCTTTTCCACAAATGCAGTGTAAGAACACAAATGTTTCTGTAAAAAAAGGATCTTCAGCTGTGAATATCTAGCAGGCCATTAGGTGGATTATGCAGGGTCAGAAAGATTAAAGAAATAAGCAGCTATATGCTTGATTTCTGTGTTCATTTCTGTTAACTGGAATTATGTTGCCTGTATTTCAGTTTTGCAAATGAATTCTTCATTTTACCTGTAGTCTTACCACACTCAGATTCCAATAACTTCAGAGTAATTGGTAAACATGATTACAACCTTTTCTAATAAGCATTGTGAACATTAAATTTCCATGACCATTCCAGGGTCCTGGAAAGCTCTGATAGGACCTGTTGTGCTGAGAGTCTCTAAAGAATCTTGAAAGGTAATTGCATGGTTCTGCATGGGCTGGTTTGGGTGATGTTCCATGCAAACCCCCGTATCGTTAGGAGTCTTCCATTGATCAGTGCTAGCCAGATAAATATCGCTGCAGCAATGAGCAACGTGGCGGTGGAGACATCTTTTGAGACTTGAGAGTTACAAGGGAGTTGAGAGTGATGTTCAGAGCATGAACAACTTGGCAAAAAAAATCTTTAAAAAAGCCAAAAAAATGGTGCTTATTTTACAGATTACAAGTGAAAATCTCTGATGTTGATTACAAAGTAGAATTTGTCATTTACACCAAAGTTGTGTCTGACAGTTTGCTCATTATCTTGTGACCTGTGAACTGAAAGCAAGTGCAACTATTGCACTGTGTATTTATAGAGAGATTGCTGGAAGAAACTAGAATAGTACTCATGTTTCTTCAGCTTCATCAAACAGCAAGTTTTGGTCCTCACTGAGGTGACCAATTCTTTCCTCATTCTCCTCTTACTAGTAACTGACTTGAAAAGGACAACAAAAGAACATTCCATGTCCCTTGCTGGTGGTATCGTAAAGCCATGCCATGGATTCCTGTTGCACGTTGGGCATGTTTGCTATTACAAAATAAAGCCCATCGGGGCTTCAGTTCTGGGATTTTTGGTTTTGTGGGATTTTTTAAAATAATTTTTCCATTTTGTTTGGCCAGTCATTGATTTGGCTAGTATTTTCTATGGATCACATGTAGGAAAGTTGGGGGACATGTTGTTGGGAAGACAGATAATTATTACCAAACATAGAAGTTGTGTAATATGTAGAGGAAGAGAAGAAATACTAAAGTAATATAAATGGTTACACCCTCTAACATGGTTAGTGGAAAACCTAAACGAAAGAGTAATGTATACCAGATGTGTATATCACAAGGAATATAATTTTGGTAGGAATGATTTCCAGTAGGAAATAGTAGAAGGTAAGTAGGGCAAATCAGAATGTATTGCAGGAGATCTCTTACTGGCAGGGCTCTGTGATCACTTGTTAGTATTTGTGGAGCTAGTTCTTTGGTAAACTTCTTTATTCTTCATGTTACAGTTTTATATCATACGGATAAGCAGGGTGATCAATAGTCATTGACTAGACAATGACAAATGATCAATAGTCAATGACAAAGCATAAACTTAGGGCTATCCTTTAATTACCCAAATTATGGGACTGGTAATACTGGTTTAGGTTGTCCTTCAAAATCTGGAAGCTGTAAGAGCTCTGGCAGCCCTCTCTCTGCAGGACTTCAACACAATGGTGAATTTATCTCTTAATCTATACTCTTTAAAGTGATCATTGCAAATCTCACCCTATCCGTCTGAGAGCCTATGGATAAACTGAGAAGATTAACCTTCTCAAAGTTGCTTACGCAGTTTGTTGGTGGCAGAACAGGCAACTCCCCAGCCGCTCACCTAAGCAATAAAATCATCATGCATACAGTAAAGTTGCTGACGATCCTTTCCTCTATAGAAAGAAATTCCAATGAAAACAGTATTTTAGTTATCCAGAGTTGGACAGTTCAGGGCAGTAGTCCGGAACCTTAATCTTGTTGTGGTAGCTAGAGTTGATAAATGAGGACATCGCACTTAAATGAGATTTTAAGGCCTTGGTGATCAGTGCGGGTAGCTGTGGTTCACAAAATGGATCCTGGGCCTTAATGAAATTATCGTTTCAGACATACACCCTGCCTACAGGACCAAAGTAATTTTCCTGTCCAAAATCAAGGAGATGTCCCCTTCCTGTCTTCTGTGGTAAGAACCACGAAGCAGGAATTCAGGGTATTTTTTATATGACTTCTTCTGTGGTAGCCCACATGAATGTTGTCTTTGTCACATCAACCCAGGAGAACTTCGCCTGGATAGGCAGCTGGACTCATGACTGTGAGCTTTGTTTCTGTAGCGTTAGACTGTGTCTCTAGACACCGATTTGTATAAATGTGATTGCTCCAAGGAAGGAATTGCCTTTATTTCCTTCATTTGTTGGAAGAAAAGTAATTTACTTCTATTTTCCAGCCTCTCACCCACACTGGCTCAGTTTTGTGGCTGGTCCTAAAGGAAAAGCCAATTCTTTATTCTTTCCAAATCACCCTTCCAGAGAAAATAACAGTAGCTGTGTAGTTCCTACTCTTTCCACTCCATCCCCTCTATGCCTGTAGGGGATATATGCAGAGACACTATCAAAATAATACCTATATTTATAGTCTTCCTCTTTTTTCGGTCTAGAAAGGCTGTGTACAGCTAAAAAAGAGACTGACCCACTGCAAAAGATTGTATGAGGGACAAAATGCATTCCTGGAACCATGTTCACATTCAAAGCAACTCTTTCAACTTCGACAACACTCTCTAACATTGCAACGTGCAAGGAACAACTATTGGTATGCTTGTTAGTGCAGGTTAATTTTTTAAAATTATTTTATACCTCCTTGATGCTCCTGTGGAGAAACGCAGACCTGATTTTTTTTTTCTTTTGCTGCTTTTGTTGCTAACACCTTACCTTCAATATTGCGATGTGTATTTAGCTTTTCAGAAATGCATTAATTGTTACGCACTCTTATAACATAGGAATACATGTTACAAGAAATATTTAAGTGTAAAATTTCATGGTTTACAAATTCCTGTAGAGAATAATGTAATCCTGCTTTCTTTTGCAACCTAAATCCAGTTGGGCTGAGTAAGTGCTCGACTGGGACGTTTGAAGGATTACCCGGGCTGTGCAGGTAACAGACATGGTGATCAGACCGTGCACACCCCACTCCAACTCAGTGCTGCAGGGTTATCTTTGTATGGGTGGGATGTGCATTTACAGCTGTTCTGTGAAATAAGGTATTGTGAAGTGCTTTGTGATTGCCTAGCTTGACGTACGTGATGCAGACGTGGTGTATCACTATTGACAGTAAAAACTGAAAGAATATTTTACTGACTAGCTCTCAACAACACAGCTATATGAGAACAGAAAACAAGTCTCCTGTACTGCTGTTGGTCCCCTCAGGAGACTGTGATGGAGTGCCAAAACTGAGTAATTTTGAAACTAAATATCTGTAAATGGATTCTTTGTTCATTTAAAGGAGATAGAGGGAAGAGTATGGAGGCTTCTCTGGGGAATGTCATAGCTTTGTTGTGCAACATGAAGACTGTGTTTGAATCAAGATGTGGGTACTTCTAACAAGGTATTTTCTAGCAACGTGAGGCATGCACTACAATTTCTCTAGAACCCAATTTATAACCCTGAAGTTTGTATTAGCTCTTTGAGATTGCCTTCTATCTCTTCTTCTGAGCTAACCTCTCCTCCATCATGGAGGATCTGTTAATAAGGTGTTTCTTTCATTGATTACTAAGAATTTCACACAGGTTGTACTGTGAGCAAAGACACATTTTCTTTAATGGTAAAACTGTTGATCTTTCTGCAAGGCAGCAGGCTGATCTATGTGCCAGGACATTTAATTGGAGGGATTTTTTTCCCCCTACAAAGCTATTTTCTTCATACACAAGAAAAAAAAAAAGGAGGGGGAGAAGGGAAGAAAAGAGCAGAGCAAATATGAGGAAATACTTTATTTTTTATCATTGGAATGGATCCTAAGATGGGATTTATTGTCATTGCTCTATTGAACTTGCTTGCTGAGCCTCAGTGCAGCTGTCACAATTGGTGTCATCCAAGAATATGCTTTATTGACAGATTGAGGTGGCTTTAGAGAGTAACTTATTCTTCAGTATGATTTAAGACATCAGAATCTACGTGCAGCTTCATTTGGACTTTGTTAATACTGAGAGGATCCAGCTTCATGCAGCAGGTGCTGGACAGCACAAGAACTCCTGCGGTGGTGCTCCAGGTGCTTGGTTAATGTCTTACTCCCCAGGGCATTTCATTCATCCCAGCCTCACTGCTGCTCCTGCTGCTGCCTGCACCAAGATTTTGACAGTCAGAATCAACAAAGGTAGAAAAAAGGCTATTTCAAAGTGAGAGAGGTACAGAGTGGGGCAGAAATGCAGACAAGTGGTTGGCCAAAAGTCACACAGGTGACAGTGGCAAAGTTTAAAAAAAAAAAAAAGGCAGACCCAAATCGTCTTAATTAAGTGCTTTTGCTTTAACAACCACAAGATCACCCTTCCTCTGATTGTGAAGCTCTTAACTGATTTTGTTCATTGCAGTGACAGTCCTTGTCATAGGACTTCTTCAAAAGATGAGCATGTCCTTGCCTTTTGACAGTCGCACAGGTTATTTTCTGTGAACCGTTATAATCTTTGCTTTGCAAAAGAACTTCCAGAAATGAATGCTGATTGTATGAAGCTGCTGCTCTGTGCCTCCTGTAGAGCAGCATCTTGTGAAACACCTGCTGAAGTTTGAGTAAACAGCATAGTTTGTCATTTGTCAAGTGTTCCTCTTGATAAAGAAAAGGGAATAAAAAGTCATTTCATGTGACATTGTTCACTAGGCAGACAGCTGCATAATACGTTCTGCTGTGAAATCCTGCCGATACTCTGCAGTGAGTACTTAGGTTATGCATTTGGTCTTAAAATGACCTGCTGCAGTGGGACTAAGTTGGTAAAAGGTTTTAGTGGTTTTGATTTTAGAGGATGACAGTAAGGATGTCCAGGATGAGGGGAGAAATACTTCTGCTGACTTTTGTGAGATCAGGATTCCACTACGAGCAAAAGACCAACAGCAATCTGAAAGGACACCATGCAAAACCAGATGCGTCCAGGTGCTTGGCCCAATTTCTCGCTCTAACCCTGAATCAAAAACAGTGTGAGAACTCCTGCTTTCAACATGTGGGACAGTCACTGCACTACGCTATGTATCTTTTGCAAAACAGACACATTAAGATATGCTGGGACTACAAGTAATAGACAGAACAAATCTTTTGGGGTCACTCATGAGGGAAAGTATGCCATGAGAAAATTCATTTTGCAAACACAAAATGTAAGGTATTATCAGTGGAAAAAATAAAGGGGAAATACTCTTGAATGAAATATCTGGATGCATTAAGAAATAGAGGACAAATTATACTGGCACAAACTTTTGCAGTCCATTTGTGTCAGGGGAGCCAATTTAGACCAGAAAGGAGCTAGCACCTATATATCTAGGGTGTTTTTTTTAAAAAAGCACATGCTGAAGACAAATAAATATATCTAATAGATGCAGTTTAAAAATAAAGTGGTATTTTCTCAGTGAAGTATGTATGCTAAGAAACTCTTCCTTTGTGACTGCAATTATCAAATGTGATTTTTCTTGGCCTGTCACAGAATTACGTATAAAGAACATTGGGATGTCTTTATCTGCAAAATGTAACTTCCTTCGTGCCGAGTGAGTGGTAGGAGTACAGGACTGGAAAAACTCTATTCTTCATATGAGTCAGCTTGTATTAAGAAAGGTTTTGTGATACAGATGTGGATGATGGTAGTAACTGGTGGCAATGTGGCAATTGGAGTATCTCACCAATGTCACACACACGATTTTTATCCTTTTCCCATTTAAATGGCCAAAAGAATTCTTGAACTGCTGAAGTTTTGAGTCAACAGTGTAGTTACCCTGTTGATTCCCTTGCTAACAAAATATGGCATAATGAATTATTTATATGAAAAGTTTCACTTGGGGAGTGGAAGCTCATCCTTCCTATTTCTACATGGGAAGAGATGTTACATAGAGAGTCTTGTTCTGGGACAGACAACACATCCCGTGTGTCTGATAGATCTTCAGGTTTAATTTGGAGCAAAGATTTGGTTGACAGATCAGAGAGCTTCGCTAGTGTGGCCCAAAGGTCTGCCTGTTATATAGTGATGAAGGGGAGAACAAGTGGACTTCCCTAGAGATTTACCATAAAATCCCAACATCTTGGCTCTTTTTTTTCCCCTCTACACTTTGTGTTTTGCTTACCACCTTGGGGAAAATCTTGTAAACTGTTGTCCTCTGCAGAACCCCAGTACTTACTGCTTAGTTTTTTGAACAACATTTTTGACCGTTGAAGAGGTTTGCTTGAACTGACATGATCCAGGAATAACTATCCTGAGAACAGTCTGCTGAGACCTCATGGACAATTTTATTTTATGCACTGGAGGTGGAGGCTCCAAGCCCCTGGCAAATGCAGTCACTGATCTCAGTAGGGTCATTTTGTTGCTTTGCTCAAGAGAAAACAATAAAATAATTATTGAGGAAAAATATTTGAGAGCTTGAAACACTTTTTCTTTATGTATACCAGAGCCACAACTTGGCAAACAATAAACAATGGGAAAGTTTGTCTCAGTAACACAATTTAGCAGAATAAAAAAGCTGGAATTCTTTCAACAAAGTATATTCTATTCTTCTCAGATATTATGAAAACTGATGTCACTTGTAATTCCTCAGGAAAGAAAAAAATCCCTACAGATTACAGTACATCAATGCAGTCATTTTTTCCTCTCACTAATCTATAAAAAGACATTGTATACGAATGTTATTTTCTCTGCCAGAAATGCATTCCTGGAACATAATAAAGGCTTTTCTGTTGTTGTTCAGTAATTTGGATAATAGTTTCTCCATGAAGTTTCATAACATTTATTCACTACCATAAATGATTGGACCAAGTGGTTTCAGCAGTCAAAACTGGAATCCCTCTGCAATAGGCTTTGTTAGTGAATTAATTTTGTAAATATTATGCCTAAAATAATTTCAAATGACAACTTTATATGAGTAACATAACATGGACATGAAATAAATCCACCAAGCTCTGTGTATAAAGCACAGGAAATTTTAATGGAAGAGGCATCAGCTGTGTAGATTCAACTAAGCAAAACTTTTTCTAGAATTATTGACAGCCTTGGGTAGTTACAAGTATTTCTTATCTGGATCAATTAGACTGCAGTAGTTGTGGCCAACAGCACTTTTTTGCTTTATATTTGTAGTGCCTCGAGAATTTCTCTTCCCACAGAAGGAGGATTCAAATTTCTGAAAAGTCTTCCTAGACTGCTGTGAGGCAAAGCCCACACCTTAATTTACCAGCCAAGAAGAAGAAGCAGGGTGCACTGCCTTACACTTATCTGGGGAGATCATAAGAACAGCAGCTGTGTGAAGTCTCCCTCTTTATGCATGGACTTGCACATCTTTTGGTGTTGTAACTTGTGGTTATCCATGAGCGTGGCTTTTGTGCCATGCCTCAGCTGCATACCAGGCATAGCTGGTGGGCAGTGCTGGCTGTAGGAGCTCCCAGAGCAGGAGGGAAATGGCATTTTCCTGTAGCCCATGGTCAGCCCTGTTAGTCAAGGAGTAATGGAAGTGAATTTGAGGGGACTATTCCCTTCATATGGTTTGGGAAGTGTGGGAAAGAGAGGGAGAGGTGCAACTTGGCTTACTGTGTAAAATATATTGTGCTGGGTAACATAAAGCTGAACGATCTGATATTAGCAAGGCTGACATCTTTTGAGTTGAAATCAGCACTTACGCAGCCAGCCTTTGGGTAAAGCACATGTGACCCTGTTTGTGTGTATCTGCTGTAATTGCTGTTTACAAAGATACTTCAACTTTGCTTTGCTAGTCCTCATTTGTATATAACCCACTGGGAAGATGGTGGTATAATGAGTAATGCTATGCCCTCTTGTCTTCACTCATATAATTGCAAGAAAATCAATCAGAGCTTATCCTATCTCTCACTCCAGTCATGTATCACTCAAGAAAAGTGCTTCTGCATGTCAGTCTAGCTGAAATTCCCCTTCCTTTTTGATATATTTTGTTTCCTTGGCATCTTGCCTTCACGTATGGGTTGTAGTTTACATTGCTCTCTTTGCATGCAGTAAGTAATGATCACTGAAGGTGACCAGAACAATGTAAATTATGGTATTTAAATTAAAGGTGATGCCTCCCCGTTTTGGTTTTTGGGGTCTGTTGTATTCCACTATTTTCTGGTGGTGCTCATTTCATCTGAAAGATTAATCACTTGCTGATGGATTTAACAGTCTTGATTTTTTTCACAGGGGTACTAAGCATCATCCCCTTTCAATCAAATGGAGTTTGAAGTTTAAATTGGGTTCAGGAGGCACAATGAAGTAAGGGTTTAAAATGTAGTATATTATGTAGGCATATTATATAGGCCTGGGGACTCTCCAGTGTGAAACAAGGAAAAAAATAAGGAGGAGGAGAAAACAACCACAACTGGTGCTGTCTGTGGGGGCATCACTAAAGAGTTTAGTGCGGGGGTCCATGAATGTGACAGAAGAGCCTTCTGCTCTGCCACGGCTGCTTCAGATCTGGAATTCAAGTAATGAAGAGCAAGGTAGATTTATCCTGACTCTGTTTTTCCAAATGCCTAATGCGACCTATCACTAGAAATATTGTAAGTATCATCACGTACCTCTCACAATGACACTTTTTTTAGCTGGAAGCATAACTGATTTCAAAGCTATTGGAGGACGAATGCATTATTTCAAGTCGGTTTTTTTTAATGAAGGTTTTGCTTGATTCTCATCTGTAGGAATATTTGCCATAGTTTTTGTTTTTCTGTTATTTCAATAATATTGTCCCCCAAATAATTTGCCTTTTTCCTTAAATCAGATCTCGATTTTAAATAACTTCACAAGGGTGTTTCATTTCTATAAGTGGCTTTTAGGCCTTATCAGGCCCTACAGGGCTGAGCAGAACCAGGTCCCTTTGCAGTCCCTTGCATCTTCCCATCGACATCAGCAGCCGTTGGCGCTTGAAACAGAATTACTCCACCGAGTCCTGAAAGTAGGTTAGACTGATATTTTTCACAAGCTTCCCTGGAGGGAGTTTTAGATGTGCAAATCCCAGTGAACTATCATCTCAGTGAAATGTCACCGAGACATCAGATAGACAGAGATGACTCCCTTTGCTTCCTCTTGGAAACTTTTGGAAATTGGAAAAGGATCTGTAGTGTCAAGAGAGGTCAGAGTGCATGTGTAAAGTGTCACTCTGCGCGCATCTTGCTCAGTGCTATTCCTAAAACTTCCACTGGGACAACACGTTCTTTTTACCTTGCCATTCCCAGGCAATTAGAATATGAAATAAAAAGGAATGTCATCTAAATAGGGCCCCTTTGTAATTTCTTCCATAATATTCTGCATGGAAGGAATGACATATTGGCCCTACTTATGGCAGAGAGGGATGACAGGCAGTTTCTAATCCTTCCCAGAGTATGGCAACAGACACGAGTCTGGCCTGAACAGGCAGCTGTATTGCTTTCAACTTGGTGGTACTGTGTTTATTGAACAAACGCTTTTTATATATATTTAGTATGAAGGAAGTTAAGGTTTTAAGGAAAGAGACATGATAACTAAGAAGGTCGTTTCCACTTTTGTAAGATTTCTATCAAATCAGGTCTGTAGTCTAATGGTAACGTAAATCATTGGAAAATTTTATAGATTTTAAAATGGGCTTTGAATCTTATCCTTGATATCCAGGAAAGCCTAAGTCACTTAAGCCCATATCCTTGGAAAGACTAAGGTATCCTAATTCCCACCTAAATACTTTACCTCCTGGATGCTAACTGCACTGAATTGCATGAATATATTTCAACTTTCCTTCACACTGGTGAAGAATTAGGCCTTTTTTTCAGTTGTAGGTTTCATTTAAAGTTACTTCTAAATTGAAAAATTGCAAAATTCTCAGGTTTGGGCTTGTTTAACACACCTGAAGACAAACAATGTAAGAAAAGCCATCAAATGATACATTTCCACAGATAAATAAATAAAAACTCTCTCTTTTTTTCACTGAAGGAAGTATTTTTTTAGAGAGAGTAGTGAAAACTTTTGATCACTGAAACTTTTTAGACCTTTTGTCTCATATCATGTTAGGATCTTACTCCAGCCAACCACAAAGGATTCAGTTGTTGTAAATGTGCAATGTGTTGTTGATGTCCTTTTATTTATATTTATTCTTTCAAACCTAGCTATAGTGTGTATGCATGCATACATGCAGATCTACATCTGTGGCTGTGCAGAATCTAGAGAAATACTGGGGAAACACACTTTTACGTATGAATTGTGTAGTGCTTCATTCCGCATAGACAAAATGACTTAATGAAATATCTCTTTTGTCAGTCATACAGAGCTACAGGTTTTTAATTTCCAGAATTATTAGTCACTTGGCATTGCAAAACATCGGTTGGCTGTGTAAACCTCCTGGTCCAAATACCCTCGCTGTGATGAAAATAAATACCCTCGCTGTGATGCTCCCTATCCTGTAGGTCTCCTTTTCCCTTAGCTTCAAAATAATATTGTTCTCTTGGTACTCACTTGTGATTTCCTATCTAACAAGTAAATGTCAGAGCCGGTGGGGGCTACAGACCTGAAAAATAATATTCAAAAGGAAGCCCTGTGATGTTGCAGTGTCTGAGGTCTTCCTTTTAGCAGTTACAAAGGGCGCATTAACACCTGATAATAGAAAATCATTCTATTTCACAGTTCTGCATATAATTGTAATGGGGCATCAGTCTACTTCTATTTATTGCTTTTTAAAATAATGCACAGGTGTGGTCAGTTAAACAGCATCCTCTCCCAACCCTCCTGCAACACAAAACCGAGAAAACCCTTTAAAATAATTCGTTATAATTGAACCCCATCAGCTTTGATGCATTTTCCAACTACTTGCAAAAACAGAGCACAAAAACATTATTAATAGACTAAATGCTGACTGAATGTACTGAGCTAAGTAGCAGTCAGCTGAAGGTTGGTCTGGCTGTTCTTGCTGAGAGCTTTTGGGTAATGAGACCTTTGCAAAAAGATCTGATCTTTTCCTGCAAGGTGCCTGAACCAGACATCAAGGTGTTTTGATAATCGGTCCTTTCATCTCCATCATAGTCTTCTGTGCCCTGTTAGTACAATGTAACAAATAACATATTTTTTCCTCCAGTGCCTTTAAAAATAGATTTTGCTGCAGTTGGAAAAGTTATTTTGCAATTTAATTTCCATAGTCAGAGGCTTTTCATTAGCACAGCTTCCTATGACATTAGTTTATTCTGTGTGTAGTTCAGTTACAGTATGGAAAATCGCAGCAGTAAATATCTACTAGGTATACAGGTTTTTGTAATCAGTCCCTGACAACTTCTGTCAAAACAATATGGGAAAATCCTGGCTTGCTTTGTCATTACAGAATGGGACTGTTTGTTTATTCAGTAGAAGAAATAAAGCATATTGAGAGGAGGCCAAAAGAGTCACACTGACTCGGTTACTGAGACTTCCAGCTTCCAGCTACAGGATATTTTGGTTCCAGCATTTCACATCAATAATAAACAATCTTTATGGGAACCATCGAATGATAAAAATGAGATCATGAATTGAGAGCTAGGCTATATATTTTTTGATCTGTTGTATGCTATAGTTTACATTAGGGTCGATCTCAAGACTGGAAAGAGGCAGGTTCTGTATCACAGCATTTCAAATAAATGTTTGCGAGCTATGTGAGATACTATCAATAATTCATCACTGTAGTTCTTCCGAGATGGTCTGTTGATGCAAACTGTCAGAGCACATGGTAATAATATGAGCATTTATGTGATTTACAGATCTACAAAATAGCAAATAACTAGAAATTTCTTCAGCTGACAGTATGCATAGGCTCTTGAACGTCAGAAATTCTGTGTGTGACAGCTGCAGCATGTATAAATCATGGTCAACTGCTTAAAGTGTTCTCTGGGTATAAGTACATGCACTTATACTGGCATCTTCATAGTCCATTTCCAATATCTGATTGACAGATTGTATTTTATGGAATTGTACATTTTCTGATGTTTTTATTAACTCTTTAATCCCCCGAGGTGCTCAGTGGTTACAGTAGTATATCTTGGTGAATAGAATTGGTAGAGCTGAAAACATAAATGCTTCCCTGCCATGCAGTGTTGCCCGGGCCTGTGGGTTTTTTAGTAATTTGAGTCTTCGGCAACATACTGGAAATTGTGTTGCACAAAGAGGTTTGTAAAATTTTTGTGTGTGCTCTTCTTCTGTAAGAAACTTAGAAATGGCGACTCATACGGTAATTTATTTTTGTGTCTTGACAAAATTCAGGTGAAAGGCATTCTTTGATTGCAGCTACACAAGTAAGTGCCAGTAGCAATGGCAAGAGCTTCCTCATGTTTCAGCTGAATTCCCATCTTTGTACCAGCCTTCGTCCTGGAGCTGTTCAGGTCTGTACGGTGCAACAAAGCAGTGCCCTAACAACAAACTGAAGTTGTTCCCACTTGTCCAGACCTTCCAATTCTGTGGACTGATCTTTTAGCAGTGTATGTTAATCTTGAACTGGCTCAGTATTTATCAGACCCTGCATACAACCAGCCTATGAATGTGTGATTGGGAATGTGAGATTAGAAAATGTATTTACACTAAAAGGAGTGAGGACCACTGGCTTTTTCGGTCTTTTGTTCCTGGCATAGTGTGTAGGTAGAACTTAATTCATCTTTCTAGCACCAGTATGGTTGCTGAGTGCTATGGAGGCAGAGGACCTATCCATCGAACCTGTGTGTTTCAAGGATACTTAGCGGCTTGAAGCATTTTAAAAGAGCAGCTTTTCTACGGTGAAGGAAGTTCCATTCTTCCCAGGAGTATGTCCGCTGGGTGCTATCATTCATACTTGAGCAGGAATGAAGAAAGAGAAATGGGAACAGGAGGCAATCTCTGGCATTCAGTTAAGGTAGGAGAGGGGATGATACGTTGAGTTCCCCCTTGTTTTCCTCTCTTCCCCCATATAATCCCATGAAGGCACTTGTACAGTAATTAGGTAAGTGACTGAAAGCTGTAAATACTGGATAGATTTCTGACAGTGCACAGGTGTCCGAGACTTTAAAGACAATCTGTGCAAAAGAATTGCCTACTATAACCCTCTTCAGTAGATATTGGTGGGGTTGCAATGTCCATACACTTGGCTCAGTATAGATGATAAATTTGATTTTTGTATGGGGAAAGTTTAATAGCTTTATCTCTTTCATTATGGTAGGGAATAAAACCAATATGCAAGAGTTTGAGGATATTTTGTGCAAGCACAGCACACCTCACTGTGCTGAATGATGTCCAATGGAAGATCACATAGCAGCCTTTTTCCTGGAAACTCACCTGAATGTAACTTCATTTTAATCTAGATAGCTGTGGCTGTGCATGCCAGTCCAGCTCTGCCCCACTCTTCCCTTCTTTTCACAGTGTCCCGTGATTGCGTGGCCACAGCGTGATTCCACTCAGCATAAGCGTGTGTGTATCTCTGTGGACAGATAGATTTCATGTGCGTGAGCAGCAGGGATGATTTCCATCTGGGGGCCAAGCTGAGTCACCCTTCGACTGTGTGACGGGGCACAGGAGAGGAGGCAGGAGGGCATTCCTGGCGTGGGGAGAGGGACCGTGGCTTCTGGCAGCTCCTCGTGCAGCACCAGGCCCGGCGTAATGGCGAAACTGCGACATGAATGACTGCGGATTTGTGAAACCGCTGCCGTGCCTCATTGTCTCTGTGGTTTTGTCCTGAAACAAAACTGGTTTTGTATGCCCTCCGCAGTGTGCCATGACTAAAATGTTTGTCTGCCGTTCCCTGGAGGCTGGGAGATTTGCCGTCTGAGACAGGACTGCACGATAGGGATCAGCCACAAGCAGGCTGTGACTTGCCCCTGTGGTTTTGGGTCTTGTTCGGGAATGCTCTTTGTGGAGCATTCCTCCTTTGGCAGTGCTTCAACACGGTACACTTACCCAAATCCCGTGGAACGTAACGGATTCCCATTGACATCAATGGGCTTTGGATCCGGTTTTTAATCGTGGTGTTAAATATATGGACAAGAGGCAGTTTCTGAATGGCTGTGACACAGACGCTGATGAAGAAAGCTCTGTACCCCCATGGAGGGACCTTGCCCAGCCCTGACATCTCGCAGCATTTTCTGAAACTCTTGGTTGCAGCTCAAGTTTTTATGGAAGGAAGGAGATTTCACCTAAACAGATGGTAAATACATGCCTTTAGGAAAGCTCTACTAAATAAATCCATTATACTGTTGTTCAATTCAATTTATTGTAGTCTGTTAATATCTTGTTTTTAAATATATTTTAGATAGGAAGAAAGTATAGGTTTCCGTTTGGGATTGTTGAGGGGGAACCAGAAGGGCTGAAGGCAAAATCCGTTAGGCCGCTTTGGGAAGGGTGGCAAAAAACCCCCAAGAACTGCACTTTAATGTTTATTAAAAAGCTGGTGTTCTCAGTGAAGCTGCCTCTAGGAAATGCTGTTATTTCATTTCAGCGTTGTGCTAAGAAGAGTAACAGAATTTCTGAGATGTTGTCTCAGGCTTTATATAGGTTGAAGGTTTATGTTCTGCTTGTGTTTTGATAAATCTTCCCTCCAGGCATGAGGTGTAGAAACTTTTAATTAAAGCTTAAATTCTAGAGCAAGGGGTAAGTGTTGTGGTAAGGCACAGACACTCGGTCATTGTGTAATTCCCAGGCAGAAAGAAAAGATTGTCGTAAAGTCAGTACGCAGCTGAGGTGGCTGGTTAGACTGCTCGAGTGCTCATGCATACTCAGATGGGAGATATTCCAGGTGAACATCTGTCTCTGAGAAGTGTCTCTGCTGCTGCTTTGTTCCCAACACCTGTGTTGTTTTCCTCAAAAATATTTCCAGAATATGCCATCTTGAGGGCAACTATTTTCCATAGGTATCCATAGAAAATGAATACCTTACAGTTGGAAGACGTGGCGTTAATCATTTCGAGGTGGCTTAGCATTTTCTGGAGAAGCCGGGCACTACCTGCTACCCAGCCAGGCCAGGAGCTGTCGAATAGCAGCGGCAGCCACAGGAGGGTCGGCGTGGGAGCTGCGCTGTTTCTCCTCGGCTTTGGCATTGTTTGGGGCAACTGCTTTTCTAGTTCATAGCACCAGATAACACTGCTGTTCCTCATGGAAGCAGGGGCATTCCTATAAGTATATAAGGCATGACCATATCCTTATTTTGAGTAAATTAAAGTTGTGCTGGCTTGAGTGGCTTGAGAGACAGGTCTCCTTTGTCAGGGGGTCACGAGTGCCTGGTGTCAGACAGCTCTGCTCCAGCACACTGCCCTGCCTCACCCACAGCCTTGTGTAGCATGGGGCATCTCAGCCTAAGCAGATGCTTGGATAACGAGCAATTGTGGTTTCAGCTCCTGGCACCAAATATTTCCAAACAAAACCAGCTCTGTAGGTCTGATGTACTGGAGCAGTGAGCTGAAGTCGTTTAATCTCCCCATAAGGTTTGACTATCCACTCAATTTAGGGAGAATTATGCCTAAGTCAGGGCTATAGGAATAGCTAAAATCCAAATTCTTCCTTCTCTTTCTGGAAAACTGGTGATAGTATTTTAATAACTGTACAGAGAGCCTGAATATGTAGACTAATTTGCAAGATGTGTATAAAATGTATGTAATATTCAAGGGACTTGATGGACACTGTCACTTGCTATGTTTGTCATTCTAGGTGATAAAATCAAATGGCTGCATATGTATTTAAAAAATTATTGTGGCTGCAGGGAAAATATCGGAGCAATGAGGACATTCTCACTAACTTGGCGATTAGAGAGGCCTTTTTGGCAGGAAGAAAATGTAGTTTGCTTATAGCACCTGCACATACTTGCATGTCTATGATCTTCTAGTTTTTACAGCCTTTGGTGTCTATTCTCTCCTTGATATATTTGCAAAATTCATATGATGTTCTTCTGAAAGTTCTGCTGGGTGGAGAGGAAGTACAGTGCTTGGTACAAACAGTTCCTTGTGAATGCTGCATTCCTACAGCTATCTGTCATTTAGAAAAAATGCAACTCAATAACCTATTTTTAGCACAGTTTCTGACAGTAGTATTTAAATATATTTTTAAAAATCATAACACGTAATATTAAACCAACTTCTGTCGTTATATTTACCATTTGTGCTTTGCATGTACATAGTCCCCATTAAGTTACAGTGGCATTTACTGTTTATCTTGCCAACTATCTGGTCATTGAATCTTTTTGAGGAGAGGAGGGGAGGAGAGGAAAGAAGATACCAAGCTTGCTTGTGCTCAGTTAAACTGTATTTTAATAACATTGGTTCATCTTAGTCCTGGTTGTAAATACCTGTTTTGTAATGCATCTAGGTATACTAATCCAATATTTTTCAATCTGTTCTGATGGTCAGAATTCTGAGTTTGGTGGAAATTTTCAGGTTTGTTAGGTAGCAGCTGGAAAACACAGTTGGTGAACATTCGTACTGGATCAAGCAAAGCTGCTGAGATTTAATTCGGGGGGGTTGTAGTGCTGCAGGTGGAGAAAAAAAGAGGTGAACTGTAAAATTAATTAGGAGGAAGTGTCATCATTTGCCCTGAATTACTTGTTCTTAAAATAGTAAATAATCAGAGCAAACTTCTCACGAACAAGAAAAAGTTAAAAAATTACCGTAGGCTTTTCAAGCATTCATAAACTGACTTTTTCAGGGGGAAGTGGTAAACCTGGAGGTCCTGCCAGGTGAATAAGCTGTAATTAAGTTATTAATCTGTGATGTTTTATAAATACCGTTTTTCATTGGTATCATTTTATGTAAAAGTTTCTGAAATACATAAGCCTTAAAATCAGAAACCTAGTTTTAGGGCCTTGTCTATATGGAGAAGTTACTGCAAAATTAGCAGTAAATCACTACAAAATAGCTATTCCGCATTGATTCTCTGTGCAGATATTTCTAATGCCCTCTGCGTGGTAAGATTGCACAGAGTGCACTGTCCCATCTTATTTTGCAGCAAAACTTTCATGGAGACTAGCCAAAGACTGTCTAGCTCAATAAAATTACTCTAATTTGAAACCACACTAAGGTGTAATGCTGATCCTGCAACGGGAGAGAGAAAAGTCTTTTATAGTAGATTTTTTTTTAATATAGCAAAATACCTGTTTCCTGTAGAATAAGAACGACTGTCATTACTTATGTTGATATTGGTTTAGATAATTATAGTTAGATTATATCATGAAAGCACACATCAGCATTACAGTTCTGGCTGAAATCCTGATATTTTGAAATCCTTTGAGTGGCAGAAAGTCCTAGGTATTAGTTGGGCCTCATACAGAAACAAAAAGAGATCTTGATATGTCCTAAGGCTGCATAACAATAATTTCCATCTGTTTAAAGACATGTGCCAAAGTTAGAGCACTGGAGAAATTATTCATGTCCAAGCTTCTGGGATGTTTGGAAAAGCTCTGAAGATAAATTGTTGATATTGTGGATGATGTACAGAATGTATTGGGCCTTATTTAAAATTCTTAGACATTGTCCATTTACCTGTGGCATCATGTAAACAATACTAACTGATAATGCCAACTCATACAGAGTAAGATACACTTCTACATGCTGGGAACTGCTGTATCTGTAATGTTGGAGGGGTAAGGAAGCAGCAACAGGGCAGGTGAGACATTAGAGAAGCTGTTCCAGGTGTCTGCGATGGCTGACCTCTTGGTCAACATGCAAGACTTGATCCAAGTAGTTCAGCAAAGCAACCTAGAACATAAAGTAGAGCAAGAATATCTGGATTAAAACTTTAAAAGGTTCGTATTTTCAGGATGTACCAAATATACTAAGCAAGTGGTTCTGGCTGGTGATAGCTAATCCCTTTCATTAATACATATGTCCATAAGTGTATGAAAGCAAAGTGTATGGCACTCAACCTTTGAAAGCAGGTTGTAGTTGCTCATCTGAATTGCTAAGATTGTATTTGAAATCACAGGAACACAGAGCAGGCACTAGCAGTGCTGGTCAGAATGCACTTAATTTCTTGATCTTTAGCAGGTATAATAAGACAGTTAACTGGCCTGAGCCCTAGCCCTTCATTCGATCAAAAACCAAGGGTGAGTCTTGCTTCATGTTATCACAGACCATTTCAAAGTTGGTGCTCAACCTCAGAGCTGCTTTTATTCTTTCAGCTAAGAATGGTGTTTTAGGATGAATCAAATGAGTTCACACCATGACTAGGAAAGCCTTTTCAGGTTGTGAGTTACACTGTGAAGATAAAGCATTTTCCTGCTTTCTCTTTCTGAAAGCAAAATGGACATTTTTGGCACTTCTGGTGGTCATACGGCAGTGCCACACAGAGATAACTTAGTTGGCTCTGAACCTGCTCGCTGGGCTGGGGTAGGACTGTAACCACGCTCGCATAGGGCTCTGCTGAGGGTATTTCCTGCATTCTGCTCCACGCTGGGGAGCTAACTGTGGCCAAGTTGCTTCCCAGAACCAAAGCAGCTTATTCAAAGCTACTTCAAACAACTCTGCAAGTCATTGCACCGCACTGTGTGAGTATTGCCTAGCACCAGTCTTCTGCACTTCTGTGCACTTCCCATAGTCAAGTATGTTGGCACAAAGGGAATGGAAAATGCAGCTACATTGACGTGCTAGCATGCCACAGGACTTTATCGTGTTTAATTCCAGATGAATAAAAATTTATCGCAGATCTAGTGTTGTCTGTTAGTCACGTTTGTGTTTATACTAACATCACCGATCAAAAATTGTATCGTGGAATTAAAGTAAACAGTGAATAACATATATGCAGGGACCTGTTGAAGGATTTGAGAAAAGTTCCCTGTAAAATATGAGACCAAGGGTTGGACAGTTATTTTATTTAGAGCTAATTCACATGGAAGTCAGCAGCATCTGATTGCATTTCTCTATTGCGGTTGTTTCTTTTAACCATGGATTCCCATTAAAACAGCTCTTTGACATCAAAATTATTCAGTCATTTTATTTTAATGTGTGGCATTAAGTAAGCTGGGTGGCAAATTGTCTTCTCAAACAGATTGACTTGTTTTACCTGTGGGGAAGGAACAGCTGAACAGCTAGGAGGGAAATCTGCCAGTTCAGAAAATTTATTGTAACTTACATAGCAGAGACGGAATTGTTTGTTTTTGAATGCCAGTTTGCTTTTGATGCTTTTAATCTAACTGAAGTCTTTATCATACCATTTGAAATTATCCTCAGGGGTTGAGGCTATCACTGAAACTTGCAAAAGTAATTGATACTTATTCTGTGTTGTTCACTGTGTTTATATGATTACAAGATGAGTTTTTCCTCTCTTTATAGCATGCAATAAAATCTTCAGTACTGTAGTAGAGAAGGCAGTGTGATAAACCAGAAAAGCTTTTGTTTGATATACCTGCCCGTTTCTATCCAGACAAACAGAATGGAGGGTTTTTTTCTTGCAGGAAAACTAGGAAACCTTTCTCCTCACAAAAATAATTTCAGGCTGTTTCATCATCCTTTTTGCAAAGACACACTTTGGTCTCCTTCCCTGGAAAGTGTCTAGCTAGCTGTTATGAGTTGTTATATTTCACAGATTTAAAGTAATCATAGCATATTGTTGAAATCCTAATGTGTGTACAGTTTATTACTGCTTTCTACAACAACCCAGGATTTTTCAAGAGGACAGCAGAGAGAGGCCTGAGGACTTGCATTGAGGTACTTTTGGGTAAGACTTCACGGTATTGTCCAGGACTCTGTTGACAGGGTTGGGAGCAGTAATTCCTAGACTTTAATTTGTTGGTGGCTCCACTTGGGCTTTCGGCAAGCAGCTTGTCCCTGAACATTTTACCTGTGACATGGATCAACTTTCTGTGGATCTTAGGGGTGTTATGAGACCAGAATACTGGCAAGGCATTTCAGATAGATAGACTGTTGTTGATAACAGTCAGTCAGTAAAACAGAATGCTTTTATCAACTTATATTGTATGTCACAATATGAAATTAAAAGGTATTAAAATGAGGCATGTTGTTGCAACTCTTCTTTAATAAGTCATATGCTGGTAGTGGTTCCGCCCTGTCCTGCTTTGAAGATGGAATCGAAAGACCCAAAGAGAACTTTAAATGATACTAAACATTTAAACATACTAAACATATATCTCAAACAATTTTAGGATTGTTGTTTTCTTACAGCCTTTGGGAAAGGATGGTGCTGAGTGCCAATTTTGGTCACTCTGTTTGGCTACGCGTGACACGGTGTGGTTGGGACCCATGGTGACACTGATGTATTATTTTCACAGGCGTTGTTTTGGCTAGTGACCAGAGCTACTTGTGGGTACTGATTAACTGTGTGTGTGTGTGCTTTGGCAAATAGAGTGGATGATAGGACTGATCAGATTGTTACTAGGTCCTCATCGAGGGATGAATGAAGCACATGAAGGTAGACAGCAGGGAAGGTTTCTTCTCTCCTCAAGATCTCTCTGTGGCAGGAGCAGGAATTGGCCTGTTTCTGCCATTTCCCGATTCTGGTGAAGGTAGAAATAACAGTACTTTAACCCCACAAAAAGAGCTTCATATGGCAAGCACAAGGAGAACATAGAGTAAAAGCCTGGCAAGGGAGAGCATAGCCGGCCCGAGTCAGGTCATTACTTATTTTTCCTCCACAAGCAGCAATACACGGGGAAAAAGGAGGAAGGCAGTCTATCACAGAGAGACACAGATTGTCATTTGGAGTGAAAAGGTGGAGATGGGCTTACAGATGGCTGAGAGGTAGAGGGCAGCTTTTGATCTTTGTGGTATCCCTGTGAGAATTCCTTTTTAATATTGTGTTATCACATATGGTGTTAGGAGTGCCGTGTGCTTCTTTGTTCAAGGGAACTGCTTGGAACTGCTTATTATATTTTGGATTTGCATAATATGTTTAAAGGCAATTTAAAGAAAATTTAATTCCAATTTATGTAATCTTCTATGAAGAATTTTTTCTCTTAATAAGCTGATGTGCTGTTACCTCTGTGCTGCACAGAGTAAGGCTAAAGCTTCCAGCCAGATTCTTATCTCCATCTGGTGCGTGCACATGGGAGGACAGTTTATAAAGCCATCTGAAGTAAATAAATTGTATTCCTTATTTGCTCTGTTTGATCTGATGATTACCATCTCCTGTAACAAAGCAGGAGCTATGAAATTCTATGACTGAGTTTCCCTCAGTCATAGAAGAAAGCTATTCTAGTGCTTGCTCTCACTTTGGGAAGATGACCCTTCCTTTGGTGTGTAAAGGTGTCAGGACGGAGCAGGATGAGGATAAGCATTGAGTCGAGAGTGCAGGGTTGTATAGCTGGCAGTCGCTGGGCAAGAATCTCTGCTCTGACATGTACAAAAATGTAACTGATTACTCCAATCCAATGGCCAGTTCATTGATTAAAAGGGCAAATGGGCTTTCATCCAGGAGTGCAGCAGAAAACAAACAGCTAGGCTAAAAAACAAGACTAACCATCTGAAAGAGCATGGAGCCATCACAGCTGCTGCAGAACCTGTCACGACTTGGCTGCCAAGAAGCCAGATGCTTGCATCAGAGGAATGTGTGTTTCACAAGCTGATACCTCTGCTTTCTGACACACAGCGACATGTCCGAAAAGGCAGGAGGAGAGCACAAATTAGTCAGCCTTCCCATTAGGTGCCAACCTTGCTGGAACACTGACAGCTGCAGAAATACACGTTTTCATCAGGAAAAGATTATGGAAACAACCTTCTCCTCTTAATAGAGACCACTTTCAATACCCAGTGGGGGACTACTGTCCATATGTGAAGTTAAACACTGCATAACTGATTTAATGATTGGATCCATTGGAATCTAAATTTGCGGAGGCTTACCCGTGTGATTAAGGATATACAAAAGCCCTTGAACGCACATTGGTTTTGGGCCCGCTCCAGAATCCACTAATGCCATTGATTTCAATTAACTCTGGATAAGGTCACTGGTGGCTGAATCAATTGCTTGATTCCAGAAACAACAGGAAAGGCAAAGAAGGAATAATAGCTTAACCCATGGAATTAATGAGAGCCAGTCCTATGTACTTATATTTAGTAATCGCATTTAAAACATTTCTGAGTTCTCTTGTAAGTCAAAAATCCAGCTTCTGCCTACCTCTTCCAGTTTCAAGTGGCAACACTCAAAACAGACTTTGTATGATTTGCTTAACATCGTATTTTACAATGAGGCAATTTATAGTGAAAGCCAATGTCCTTTAAAGACATCCCATCAATTTTCTCCAATGAATGCTTTCATAGAATTCTACTGAAGCAAAAATTATGGAACTGAAAAAGATTTAGAAATTGATTGCAAATCATTGCTATGGCTGGAAAAATTGTATATGCTCATTTTCGTTCTGAGCTCATCTGAAAAGGTTAGATAAAACATTTCATTTTAGCCATTCTTTTTCTTATGTGTCAGAATAGGGTGTCAAGGCTTCATCCTGACACTTAAGGACAAGATTTCCCATAGTGTAGGATGTGAGTTAGAGTAAATGTTTCTATATAAATGCCCTCTTCCAGGAGGTAGACTATCATCTTTTTAGCTGCTGGAGGGACAAGTACCAGGGAGTGCACAGGTCATTACAGAAAGCTGTCTGGGAGCTCTTGGAGGGGGGAGCATGGCACTGCCAGGCGTCAAGCACAAGTGAAAAGGATACACCAGATTGATAATATCCCATGACCCTGTATGTAGTGGCATCACCGATCAGAAGGCAGTTATTGTTGGTATATGTTATTTGCTGCTTTCTCTGAAGCTTAAATTCATAAACGTGACAGAGGAGAGAGCTATTGTTTGTTCCAGCCTTTGCTAAAGACCTTTTCCCTATTCTTGACATGCAGGGGAGGTAAAAAGCTTTGAAAAATCACCTAGTAAGGTTACAAACCAAACTATCTTCGTGATCAAAAGCTTACCACCCTGATCAAACCGCTTCAACTGAAGGCCCTTTTTTGACAGTGAGCGTCTGAGGAGATTCATACACCACCCCCACACGCTTCCTTTTATTCTCTCCACATATTTTTACTTGGTTCAGTTGTTTATCCTCTCTGCCAGCTACCCCAGGCTTAGAAAAGTGTTTACTGTGCTAACTTGTGATGATCCCACATGCTTGTAGGTATTTGTTTTGTGACATATACTTAGCTGTGTTGGTAAAAGTGAGAATAATAGTAATTTTCAAAGAGCGTTTTGCTCTTCAGTACCTTTGTGCCATCTGGGAGAAGTTTCTGTGATATTTTAGGAACAAGCTCAAGACTTCCAACCATGTGCAACTCCAAGGAGGGCAAATTCTGCAGCCTGTGATTTCTTTTACTGTTTTTTAAATTTGCCCTCCAGTGATCTGAGTACTTATTGTGGGATAAAAATGTAACAGTTTAGGATTATATTATATTATATTATATTATTATATTGTATTGTATTATATTACAATCTGTTGAGATTTTAATGTCCTGCAATTTAGTCCTTCTGGACTAAACTGCTCTTCAGTCTGTCAGCTTGTCCGTCCTTGCCCCAGGAGTAGTATCAGAGGGTAAAACAAGGCTTTACGTGGCCTGCAGGCTCCCCATCTGAAGCTGTTACTGAACCAAACAGGACTCGCGGCACGGCACAGTTAAACATCCCTCAGGGGAAATACTCGTAGCTCTTACCACCTCCCTTTTAACTTGCTGGGCTGTGAGGCTGATCACCTCATGCCACAGCTTTATGGGTCTGTAATGAGAGAGTGGACCCGGAGGCACCTGGGTCCGAGCCATTTTCTGCTCTTCTGCTGGTATGAAGCAAACATGCACATCGGGCATGTGTCACTGCAGGGACTTCTGCAGTGCTTCAGGGAAAAGGTTGGGCAGTTTAAGTGACTTGATCCGATCCACTTATGGCATTTTGTGAGAAGATCAGAGCTTTGTTTTGGCTTCTTCAGTGAGGAAGTACTTTCTATTTTAATAATAAAGAAAAAATCAAATGTGGACAGTGAACTTGAAGATAGTATGGATTTTGTGTTAGTATGAGACATGGGTTGTTTAACAGATCCTGGCTATACTGTGATAGGTTAATTGACAAGCTTTCCTAATATCCATGTGTACTTAGATTGGTTCATTATGTCTCATCTTACCTGTCTGCCCATTAAAAATAGGGCAGTATGAAGCTGAATTATTTCCTCAGATGCATGACTCAGTTCAGCCTACTGCACATCAGTCCAGGAGCAACTACTGCAGCTCATGACTTCAACTTCTTTATCTTTTCACTCAACCTGTAGCTAGTCAAGGACTGAATTCTGTCATGAATTTTGTTCTAACAAAAGCCACAGCATTCCTGCCAAAAATAAGCTGTATCTGCACAGCCAGTAGCTATATCTTATGATGACTTAGAATAGAAATTAGATGGATAAATGCACTGACAGGGTAAGCTAATGGCCACTCCCTTAATAAGGGCTGTAATTTGAAGAATGCAGAATCTGTTTGTCCACCCGCATGGGAATTCTCCTCTTGGGAAGAACAACTTGCTGGTTAAACCCACAAATCTCAATACTTGTTTCTTTGCACATTTATTTTTACAAGATCCACCAGTTCTGAAAAGGATTGAGATAGAGCTTACTTAGACGGAAGTCTCCAAAAAATTGCTTTCAGACAATTGAAGTCACTGCCTCTGCAGTGCTGCCTGACCAGAGAGTTGTGAGCAGTGTGTCTGCTGTCCTGATCCTGCTCACCTAGGTGTGCTTAGCCTGGAAATGCATTAACATTCTCTAGAAAGTTTAGTAAGTGCTAAATTTTGCTAAATAATTTAAATTCTTCCTAGGAACAGGCTGTGGTTTTCCTTAAGGCTTGTCCTTTTTTATTTCATCAAACATTTGGCTTTTTCGATTAAATCAGTGGTTTCCTTATTTTATGAATCTATACACTCTTCCTTTCTTCTACATGTGTGTGTCTGCATTAGTGTCACGGGACAAGCCAGTTTTGTTATCAAGAGAGCTGGAGTGTAACCTGTGTTTTGCAATTTTATAAATCCTTCTAATGGCAGGTGAAAAAATGAATCTTATCCTTGGCCTGAGAAAGAACACTGTAAATCAGCATCAGGTTTAAACAAAATCTAACTCTTCTGCTGATCTTATGGACGGGCTTGTTCCTGCTGGAATGAGCTGAAGCCTTATGGAGCTGTACATGCGAGCACGCAGCCTTGTTCACGTTTGCTTAAATAGAGCAGCTGCTCTACGGCACTTGCAAAGCTGGGACTAAAGCTGTATGTTTTGAAATTCATGTTATTGAATATTATATGTTAGTACTTATTACTCCCATAGCCCACTTCATCTTCAAAGTATTTTGAAGACTTCCTGGATCAAACTAGCAAGCTCTTAATGAGCAAGATATAAAACCATGCTGACTGCAATGGAAGAGGAACGCAACCCCGTATGTTTGAGTCAGGGTGGTAAACATAACTCATAGTTACACAGTATGATGTTTCTTGTGTGCTACAGGCTGATTAGCCACAGGAATAAATGTAGGGGGATTTATAACAGATCTCCTTCAAAAACACAAACTTGTGTTTTAGAGGCAGCAAACAGCAGAGGTAGCAACTGCCTATGTGAGCAGTTCCAGCAAGCTGAGTGGCACTATGTCAGCAGGGTATTGCCGCCACTTGGGGCAAGCACCAAGAAAATCAGGCACTCTGTCATTAAGGTCACACACATTTTTTTAATAGCACTCTTGCAGGCAAAAGCAAGATCTTCAACTGGTGCTGACTGCTATTGTTCAGGTGTGTCATTGCATCTAGCTTGATTTACATCAGCTGAGGATCTGACCGAAGATTGATTTGCTCTCTGTAAATACAGGCAGAATTTGGGTTGATGCTCTTATGTGTAGCAATTAAAAATGCAGTAAAAACTTGGCTTCAGCTAATCACTGAGCTCAAGTTTCAGTTGTTCTGTTGTTTGTGGAATGTGTAGTCTAGAGTGTTTGGATGCAAGTGGCCAGGTGTTTCCCAATATTGAAGCTCTTTGTGTGGAAGTGTGCACAGATAACAGAGCTCAGTCTGTCACAAGTCTTGGTGGTGCCCTTCCAGCGTTTGAAGTTTTGACTTGAAAGGGCTGACTTCTGAGAAATCAAGGCATAGAAGTCCCAGCCCTTCTCTTTCAGCAGGAACTCTCAATGACAGAGGATATATTCAGATTAGCAGCTGAACTAGTTCTTGAGTGAGTACCCCATGCCTTGCTGGGAACTGAGTGTGTATTTCAGCTCCAAAGTGCTGCTTAGTCTTGGACCTCCACCTGTGAGAAGGAAAGGTCAGTATTTATGCCCTTAGCACCTAGTGAATAACTATGTTTGATGCTGTTTCTTGCTTTCTTGTATTTTCATTTTTGGAAAGTGAGAGAGTTTTCTTCAAAACACATTGTAACTGAAGTTGAGCTGTCTTAAATCTTGCAAAGATCATAGTTTGTAATTTTGTAACTTTTAAGATTAGGAATGAGTTGAAACTTTCATTTCAACCTACTAAAGTCCTCTGCTCTGTGCTTTAAAATCCATGCAGATTTGCACCTCTAAGTTACATTCTTTTAAATAAAGAAAAGAAATAGGAGAATGCAGGGGTAAATTCTGAAAAAGACACCGCTGGAATTCTTACTTTGTCTTTTTCTCCCTGCGCTCTTTCTGTGTTGAAGCTGTTTAAGTTGTTCTTACTTTTCTGCTTTCCCTGCAAACACTGTTTATTCATTCTAAGAAAACATCAGTTGGGTAAACAGAAGTATTTATATGTGTAGCACTGCAACTCCTGCTAAGATGCAAATTGTGCTGCAGGGAAGATAGCTTGTGCTTTTCTTTCCTCTTCGCTTTTCTTTTTTGACAGTCGGTTAATAAAGACTCAACAATAAGCAGCTGCCTGTGATGTCATTTGGGACTTTGTCCACAGAGCTTGTATTTACAAGTACCGAGCAACTACACAGCAGCAGCAAACCCAACTATCAGCAAACTTCATGTCTGCTGTTACTGGAGGACTTCAGTAGTGCTGTGGATGGTGTAGAAAGCTAACTCTGTTCTTCTAACCACAGACTTTTAAAGCTTGGTAAATAAACACTGGATAAACTCAAGAGAATTTCTGGACTGCAAAGACTTCTTACGGTTCTGAGTTCTCCAGGGCTGGTATGTTTTGACTGAACTGCTGCAAGTAAGACTTTTGGTGTTTTTATCATCTCTGTAAAGCTTATTTTTTCTAGGAGTGTGTCAGCATTGCTATTTGTAGTTTTGCTTTAATTAAAAGAGTGGCAAGTATGTAGCTGTTAGGAGTAATTACAGCCATGCATCCGAGTGTGGTGCAGCAACAGAGTAAAGGACAAATGAAAACTTGATTCTGGCTTTTGTTTGCATGAGATTACACTGAAGTGGCGCTCTCTTAATTTAAGTGATGAAACCCTAAGATTCTTAAAATCTCATGAGTACTGTCATTAACTGAACAAAAACTAGTCTATCTTAAGATTGTTCTTCTATCTTTTCATGGTATTTATTTGAATACTCAAAATTAATTTGAATTTTTAATAGAATTTCCTTATAGTTTTTAGTACAGTTTTCTTTAAAAATTGTTTTGCTCCTTATGCAGGCATTGATTTAAAGCAAAACTTGACTGTTTTTACTTTTAGCCCCTGTTGAAGTTCTGGAGGTATATAAGTTTAAAAGAAATAATCATACAGTGCTTTGAAATCTGACACCTTTTGGATAAAATGAGTTGTCAATTATGTGAGAAACAGTAATTTTTGTTTTGTTTTGAGTGTTTATGTTAGAAATACAACAAATCCTGAAACATAAGAGCAGAAACACTAGTAGACTGGTAACTGCTGTGAAAAAAACTTTCTATACTGCCTGCTGTTTGTGGGACAGAACTGTTTCTGACCACTGATTAACTAATTTTCAGGACAACTAGCTGTGATTGTCATGGAATTATTCCCATTTTACAAAGGGGGAAACTGGTCCATAGATGTGATTTATTAAAACTTAGTTTACCCACTTCAAAAGCTGGTAACAAGCTCCAGGTCTCCTGCTTCTCATTTCAATCCTTCACCAGAAGCCCATTCTAAATTACTGCAGTTGTAGAGGCTTTTCCAGGGAGTAACCTGATCACAGTACTGTGTATGAGGAACTCTTTTATTACTGTTTACCTCTATTTAATGATCTGTCTTTGTGGAGACAAAGAACGTTTCTGAAGAATGAAATCAGAAAACTGATTGGCAAGTATATGAAAGTAAGTCAGGACAAACCAATCAAATAAGAATTGGAGGATTCCTCCTGAATTATTGGCACTATCGATTTTGTTTTGCTTTTCTTGCTACTGACTTTGTTTGCAGGGCCTCTTAGTCCTACACAGCAAGAGATTTTTGGGGCTTCCTATTAAGGTTTGGGTGGCTACCACTGCAGACGCCCCTCTCAAGTGACCCTGTTTCTGCAGCAGATCAAAACCTGTCTGTCTCTTCTTTTGATGCTGTAATGTGGCTTGGCATGTCAAGATATTGTGCAATTTAGGAGGTGTTGTTCTGTCTGTGGAACTGAAGCATATTCTCCTGGGGGGGCGGGGGGGAAAGCCCTAAATTTAGCTCTGCATTGATGCCATGTAAATGGCAATGTCTTTTGGGGTTTTAAATAGGCGCTTAAATAAGAGCATAGAGTTTTATTCTTTAGGTGTTCATCCTCCTTCAGAAATAGCATAAACAAAAAGTTTACATGTTCTTTAAAAGACCTTTTTGTAGCTTGGAAGCTTCTACTGAATGCAAGAGTGAAGAACAGACTATCGTGATGGATCCTTTCCCTGGGGAGAAGGAATGGGTTTAAGGTTAGGTGGTTTGATCCCTACCACGCTGTAGACCAGTCTTTCCTTCCCTCTTGTCACCTTGTGGCCAATAATGATGATCTACTGCTGTGAACTGATAAGGGTATTTACACTTGCAAAGTATTCAGGTATCATGTTGGCAGATGCCTACAAAATCTTCAAAATAATTAGAACAAAGTGAGATTAAAAAAATGCTCAGGTCCCACTTATCTTTCTCACTTAAATTAATGTTAAGTGCAAGTCCTAATCTTACAAATGTGAATTTTACTGCTTTTTAAGAAAACTTCATGGACTTCTCTGCTATTGTTCTTGTGCATGAGTTGTGTATAAGTGTTTAGAGGCTTAGATTTAAACGAGCAGAAATCCTGCACCAGTAAATGTGAAGTGGTAGGGTACAATTCCACTTCCACTTCAGTCTAGAGCAAATCTTCAGCTAATTACCTTAAGAGCAGGAGCAGACTCTCAAAACCTGCAGAGCCCAGGGGCATTTGATTTTTCATTTTCTTCTCTTACATTTCCCTTCTCACATTTACATTTTCTTTCTTATATTCCAATGTAGCAAATTAGGATATAGAGTGAGCTCACTTTTCAGCAGAGAGATCCCCTGGTTGAATTTTCCCTGGGTCTGAGGAATCTGCCCACGGATACTGCATATAATCTGATAACATTCTGGGATGGCATTAAAGGGGACAATTGCCAACAGAATGTCAATTCTTTGGGCTTTCTCGCCATCTGAAAAGAAACGGAATAAGTGCAGACTCCAGCCTGTCATCATCTGACAAGTGGGACTGAGGTTGGGATAAAAGCCACAGAACAAAGGTGCCAAAGGGAAGCACAGTTGGGTGAGGAGCTTAGCACAGCGCAGCCAGGGCCAAATGCGGCGTGATGCTCTGCAGCTCCTGGGCGGTTCTGCATGTGTTCAGCTCCTGGCAGGATTGGAGTTACGCTTAAGAAAAATCCATGCCAAAGCTGCCAGAACACCTTTGGAATTTATAGCATCTAATATGCAGTTTTATTACTAAAACAGGATAAATGTACAATGTAAATAGAACATGAACCATTAACACTTGTAATACTCTGTTCTGTACTGTCTAATGATACCGCTCATGTAGCATGCAGAAACCTGAATTACATTGGGTATTCCCTGATGGTTACATAAATTAGTCATGATGTTTTGGGGATGAAAAGTTAGATAGCTATTATGTGAAGAATACTTGGAATCTTTTATGATTCCATTGACTGGCATTCAGGTGAATCACATAAACGTGGTTTGTGCAGCAGCAGTGGCTTCTGGAAACTGGCAGTAATATTGTCAATGAGCTATGAATGTTGCAGACCCTGAAAAGCAGGTTGGCTTATAAAGCAGTGGATAAAAATTATGTTGCTGAAAAATGGTCTATTAGTACTGACAGAGCAAGAACAACTGCATGTTTGATGCAAGCTTTCCACAGGACAACACTATTTGTTTTCCAGAGCCAAACTAGCCTTGGATAGTGTGCACGCACAATAGGCCTGTGCAGAATCAAATGCATGTCACAAATTGTTTTCTTTGACAGCGCTAATTGATTATTATAATTTGTCATTATCTAAATTGTTAAATTCAACAGTTTACCATATCCTTTTGTTTCTTTGTTGCTCAGACATAATACAAATAGGAAGAGTTAATTACTGCATGCAACAACAGAGGCAAATTTCATTGTCTGCTTTGCTTTGATTGAAGTTGTGTTGAATCACCACTGTGGATTTTCAGTAATGGTGGAGAAAAGAAGGAAGCAGGAATTCTTTTGCAGTGAAGTTGCTTTTTGGTCATAGTTAGCATTTGTATTGTGAATAGTATTCTTTTTGCAGCTGGACTATATCGTGCTTGCTTCGCTTATACTAAGTATTACCTAATTGTGCAAACTGAAATCACATGTGTGCATTGATCCTGTTGGGAATCAGTGGCACTCCTTGAGGAATATAGCTTGACATGAGTGAGAGGATTGCATTTGCTTCTAAAATTACTTACTCCACTAGATATGAGCACTTGGCTTTTTTCTTCAGTGCTCTGGTGATGCCCAGAGCTGCATCTGCTGGGTAAAAGGAAGTAGTGCTCTTGGTGCAGGAGCTCTAGAGAGACTAAGCGATGGCTTAATTTATGCAAATTCATAAAGCTCCAATCTACACTGCTGTCTTCTAAGATTTGGTGTAACTTTGCTGTAAAATGTAGGATCTTTTCTGCTGCTGTGAAATGATCTGACAAAATGGTTCATAGTGATAAGATTTTGGGGGGTTATTTTGCCAGTAGAGGGCTGTGTTAAACTGGATAAAATAACTCCCTCTTGGTCTCACATTTTCAGTGAGTTACAGCTTAAAGCATATGGTTGTTTTCAAGGGCAAAATGAGTAAATAATTGGACTTTTTAGAAGCTACTGAATGATTAATTATTTAAAATCAGAAACACATCACTCTTACAGTACAACACAGTTCTGTGTCAGTCTAATTAGACTGAATTCTGGTCTTTAAAATACATCATACCTACCTGTTTATTCTAAACTGTTCAAGGTTGATAGATACAGCCCTAATAAGTCATTAAGCTAACGTGATATACAGCAGCAGCATGTGCTTTTGCTATAATGACACAAATGAGAAAAGAAATGTTTTTCAGAGGTACAATCACGTTTGTTTTTGATGCGGCCTCTAAACTAGCAGTCATTATTCAGGCTCTAGTGCTGCAGGAGCTGACCTTTGGCAAAATATTTTGTTATCCTCAATCTTTTATACAGGCCTTTTGTGAACTCTGCACAGCTCTCGTTTTGCTGATTGCATTTAAAGTCATTTATTGCACAGTGTTTGCCCTTCTAGCAGATGTTAAAGGATTCCCTGCCTGCCCCTTAAAGGCTACTCCTCTGCAGCATCTAATTATAACCTACACAAAAGATTAACAGATGTTTTAATTGTCTTTACTCATTGATTAAATAGTTTCTGCATGATTTGCTCTCTCTTCCCTTCATTGCTGATTTGTGAGGTCTTTCTGGATGAGTCTTATGCATCTGCAATTTGTTAACGGTGGCTGTCTTCAGTTTTTAACTTTTTGGGTTTGTGGTTCAGTTTGAGCAGGTTATAGATGTTCTTCTGGACAACGTGACAGAAACATGTTAAAAATGGGTGCGTGAATACTTGCTTTGATTCCACACATTCCTGTTTTTCCTCTTGCTTTTAATCATTCCATCTGAAATGTATGTAAAAAGCAGACTAATTTTAATGCATATAAATTGGAGACTGGAGGGGTAAATGCTGAGATTTGTTTAGCAGTAGTTTTGTCCCTATATTTCAGTTGCCACTTGCAGAGGAAATTAGTGGCTGAGGAAACCAGTTTAAGAAGAAAATTCCTAGTAGGAGAAAATATCTAGTAGGGCTTTCCCAGTAGGACCTAGTAGGACCATTAAAGTTTGGATTTGCTTGTGGGTTTTTTTGTGTGGTTCTTTTCTCTTTTCACCTTCTCACAAAATTAAGGTTACTCGATTCTTGAGTTAACTAATCTCTTCTCTGTTGTGTTCCCACATTGAGATGAGGGGTCTTTTCTCTGGTGGATCCATAGTCCTTCTACAGCACAACAGTGCTAAGCTTAGCAACTGTTGGTTTATGTTCTTAAATCTTTTAGCATCTTGAACTAGGTCAGACCAAACAATGCTTCTTTTTAGAGAGGTGAAACATCTTGCACATGTATTTTCACTACTGGGTATTTACTTGTACTTAAATATCCTTCCCTACTGGGTATTTACTTGTACTTAAATGTCCTTCCCTGTTGTTTGGATTCCATATAATGTTTTCCTTACATCTTTCATTGACACAGATGTGAGTCATTGGCAAGTCCACAAAGATTTCCATGATAGTGTCTGAACGTCCCACAGTTCTACGAAGCTCCATCTGTCGTAGGGCCTCAGCCTGAAGTGCTCTGCCTTGCTTTCTTATACTAATTCTGAACTAAGCAAAGTCAATGGAGAGCATTTTCTCACACGTTCTCTGACAAAACCTCTGAATGGGTTAAAGAAGAGAAACAGATTAAAGGCTTGAGGCTTGAATTGTGGGCTTGGTTATTCAAAAGCCATAAAATATTGTGCTGTTCCCCCTGCCCATCCCCCAAATCCTACTTGAACATAAAACTTGCCTTGATTCCTAGTCAGAGAAACCACCTCGTGTTGAGATTGGGCATACCTTCTCCTGTCAAAACCCTTTTTGTATTTTTGGCTGCCAAAAATACTTGAGTTCTGTGTGGATGTCTGGGAATATTGACTCAATTAATGCAGATTCATAGATATACGGGACATCCTGTGTGATTCTGCTTTGTTGATACTGTGTGGAAATATTCTCTTTACAATGAACACCATACATAGCACTGGCTGTGAGATTTTGCCATATAACCTACAGGGCTCTAGGTTTTTATCAGTTTTTAAAGTTGATCTTTTACTTACAATTCAGGAGTTTTATTAGCCTGAATAATAATCTTTTCAGTGCACAAAAGCATTTGTCCAGGGATTCAAAACTGCTCTAGAAACAGAGGTACTTTGTTTGTGGGATTAACAAAGAACACTGTATCCTCCTTGTTTTTAAATGACATCTCAGTGCTCTTGAATACTTTCCATTTATGAGCTGGGGGAGCAGATTATGGATTCGTAATAAGAAAATTCCAGGGTGCCAACTGTGCTTGCAAAGTGTATTTTAATTATATAGACACCTGTCCACTACCAACTTGTAATATTTCATAGAGGTCACTGAACAGCCAGCTGATGGAAATGACTTTTATTCAATACTAACCTGGTCTGAGTTTGAAACACTCGTCCCGAGGTGAAGGGCTAAAATCCCAATTACCAATAATCAGATCTATCCAATCCCCATATTATGCTGGTGGTAAAAGGTCTAGGTGCTCTTTGCAGTTACACATGAGAAACATTTAGAAATTACTAAAAGTTCAGCCAAATCATTAAGGATTTTTAACATCCGCTAGTAGCTGCTACTGAAGGAAAGTATTAAAGTGAAACCTGGTCTAACATTTTAATAAACAGCTCTCTGTTATGTCACTGGCTGTTAGCCCTAACATTTAAGACTAAGATCTTCATCTTTATTTTAAGGTTGCACAAGTAAATGAAAGACAGCACCAAATGAACTGAAAAGAAGAGACAACAGTAGCACAATCTAACTAATAACTTCCTTCCCTTAAGCTGCAATTCTGTCATGGTGTTATTGATTGGGAATACATCACAATGTTCATAGGAAACCATTTCTGTCACTTATATTTACCAATCTTTAATCAAGTGAATTGCTTTTTTTTCTTGATTACCACAAAAATCTCTTGTCACAAGAAAAAGCTTTAAACAGACATTGATAAGAATTTATTGACTAGATGATAGTTTTCAGCAGAGCCCTGAGAAAGGAATGGTTCATAAGGTACACAGCCATGGGCAGCTTGACAACACAGAGGCAGGTGTATACCACAAACCCTAGGCAATGTTTTCCTTGCCCTTGGTAGGGAGGCAATCTTTCTGTCTCCCTAGTAAAGCCCTAAAGTCTCACTTTCACCTACTAGCTATTGTCTGTTGTGGAAGCAAGTTATTCTTCACTTGTTTTACTCATTCCTCTCTACCTGAATTCCCGGTTTGGATCCTGTGCATTACAGGGGGATTCTGAGCTTGGGTGCATAGCTCAAGAATTTATAACTCTAGTGAGCATATTTGAGACCCTCCCCTGAGGTATCTAACTTCAGCAACAGCAGTAGGAGGCCAGATCCCCTTAGCTCCTATCATACTCAGCTGAGATGGGGTGGCTTACCCAGGTGTGAGGCAAAGCAGAGGTTAAGTTTAACTCAAAGGAACCTCACCCAAGAAGACAGGAAGGATATGACACTTTCTTGTGGGTTTAGGACACACCCTTGGGCAAGAAGTCCCATGAAGACCCTGCCTGGCTTTCTCCTTTCTTTCCTCTTCCCCTTCCTAGAGTACCATTCAGAGGTTCTCTTCTCTCCGGTAGCTCCAGGTAACATCACTGTGAGCCAACAGGGAGAACCAATGGTGAACAGCACTAAAGGCTGCAGCATCCTGCTTAAGTGCCCCAACTATTACAGGAAAAAAAGGGGGGCTGTTCTAAATTTTTTTCTTAAATGCTGCTTTAATGCTTCCTGGTTTGCCCTGCAGGGGAGCTGGGTTTAAATCTGTGGAGGGAGTTGAGGATATCTGGCTCATTGCCTACGTAGCTGCTTTCAGTTAGTTGGTGGCAGACTTCTCTGCCTTTTTGTTGGGTTTAATTCTGTTCTAGTTGCATTTCTACAATCAGATTTATTTTGACAGAATAGCCAAGAGGTGAATGAGAACTGAGTGTCTTCTGCTGCATTGTGCAGAATTTGGCGAGAGAATCATTCCCCTGTTGGGGTACGTAGTGATGTACACATCTGGTAGACAGAGAAAAGTAATGACACAGAGCAGCAGCACTAATGGAAAGATTCACTATTAAAGTCTTTGACAAAGAGGAATTATTCTGTAAATGGCACTTTATATATACTATATGTTATTACCTTCACAGTATAGCGGAGAAACTGAGACAGCTGAAGTTAGTGAATCAACCTAAAACACCCACTCAAGAGCAGGGATCCAACTCAAAATATGGGCAAACACTTAGGGCTTACCTGAAATGAACCAAATACACTTTCTTTCTTTCTTCCTTGCTTATGTCCGAAACTGTTTCTCTCCCCCCTGTCCCAAATTAATAAACCTTATGCAGAACAAAATACTTTAAAAGGTTATATTTAGTCTCAAAATACACTTTGAATTTTAAAGTGGATCACTTAGAACATGCAAGTGTATTAATGCTTTCCCCTTCTGCATTAGAAATACTTTTTTTTTCCCCAGCTGAAACTCAAGCTAAACAGTAAGTAATATTGTATAACTTCAGTTATTCCAAGACTGGAGGCACATAAACTATAGTCTTAAAAGCTTTATCTAAACGTGCATGGCACTACTTCCAGGAAACACTATAAGGAAAAAAAATCCTATTTGAGTCATTAATGTGAATTCTATAAGAAAAAGTGGAAGAATAATCCTGTGCCAACCCAACTGTTGCTACTGCAAGCAAAAATATCTTTCAGATTTTAGTGAATGATGAACTTCTGAAATGTCAGTAGTTTTTTTCTTTTATGCTACTTTTGGTAGTTTAATGATTTTTACTTTGCATACGAAACAGACAGATGCTTGAGAGAGAGAGACTAGAGAATTTTAATAGTATGCCTCCTCTCTTTCTAATATTTTCTGGATAGTACTGTATCCATAATCCCAATGTGTCGGATTATTATCTGTGATGGCGGACTATATGTTCTCTCCCATTTCACTTGGTAGAACTGAGTGCAGATGAGTTAAAGACTGGTAGAATGACATAAAACATAGGAGAGTTATGAACCTTTTAAGTAGGAAATTCATAAATGTTTTTTAATTTACATTTTTATTAAGTTTCTGGCAGACGGAAAAATTAGAAATCAGTGTGTGACAGGCAGTCTTCACACTGAGAAGCTGGAGTAAGCACTGCCAGCAGCTGCTGCACGGGGACAAGGATGGAGTGGCTCCCCCCCAAAGCAAAAGCCTTTCACTCTAATTGTCTCCAATGTGGATCAACCACTGCAATGTATAAAGAGAGACTCTGAGAAGAAAGGGAGACAGGGCTCTTTGCTTCCCCATCGGGGTCTTCAGACAACTCATTCCTGGCAGCATCCTCACTTTCAGTATATTTTATTGTACTTCATCCTGCCTTATTTTTTTATATGACAAGTGTTCCTTTGATTCTCTGGGAATCAGTCTGTATTGGATTTCACTTTAGGTAATTTCTTCAGATATTCAGCATCATTTCCTCCTCTTTATTTCTTTTCAGCCTATTGTCAATAACCTAATCAATTCCTCACTGTCTCAAGTGTTAGTATACGTTCCTCCAACTTGCGTAGATGGTAATTCGTTCCCATTTTAAGTCTCCTCTTTGTCACTGTTTGAAACTACTATGAAGGGACTTGTTAATTGTTTCCCACCAAGTCAATACTTTAATTGTCTTTGCTGCTATTGTCTGAATTCCGTCAAGTTTGTCTGTATCCTTTTGGCCCAGAACTGAATTCAGCATTTGAGATGAGATCACTCTGGAATTGCAGAGAAAAAAGAGGTGAAGGGCTGTTCGGTATGCTGGCACTGTTCAGTGTTCTGTCACCGTCTAAGGAAATACGGATGAGGACAGAACATCTTTCATTTTTAATGTTTTCATAATAGTTTTCTTGGGCATAAGCTGAAGATGGAGTTTAATCAATGTGTATCTGTTCCCTTTAATTTTGCGGTCTCGATATCCCACAGTCCTACCTGCTCTGTTGTGTAAGAATAAAGTGAATCTGAATTGCCTGGGGAAATCTTTCTGGTGGTGTTCTTTATGTATGCTCATTGATGTATAGGGAATACATCTCACAACAAAACTGGAGGTGGTAGAGCTGAGTTGTACCTTGTTGCCTTTCTGTTGTGAGCGTGAGGGAGAGAGATCCCTGAAGTGTGTTTAGGAACGCTGGAGCTGAATTCTTTTGGGTCTGATCCTTGAATGATGTTAAGTTGGCTGAAATTAGAGTAGACTTCTAACTTCTGCAAAGGCTGAACAGCTGGGGAGCCAGCTGAAGGATTTTAGTGCCCACCCTTACAGGAGCTAAGTTAGTTCTGACACCTCCAAATTCAGCTCCAGTACCATATCTCTTATGTGTCTTGTCTGTAGCAGTGAACAGAGGTGACCGCAGAGTCCAAGGAGCTGCAGCTGTAGTTACGGCTGGCCTAACAGTACTCAGTGGCGGTATTTGCACAGCAAAATGAGTAAAATATGAAGAATTTTTCTGATAAAAATATGCATGGTGTCCTGTGTGGGAAGCACGTGGAGCTGTTCAGCCTAATGAGGCTGCATGTTCTTGCTTCGTTCCCCTGCTACAGTCCAGTCTTTCAAACCGGACTCAGAGTTCTGAGTTTGGCTGGCACTGGAAGAGATTGGCACTGTCTTTCCCCTCTTGTTCTTCCCCAGGGTGGACTTTAGTCATGGTGGGGTGGAGGGGCTATTTTCAGATTATGCAGATAGATGAGCCCTTTCTCAGTTACCCTCTTCCTGGATCATGGAGGGCTGACATTGTACCTCATCCTCCCTTATTTTTCATAGGACAGAAAGGGATTATGAGCTTGATTCAGCTTCTTTTCTGGGCTGTTATTGAACTAGTACCTTCATTATAAAGTTATTGCCTGTAATGTAAGGTTAGGCCCTGGTCCACTGGGAGTGCCTGCACAGCAAGGTGAAATGTAAGACACCATGTTACAATCCACAAAGCCCCAGATTCATTAGAAACAAATTCTGCAGTCTAGACATTGAAATATTCCCTCTAATGCAAATTACTTTGGTTATCTAAGGAGGATGTGCAGAGCTGGGTGCTGAAGATGTTCCTAGTAACTGAAGAAATATTTTTACAATACTTATTTTATATTGCGTTTTCCTTTGAGCCATGTGAACACTTTGAAGTCTTACCCAGTGCTCTGTGGAGTAAAACCAGATGTCTGAACACTATCACTAAGTTAAGATGATTTTAATAATTCCTCATATCCATGAGCTGGAATACATCAGTAAATAAATGATCTTTCATTCCTTTCATCTCTGCTGCCAGGGAGGACCAAACTGAGTAGCATTCATTTGGGACACTTAATCTCACAAAGCTGCTTTCCTTCACCAAAATGTACTATTAGAAAATGTTTGTAGCAAAATACTTTATTGTGCACAAACTGCAAAATGAGTGAATGAGAAACAAGAGAGGTAATAACGACAAAAAGCTCCTAAGTATACTCAGCCTCTGGTGTCTGACAGGCTCATGCTTGGATCAGAGTCATCCTGTGACTGTTGCAACCATCATCCCTTTTAGCAGTGCAGGTGGAAGGGGTGGAGCGTGCACAAAGAACTGATGATTTTTAGTGGTCCCTCTGGACTATGATTAGGACAGATGGGCAGGCAGAAGATATGCTGACTGAAATGCATCTGTCTCAAAGAAGGGATCTTTAGGCACATTTCACAAGCTCCTAGTTCTAGTTGCAAAAATTGAGTTGGTAATCTACCATTGCTTCCAGCAGAGACCCCCATACAGGCCTTACACGTAGGTTTGAAATTCTTGGACTTTCTTGAGTAGTGCCTTGATTTGCACCAATGAAAGAGAAATTAGAAGGAAACACAAATCAAACCGAGCAATATGTAGGAAACTTGACTGTATATTTTAAATTCTTCCCTCCAGTTAGTTGTCTGTCAGATCAATTCAGATGTTGATTTAATTGCATGCATTTTTCTCAACATTGCAACATACTAGATGAACATGTATGAATTTGGTACGTTATCTTTCTTGGTCTCCTGAACCAGATGCCACTTCCTCTGATGAAGATTTGTAATTTAGTGTTTGAAACCTAATGAGATTCCCGTTTGGCACTCTGCTGCCAGCCAGCAATTTTACCATGAGAAAAAACTAGCTCTAATAATGATGTACTAGATCACAGAAGTTGCATCTAGCACTTCATATTTAGCAGCCTTAAGCCAGAAAATGCCAGAGGCATCTTTATTGGGATATAAAAGGGACATTTGTTTTTGAACCTCAAAACCTCCACATGACTCTTTAGGTGTGTGAATACTAGCAGTTCCCCAAGTGAATTTCCTCAGGTCCTGGAGTTCACCTTCTCCAGGTGTCTGGAACTGCCTGTTCCTGACCTAAGCTGTGCTGTGGTTCTCAGGGGAGACGAATGTGTGTTAAAGCCCCCAGAGGTAGCTGATGCTGTAGCTGTGTTCAGACCATGCCTTTTGCAGATTAACAGCCTAGATTGCAAAACTCTGCTGGAAGAGGCTGAATGGTAAAGGGAATCCATCTTTACCATATAATAACCTATATAATATAACTTATAATAGCATATAGTAACAAATAATATATAATAATGAGTGGTTAGAAACTCACCCGAGAAATGGGAGCTTTGGATCTAATGTTTTCTTGAGCCTGAATAGCCTCAGTTTTGCTTGGATATCCTTTTCTTGGCTGCAGGTCTTAACAACGTTCAGAAGGATTTGGTTTCAGTGCTGAAATTAAAGATACACAAACACCATTGTCATAATCTATTTTTTATTGATGATAACACTGTAATATATCCTTTTCTTCCATGCTGATCAGTTGTTATCCTGACAACAGATTCATGCTTTCTGTCTGCTTATCTTTCGTCATTTTTGTCTCAATAATTTTATTGCATGATATGAATACTTCATGTGTCCCATAAAAGCAAACAGGGGAGGGTAATCCTTTGACCTTTCCAGCATTCTTTGGTGTAATTTACTGGCGATTCTTCTCCTCCCTGCGGCATGGCCCTGGAACCCCATGATAAAAATGGAAAGCCAATCCAAACAGAAAACGCTGAAAAGGTTAAAGCTTTGATTATGTTAGTCTATAAATGTTCATAGTCTTTTTTTTTTTTTTTTTTCCTCCCCAGAAAGAAAATGAGAGCTGAAAATGGCAATGGATGAATCATGCTTATTACAGAATACGGAAATGATATCGGTTCAACCCGTTCTTGTTAATGCTGAAAGAATGTAATCTTGTGCCCTCTCATTTTGTGTCACTGCAACCCACCTTATCCTCTTAAATGAATGCATGCATCCATTTAATTAACCTGGTGAGATACTGAGATATAAATCTTTTAAATGCTTCTCATGCAATTCATCTTGACAGCTGTCGTAGTAACAACATCTTTAATGCCATATTCTTTATTTTCTGATTTATTGAAATTTCTGGTATTATTTTGAGCACACTGATAGGTTTGCTAGATTTAAGCCCTTAATCTTAACTTGTTTAAATCCTAGAAGCAATGCTATAGAAAGCTTTACTGGTTGTTTAGTTTGCTGAATAAATGGAAGATTATCTTGCACGAAGAAAGCATAAATGTGTATTGAAAACTGTGGTTGAAACAGGGTGGAATTTAGTAGCTGAGACGCTTTATTTGAAATGCTGTGAGTCTGTTCTTTGCTGGCGGGTGATCACCAGTCAAAAATTGCATGAGACCATCCTATGTGCTCTACTGATTCCCTTTCAAGGGATGGGGCGAGGGCAGGAGAGATCCACAGCATTTGGCTCTCAAATTAACCTTCAGTTTATTTGTAGACCGCCATGTGTCAGTGTCATCATACTTAACTCAAATCACAACAAAGATGAGAAGGTTCCTTGTCTAGCTCTGGCCCTTCCCACACTTCCCTGGGGCTACTTTATCATGGCCTTGTGGATGACCACTGGACAGTTTTCAACCAGAATTAGAGGACTACTGGATTAGGGAGTATTTTGGATCATAAAATAACTTGCAGGGCACTGCTGGCTCTGTGTGCTGCCTGTACAGATCCAACAGATCTTTGGAACAGTTTTAGAGATTGTAAGAAATTTGGGGTATATAAAAATGAATTATCCCACAGGAAAACAAAAAAAGAGGACTAGAAAAGGGTCTTTTTCTATCTAGATATTTTCTGACTGACTTGATGTATTTTATTTTAATATAACTTCCCAAAACCTGTCAGAATATCTAGATATGTAGGCAGAATGGTACAGCAGTACTGTGTTTGCTGCCTTGTAATTCCCATAGTATTCTACTTATCTAAGCATTTTAGGTTTCTGTACTGGAATTTTTCTAATTTAATTAACTCATTAATGCTGGCACATGGCACATTCTCTTTCCCTCTCCGCAAAAATGCGGCTTGCTTATCTAAATAGCAACCTAATCCAGTGGGTGTGAATGTACAATGCATATATTAGCGCTAACAAACTGCTGACCAGTCTAAGCAAATACCTGGGAGTATTGGGCATTAGGCAGGCAGGCCCCGCTTACAGCATTGCTATGAAATACACTGTGGGCGAAACAAAAAACATTTAGCTAAGTTTCAGGTTGCATAAATGCAGATGTCGCTGTAGTTTTCTATTTCCCAAGTTTGAAGTTTGAAACATCAGCTCAAAAGAGAATTTTGGAATTATTTGTCCACTTTATCACTTAGTCATGACCAGGCTAAATACCATGATGGGGAGAGAGAGGAGTGTGGTAATGAAACCATTTTCGTGGCTCACTTTTAATCACTAGGCAGAATTTCTCATCTTTGAAAGTGGGGTTTTCTACTGTTACTGCTCTGATGGCTTGAACACTCTACCCTTTTAAAAAACAAGGGAAATACTCAAAAAGCTTAGTACAAACCTAGCATTTTTGACTGGCCTAGGTCTGGGAAGATAAATATAGTGTTTTCATGGAACTGGACAATCTTTGATCTGTTGAATGCACATCAAGTTCATAATTCTGGAATCTTTTTTTCTTCCAGTTGTGAGAAGGCCCAGACAAAGTGTAGCATACTTATTTCTACTCCTTTTCCTACAAATATCACAACAAAAGCAAGCATATGCACATCGGTGCTAGCACCAGAGTCAGCCAAAGAAACATAGCCAGACAATGTCGGATTCAATTCAGTTCAATTAGGTTCTCAGGAAACTGAATCACTCCAGAGGTTGGTAATGAGATACAAAATCTTTCACCTTTAGGTCACCTGTTCATTCTAACTAACATTTGCATTGATGACAATTTTTACTTTCTCATAGCTGCTTCCTGACCTCTGCTAGTGATGTTATTTTCCTTCTCCATTCATTGCTGAGGGATAATACCAGTTCTGGTTATTCCCTTTCAGCCTTCAAATATGGCTGTTGAGCAAGCAGGACTATCAGAGTAGAAAAAAGTGCTTAAAGGTGATCACTATGTAACTTTGGCCTCATTCTGTTACCCAACAGTTTGATGTCCACATCACAAAACCTGTCCTCTCGTTAACACCTCAGAAAGACAAGCAGACTGCTGAGAGGGAATACCTTGCTGCCCTACGGGTGTTTTGTGTTCTGGCAGCGTTAAGGTGTGCAAAGCAAAGGGAGGGGAGGCTGCATTATATCTATTCTGAATTTAAATGAAAGGATGCTAGTTTGCAGAGCTGTCATTTTTGTCACGTGTCATAACTGCTAAATTTATACTAATTTGTAAGAGACAGAAAAATAAATACAGTCCATTTCCAGTTACCAAAGAGATATACTGTGTGCTAGTTCCCAGCTGGTGTATGTTGGCATAGCTCTGTTGAAATGTAACTGCAGTTTCAAACTGTCTGAAAATGTCTTGGATGCTTATCTAAGGAATATAATGTTATACGTTTTCATCAGCTAAAGCAATATACATCAATCATCCTTTGTAACTACTAGAAATGAAGAAGGTATTATAATGCGAGAAATTTCTTGCATAGATTTTAGAGAGTGCTTTTCTATGTTAATCACACCATTTCTCCAGGGCATAGTTTTAGAGCCATCTCCTGAAGTAATGAACATTCTTGTATTGAGTACTAAAAATACTGCACTTTAGTAATCAAGCTGATGCCTCTGGCTTGCTGGCTTTATGAACAGTGAGGGTATACCGTCTAGAAGCAAGATCCCACTTAGGTCTTCCCGTGAGAGTTTTTTCTGTGTCCATACAAAACCTTCTTCCCTGAGCTCAATGCAAAACTGAGAAGACAGTAGGCAAACATCTGGGACCTGCATTCTCTTAGACTGATCCCCATACACTTCTTGAGGATACAGGCTTAATTGCCGAGTGCCTCTAACTTCAGTGCCTTCCCTAGTATGCTCAGCACAGATGAAGTCTATAGTCCCTTAGAGAAGAGTCCTACAGCGGAAAAATTTCCTGCAGCACAAAGAACTGTAAGATGTGTCCCCAAAGATTTGGCGATGTACATATGTGAGTGCAGTATCAGTGAAGACACCATAAATCAGAAGTGACTTTGCAATAGTTCACAGTTCAGCTGAGCTAAATGGGACAGCCAAGGTCTGAATGCTAATCACTGGGGTCTCCGCTGTAAAGATGTCGACAAACAAATTAGTCAGGGAAGGTGGATAAATTTCTACAGTCTGTTCTCTTGGTAACACAAAAATAGTATTTCTGATGATTGGGCAAACTGATTCTCAGTGCTTTTACATTTCAAGACTGTTTCATCTGGTCAATCATTCTCCTCTGCTGAGCTTCCCGGGGGATGTGTTACCTCCATTTTGAATTGTTGTTAGTCTTTTGGTTGGTCTCAGAGGAAGAGAGATTTACCTGGGAGGGTAATTTTTTCTCTGTGACATGCAGTATGATGCACAAAAATGACCATTCCTCATTGGAAACTTGTTCTGTTTTTGTTAAGTACTTCACTCTGATGATTAGTTTTCTTTAAAGGCCTCCTGAGTTGGGTACTTTGAGGCACAAGCATATGTTGGTACAGGTGATGTATTGTATTATCTTGTCCAATAATTACCTTTGATTCAAAACTTTAAGTGGGTTCAGCCTTAGGTTGTTAACTCTTCAGGAGAGATCTGTGACAGCCTGCTAATGGTAACATGCCCAGAGATTTGAGCTTCCATGGTGTGTGTGTGGGAAGGAGTGGAGTCTGCTTCACCATTACATGAGTAAGTCCACATGCTGTGCTAGGTAGGGCTACAGTAAATCCACTCCCTGAAGTGCCCAAGGCAGCATAGCATATAAGCCATAGGAATAATTAATAATAATCCTTTCTCCTTTTACTTCTAAACTAGAATTTGGGGTGGTTCTGCCAAATACGTGCAGACAGAAACTTCAGGCACTTATTCATATTAAATACTTGACCTTCTACGGGGATAATTTGCTCCAGCCATAGCTATCACTAGCTCACTCCTAAGTGGTTCCGTGCTTACTGATCAACAAAGGCTCCCTTGTGGAAGTCATGCTCTCCAGGCATGATGAATGCATAGGAGAATGATATAAAGATTACATAAGGTCTTTCTTTTGCTAATTTCTGGCATAATCATAAGAACAGTGTAAGACATTGCCTCTGTGTTCAAATCTGTTGTGGTATTTCTTTTGAGACGTGATAGCTAATCAGGAAACAATGGTAATTATGTGATAGCACACCACTGAGATTCCTTATTAGCTGAATTAAATAGTGTGTGTAGCTTTAGGATTGGTACTACAGAAAGGAAGCAAGGGCTTACAGGTAAACCTGGAAAAAAAACACAAGGAAGGAATGATCACAGTGCAATAACAGACCTTTTCCTACCATTGTGTGTACGTGTTCTCATTGCATGTGTTCTTTAGATGAATATGTATAAAGACTAATTTTTATCTATTTTGGAGAAAATGGCCTGAATTCTGGTCTTGCTTAAGTGTAAACCAGAAGTACAAAACAAGTGTAGGAGACACCAGGTGCTGTTTAATAGAAGGCTGAATTTACCACTGGATGGCTTGGTAGCTGGACCAATTACGGTTTCCCCATGGGAAGTGTTTTACAAGAGCAGTCCCAGTTGTGATGTCCACATTGTACCTGATGATCCCAGTCTGCGTGCCTCTGGGAGCTCTCAGAATTCCAGCTGGCTTCGCAGGCTTAGCCTGGGGCATCCTGCTCTCCTTGCAGGCAGCCTGTGCTTGGCCCACATTGACTCCTGTGTGCCCTCATGGCAGAGCATTTGGGGACAACTTGAGGAAAGAATTGTGGTGGTTTTATCTGCTTGATATCGCCACAGCGACAGATGGGATTGTTCACAGGTGCATGAGAAGTCAAGTCTATCCATAGGCATGCAAATACATCTGGAGGGCACATGCAAGGCTTATTTTGGGAATGCCAGCTGCATTACCCTACAGCCAAGCCCAGTGGTATTCATGCATCACCTGTGTGTTTGGGACTGAAGGTGCTGTTTGCAGCAAGTAAAAAGGATCAGAAACAGATTTGTCTCTTGCTTAGTCTTGGTTTTTCAGTCAAATGCAATTAATTTCTCTAGGTTTAGCATTAAGTAGTGGTGTATGAATATCTCAGCCTTACTAGACTTATGTTTTTAAATAGGCTTCCACATCAAATCTTGACTAAAAACTGTGGATAAATTCTTGTAGTGAAAGCTCTTTGTCCTTAAGGGGAATTAGCCCAGATTAAGAGATATAGGATGTTGCCCTCTGATACAGTAAATGCAGTCACTGTAAGATGCAGGAGAAAATTCCTGTATTTGGCTCTGTATTTAGAGCATATCTGCCTAGCTTAATTTAGGCTAGATTCTGATTTCTGTTATTATTCTACTACTTTCTGTAAATCCTGAATAAATTCATTACCTTTGCCCATGTTCCTGAATCACACACAATAAACATTACCTTAAAATACAAGCTAAAACTTTGAAATACATATATCATCAAGAATATTTAGGAGGAGAGAGAGCTGGTAGTTGTTACTTGTAAGGTGTGGCTTGGTTTTAGTAGAAACCATCAGCAGGAATAACCAAACCCTACAAAACTGGAAAGACTAATTCCCTCTGTGAGAGCTTTACAGGGTGAAGTTCCCCAGCCATTCTGTACAGGCAGTGGGACTGTCTGATTATCACAGCAGAATCTTTGACCTTAAAAATGTAAGGAAAGTGCTGAGGGCATTCATCTCTCATTAAGGATAATGGGAGTTGAAAGCTTTTAGAACTCTTCAGGATTAGGTCCAAAATTTGTACATCGTAGTAGCAGCACAGATGTGCCAACAAGTAGGGCTTACTGAGGAGCGCAATTAATGTGAAACGAAATGTTTCCCTCCCCAGCCCCAGGTCGTTCATTGGCTCTGCAAATCCAGCTCCGAGCCCAGTTCAAAAGAGACTATGAAAACATGGGGTGTATCGATAAAGACAGTAGTAGCAGAATTTTTTTTTTGTCTTTGAGAAGTGACCCAAACATATTAGTAATATTTCTGTCTGGAGAGTTTAGCTTTTTTGGCACAGAAAATTTGTTCCTGGAACACAGCCTACTATAGACACAAAGTCATTAGCTGCTGGGTTATTACAAAGTTAATGATGAAAGACAGAAACTGTTAAGTAGGATATTGAAATGTGCATTTAATTTTTTTTGCAGTGATTCTGGAAACAGTCTGACATTTCTAGCTGATCAAAAGGAAAACAAATAACCTCAGCTATGGAGAGAAAGAGACAGCTACAGAAAAGGGAATTTGGGAAAAGACTTTCTCTGGACAGCAGTCTTGTGGTAAGTATGAATATTTACTGAATTTACTGAATATATCTTCTGTCATAAAATATAGTTGTTAAGAGGCAATACTCATAATGATGTACATTTTAAAGGTGTTTATTCATCACAATATCACAGCCTTTTGTGATTTTTTTTTTTAAGATTCTCCAGAGCAAAAGTGCAGGAGGAATTTTACAGCATATAGAAGCATGTCCCTGAATTCAGAGGATTTACACAAGAAAGGAATCTAGACAAATATACCAAACTTGTAATTAAAATCCTACTCAGCCTCTGTGAGATCACTCAGTATTGCTATATACTTAGTGTATAAGAGCTGTAGGTAGCTGAGGTCATCTAATCAGAAATGCTTGTTTTACTATTGAGGATACTAGGAAAAATTTATTCACCATAGCGAATGTATAAACTACTGTAATATCACCTGAAAGAGAAACATAAATGCCACATGCTGTAAAATAATTGGTTTTGCTATACATAGGATTTGAATTAGTTGATTGTATTCTAGATTTATTTTTAGTTAATGTTTTCAAATGATGACTGAGATTAGCAAGGAGTTTTTATAGCTATACTATGGATACATGACTGGAAAATGCTCACAGATGTTGAACAGTTGTGTAAGAGGATAAACACACCGATGTCAAGTGTTCAGCATGCTAGTGTGACAAATACTGAAACAAGCAAAGCTGAGAGCAACAAGGAAACCCATGCCATCTTTGACATTCACAGAGGTTGTCTTCTGAGGAAGAAGTTTGTTCCTGGGTGTTGATAGTAGAGCTGCCTCTTTTTTTGAGTACTCGTATTGCTGGGATTGATGTTGGGAAGTGCTGGGAGCAATTGGATTTGGCATTGGTAGCTGCAAGGGCTGGGTTCAGGTTCTAGGGGTCACTAATGAACAACGGTTTGGCTCCTCACACGAAAGCCACAAATATTAAACTTTGCCCAATGAACTGTACTTCTTCACTCATAATAACGAGTCAATTCATGAAACAGTACTTGATTAATGAGAGGGAAGGACAGCAGCAAGCTAACAGGACATTAGAGAATAACCAAACGCTCCCTTCCCAGAATGTACCAATAGTCATCTGAAGTCCTCATCTCTGACTTCTTGAGCAGATATTTCTCATCTCCTGTAACATCTCTTTACACACAGGTAGTGACTGTGGGACCCCAGAGCCCTGTTGCCTGCTATCCTGGGTAGCAAGGCCTCTTCCACGCCTGTGTGAACCCCATTGTGTGAGCTGCCCACAGCCCACTCCGGCCAACCACTCCTGTCTCACCCGCACTGCAGCTTGCTGTTGAGATTTTCTCTACCAAAAAGGCTACAAAGACCTCCTAGGGAGTAGAAACTCTCGTGTCCCATCTCTTTGGTCTGACTTCTGTATCCCCGTACTGTAATGTGTTGCCCTAATTTGTGGTGCCCATTTGTCTCAGGCAAATTTAAGATGATTACTCTACCCTGGATTTTACACATTATTACAACTATGTAATTTCCTTCATCTTATGTTTATACTTGTGTTTTGTGTTTTGTTTTTTTTTTTTAAAGTAAAAAGCCCACTGACATGCTAAAAGCAGTGGATATGGACCAAGCAGGTTTCAGTCTATCCATTGATGCCTTTCTTTCATCTGCTGTGCTCTTTAGCAGGGGTCAGTAGAGCAGTCCCTCCCTCCGTCCCTCCCAGATTTCTGCAGCTCTGCAGGCCTTAGAGGACTCTGCTCTTCTCCCTTAGGCCTTAGCTAGCAGGTCTATACTTCTTAGATAGTGTCAGTTGGCCAGTGAAGAAATGTGCAGAGCATGTTTCGAAAGGGGTCCATCCTTTTCCTTAGCTTTGAAATGGCAGTTTCCTATGATAATGAATTACAACCCTTTATTTTGAAAAATAAAAATTTGCAGAGAGAAATAAAAGTTATGATGAGTAGTGAGTTCTCCCCCAGACTCAGAGCTGATCTCGGTACCATAATGAGAAGCTGTCTAAGCTCCCTCCTGTTCAGACCTTGCAGCTCAGTGCTCTGATGGTGAGAGGTAGCTGTTTTCAGGTTGTTCAGCCTGCAACAAAACCTGCCTTCTCAGCTTGCACGCACTCAGCAGGCCATGTCATGGTCCCAGCGCTATTAAAACTATTTCAGTTGTCTTCTAGCTTGTGGGCAGAGGAGGTAGGGTTAGTATGAACTCACAATTTTATCTAATACACTCAGAGTCAAACAAAATTTGGCAGGTTTCGTATGTTCAGAACTGTGTTTATTCCCAGGGCCAACCTCTGTTATTAGTTCTAGGCATGCACACCCCAAAACAGACTCCAGCCTAAATCCTGCAGCTAAAATGTACTGCTGCGATCCAAACAAACGACCACGAACTATCAATATTTATCTGAAGAAGAACACTCATAGAAACTGTGTACTGAAAGCTAAGGGAAATGCTAGCAATTGTGAATTTTGCACAAAGATATTGCTTAGTATGGCAAATCAGTACTGTTTTTCCCTAAATGTTTTCACTGATGTAATGGACTAGATTCAGCCTTTGCTTAATGCATTAAGATAGAAATTTTCTTTTCCCTGAGGTGACAACATGGTCTGCTGTGTGGATGGGAACAAGGAACTAGGTATTTCTGGCTTCCAGTCCCACCTACTGCTAGTTTGGACTTAATTTATAGCTGAGATAGTGCACTATGCTTAATTCTTACCCTTTCTTATCAGTAAGAGGGGAACAGAGAGAGAGACATTTGCCAGTGTTATAGGGAATATTGTGTGTGTAACACCGTCAGAAGTGCTTTGTGTAATAATCAGTGCTACCTGCATGTTAAAATGCCCATAAGGACTTAATTAGAGGAGAAACAAACTGTGGCTGTATGACAAGGTGATGCTTTCTCCCTGCTCTTCAGCAAGTGGTAAGTAGGATGGGAGACTGTACACAGCTGAAAAACAGTCTTCAGGCAGTGGCTTGAGGTCAATGAATTTATGGTAATATGTGCCAGCTGAAGATCTGTGGCTGATTAGCCCATATTGGTGCAAAAGTGTTGAAGGAAACATGTGAAAGAAAGAAATATTGCAATATTTCAATATTTTGAACATAGAAACCCATCATATCATCAGGCTGACACACCCAGTTTTAAAACAATGTCTTTGCTACATGTGGTATTCACAGATTATGCTTGCCTGTAGAGTTTCTTAGTGCATACATCCATTTTCAGTACTTGTATATTACAGGTCAGTGTCTATTGAAGCTTTATATTAAGTAGAATATGTATAACTAGATTAGAAAGTGTCGTCCATACATTTAATTAGAAACACGTGAGCACTGGTCATTGTTTACTGCCAGCTATTATTTCAAAACAAATTGGGAGAGATATTTTGAGATTCTAGTGCCTTCAGCAGCCTGTTAGTAAATCACGCTGGATGCCCTGTGACTCCATGAAATTCAACCGTGCAAAACAAAGCACTTTGTGTTCTTCTCACTTTCCCCAAATTCCTATTCTATCATACCTCCTCTTAATTGTTGCCTTCATATCGTATGTTTGTCTTAATTACCCTTGTATCCACTCTGTTACCATATTCCATCTGAGCACTATGTTTTAGTCCAGTCCCCTGCCTGCGCAAGTCCTTACGTCTCTCTTCTCGTGTCTCTTCCCAAAGGTTTTGTGTTTAACCTCTCAGGCATTCAGGGCTGGACACTCTGCTTGGAAAATCTGGCCCTGATTTGCTCGAAAACAGCTTCTCCTTGTTTGGTGGAGTCTTCCAGCATTATCGTATCTCAGAAAGAATTCTGATTTCTGTGTGTTTAAAGGAATCATGTTTCTACTCTTGTACTCTGGACCATGAGATGCAAATAGGCGTTTCTGATAACATTCCTCACCCTGCCTGGCTGTGCTGCTTTTCCCATCTGCATCAGATTGTAATCTTCTTCTGGAATGTTTTTTCCATTATTTAATCTACAAGTATTGCATAGTGATGTTTAAAACAAAAAAAAAATTCCCTATTCCTCCCTCATCTCTTAGACTCTGAATATATAGGCTATGAAGTTATTTGATGGAAGAGTGAGAAAAGGAAAGAATTGTTCTGAAAAAAAAGACATGGCTTCAAACTCCTTAGAATATGGATCTGGGCCTTCAAAATATGAACATAAACTTCATCAGAGTGTTTTGTATTCAGGCCTATCCCATCAAAGAATGAATTTCAGGCTTCAAATGAGGAGGATCCATTTCAGAAACATCCTTCAAACAACATGTCAGTGAGAAATTTCATAGACAATAAAACACTCTTCTTTACACCACAGACACAGTAACTACTTTTTGATCACCTCAGCTAAAGGAGAAGAGGTCAGTGTTTTTTCATATACTACTCTACCCCTTTCCAGCTGGTGTCTTGGGGAATAAGCTTTACAAAGAGGGCAAATAAACCTTTTTAAAATTAAAAAATATAGATGCACAAATATGTTCATAGAACGTGCTTCATAGGACATATTTTTTTAGTGAGAGATTATGGGCCTCATGGATATTTGAATTAATGCTTTACTGGAAGCCATGTATTTTATCAAGATTCAGAATCCTACTGCTGTTAAGAACTGCCAGATAATGCAAAAGAGGAATCAATACAACAGATGCTCAGGTCAAAGGGAAGTCTTGCTGTTCGATTCAATGAAATAAGATCCCTATCAGCTTTTAGTCATAATATCACAGGTATTATTCCAAAAATCTTTAGTATAGCCGATGGCTGTTATTGCTCTGTAGGTTTCCAATATTGGCAACAGGTTGGAGATTTTTTATACACCCAGACATTCATTTGCATTTGCAGATGAAGCAGGTAAGCCTGCAGTGACAATAATGTTTTATAGCTTTATATTCAGGTGAAACAATTACGAAATATTAACTTCATAAAAATTCTTACAGGCAATCCTATGAGATCAGTTAAAGAAAATATCTTTGTAATTTTTCCTGATATTTAAAAGCCAAAATGTACCACCCAAGAAGGATATACTTTTTACAGTTTCAATATAATTTTACACTACCTTATTGTTTCATCTGTTGTACAAGTGATGCTACTGTATTTTGGTTTTATAAAGTTTTCTTTTGCAAATTGATTACAGTTAAAACACCATAACTCTGCAAATCAAGCTGGTTTGAGGTAGGAGGACTAAAGAAGATCTCTGATTCTTTTTTAGTTCTAAATAACAGGTCTCTGTCCTATCATATTATTATGACATTAGTAAATATATTTTATATTATATACGGTTATAAGATGACAAGACAGCAATTGGAGAACAAGGTGGAACTCTATGTCCTTCTGGATTGCTGTGTAAGAAATCAAGACCAAAGCCATTGCTGTTATTGCCACAGTACTTCTGTTTAGAATGTAAATAAACTGCAAAATTCATAATGTTGATGGAATATATTTATTTGCAATACATTGCTTAGCTGTTACATAGCTCCATGTCAGATTGTTTTCTGTTTAGACTGGCATATATGGCTATTAAGAGAAATAGATTGTTCTGAAGAACATCCTGCCTTATGTGGCTTAAATCCTTAAATCCTTTACATTTTGTTAAAAAGAACAGCTTTACAAAGTAAATAGTGTGAATATTTCATGATTTTAAACTTTATTAATGAATGATGTTTTAATGTTAAATCTTTCATTTCAGTATATGTAGTTGAAAATAACTAGTGAATGAAACTAGGTAAAAGCAGGATGGAAAGGGATTTTTCTGTATTTTTTTTCACTGCAGATGAAAATATATGAAGAAAACTAATATGAAAGCACATAGAAAAGTAAAAATTGTACTTTAATAAGATTAAAGCATATATTTCCTTAGTACGGGTATAATGAAGATGTTTTTCATGTGACAAGGTTTCTGTGGTAATATTTGCAATTTATTATTTGGTATGTGGGGGAGGCAGCTTAGACAAGGAATGGCATTAAAAAGCTAATGAAAGGATTGATTGTATTTCAGGTTTTCCCTACAGAAGTTCTTCAACAAAAAGAAAAATGGAAAAAAACCAAACCCTAAATAGACCCAAAGCTAAGCTTTTAAGTAACTTGTGTGGGATGAGGAGAGTGTTAGAACGTATCACTGCCACCAGGGCCACATTGGCTACTCTATTCACTGGGGTGCTCTTTGAACATAATACAAGCCCTATCCTTTGCCTGATCCAAACTGTCCAGTTGTCTCCCAGACCCTTTTGATCAGGAAAAAGTCAATGTTTCAAGCTGTGCTCTTTATTTGTGTGGATAATTCCTAGCCTGACTACACACGTGGTTGGCCCTTACAGCTGTAGTGGCATTTAGCTGGGGAGACTTGAGAACAGAATATCTTTTTGAAGCAGCCAGCATTTATCAAAGCAAAAGTTTTTGTTTTATTTAAAATGAAGCTTCTACTTCTGAAAGCAAGCTGTGGTAAAGTGCTTCTCTGGTGGCTCATGAACTGTGCCCTGCTGCTTTCATTCTGGTCACACGCTCCTGTGGGGCTCTGTAGGATTAGCTTTAATGACACCACTTTGTTGTAATAAGGGTAGCAGTGTAATATAATGAATTGTACTGGGGCGTGGGAGTAATACCTTCATCTAGTCTACCTGAGGTTGTATTGGCGTCATGTGCAAAAACGCTAAGTTGAATTGGAGACCTTTGAGAAGTGTGCATGTGTTATCTGTGAATAACGCATGGGGCTGGGAGCCAGGTGTTTGGGGGTTAAGTCCTACATCTGTGACCTCTAATCAATTTCTATTTCAGTTTAATAAATTTCTAATTCAGTTTTCTCATCAATAAATTGGAGGTTATAATAATTTCTTACCTCATAAGTATTCTAAGAATGGTCTGTTATTAGCACGTGTCTGTAGTGTGCTTTGATATCTTCAGATGAAAGGTGCCACTTATAGCAAAGCTGTGAAGAGTGCTGCGTCAGCAAGGCAGGAGGGGAACTCTTTGTATGTGGGGAATTAAATTCAGTGAAGGGAATAGCCCTGACTTTTTTGCTAGTTGACTGTGACATTCACAAATATCTAACATCACTGTGTGACGTAACGTAACCCAGCATTTTGAAATGAAAGGTGGCATTAAAAATATTGCCTAGTCAGATGTTGGCTAATGTTCTAATGTTTGTAGCCCGATTATTTTTTGTTTCCACCTAAAACTGCTGCCAAATTCCTTATGAATCTGCAAATATTTTCAGTCCTCTCAAAACTTGGATTTTTTAATTTGTGTGAATTTATAATTTAGAATTTTATTCAGCTGGATACACCATCAGGAGAAAAGCACGTGCCAAGGGTGTAATCAGGCACTGCAAAAGTATGGTGCAGCGCTGGAAAAGACATGCAGAATGTGAGCCTCAAACAGTTTTCACAATGTGTTGCAGAGGCAAGCTAAAGCATCCATAACATTCAGTGCATACAGCGGGGAGCGTAAGTCAAGGAGAACGGTTTAATAAAGGTCACAAGTGTGGTGTTTTGAGGTAGAAGACAGAATACAGGAAAGAACAGCAATGAAGTACATGTAGTGTTACTAACTTAATAGGTTAATGTTTGCACACTTCTAGGGAAAAGCCTAAAATATAGAATTGTCTGCATTTGCATTTTTAATAAAGTGGAAATCAGAACAGGAGCTCTGGTATGTCAGGCACAAGAAAACACAAAAGGAAAGAGCCATCTGAAGGGGTCAGTTCACAGGAGAAGCTGGGGAGAGGTGAGGAGAAAAGAGAAACCACTTGTGTGGGACAGCAGTGCTTAGGCTTTACTGACGTTATTGTATCACTAATGCTAATAATGTGGGAAGTTCTGTGGTCTGCATGGGTTTAAGGACATAATTTACCAGCACAGCAGTACATCTAGGGTACCAGAAGTAGAATCTACATCGGCTTGGATAAAGACAGCATGAAGTCACTAGTTTCACCAAGTAAGATGGATGGCACTTCCATGTAGCAGTGGTGGAAATGACTGGTTTGGACTTCATTTGCAGAAGAGAGATTTGAAAATAAAGTAGTGTGTAAAGCGCTGGACGTCCTAGCAGCAGTCAGTTACTGTAAGTGCCATTCTTGGACTCTGGAGCAGCCTGACAAAACCTAACATCATAACTGAAAAATACAGAGGCTGTGAGTTCAAAAGGACTCTGTGAACCCAGGGAATTATGTTAGAAGTAGTAAGTGTTGGGCCTAATGTGAAGAAATTACTCTATTAGGTGCTAGTGCCAGAGAAAGAACTGAAATCCTTGCTTGGAGTGATACAGATAGTGACCTATTACTTTGATTAAAGCTTGTTTATACCAATAGAAACTAGTGAGCCTTTTCAAGAAATGGAGATGTGGATAAACAGTGAGCTGTAGCTGCATAGCAAGCTAGAGAAGATATTGCTTGAAGAGAGAATAAAAGTAAAAAGCTCATATATAGCATTGAAAACAAGGAAATATTGTATGGAGTGTGGTGTTGCTGAGCAACAGTTGGAACAATATTCCTGCTGGAAGACGCCTCAATGGTTTATTGATCAAAAGCACTGACACCAACACAGGCAGAAGTGCGCTCTGAGAGAGGAATTATTTACCATTTGTTGCTGCACAGCAGAAGTTACATCAGTAGGTATACATGGTGGCATGGTGACAGCTGAAACAGAACCCGAATCCCTAGAGAGCATGCTTTGACAAACTGCTGGCTTTTGCTTTCTCGTGTCTTTGGCACATAAACTTAAAGTGACAAACATGAGACTTGAAGGCTAAAATAAAAGCTTTAAGAGAAATTTCTGTAGCTGATCTGCCCTTGTTCATTGCCACAGAACTTGATGCAAAAGCAGAGGAAAACTAAGTACAGAGAACAGAAAAGATGATTTTACTAGTGCCTGCAAATTAGCTGGCAGATGGACTGAGAAAAACAGAGGGCTATGATATTCTGTGGCCTTTAAAAAAAGGCAGGAAATTCAGTCAATGTTGCTACAGAATCTCAGCAAATTCCCTGTCAGACTTTCACCATGAAAATATTAATCCTAAACAATTTCTAAAAAGCTTTTGAAGACACTGATTTGGCTGCAGAGGGGGAACTAAAAATGAAAATGAAGGAAAAAGCAGAGCAAATGTCTGCGCATATTTTGAAAGAGATTCAAGAAGGAAACCTCAGCATGGTACAACACAAAATGTGGGTGCAACAAAAAGAAATAGGTGTCAAATGTTCAGGTCGACAAACGCGAGACTGAACTACGAGAAGTTTGTGGTTATTTACAGTTGTGCATAGCAAGGCTTAGAAGAAAATAGTCATAGATTTGTCTCAGTGCAGAGGAGGCAACTGTGTGCTGAGAGCTGCTTTTTACAGGTTTTCTTCAATATCATCCAGTTAGGGACATATTAAGGAGAAATCTTGCTGTGGAGCTATTTGGCAGATAGTGGATCTTTATTTTGGATGGAGCCTCACGTCACCATTTGGAGGAGTTTTGATGATTTGCAACGTGTGTGCCAGGCTCTGTTCCCCGGGGCCTCTGGGAGGAGCTGGCGGGTGCCCGCCACCTGGTCCACAGCCAGCTCGGCAGCCTCCTGCCCGCTCCTGCCCTCGTCCCCAAAGATGCCAGCAAGGAGCAGGCTGCATGCAGGGGAGAAGAGCTCGAGGGGTGCGAGCCTGCTCCTGGCCGTGATCTCGGGCTGCTCTCTCCCTTTGCCCCTGCCCCTTCCCCATCGACGACAAAGCGTAGCTGTGACAGATGTAAGTCCAGCCACAGAAGAGGAAAGGTCAGGGAAAGCTTTGGATTTAATGTGAATATGCACACACTCTGCATGGCCTGCCACATGATTATGTGCCTCTCTGCGCCATAAAGGCTGCGTATCATCGGACTAGCCAGAGATAAGCAGTTACCAAGGGAAATGGATATACTGGGGACCCTTATCTAGGTCTATTAAGCTACCAAATACAGCAGTGTAATTGAAGGCTTTGCCTGCCCAGATGTTAAGAGCAGAAGGCTGCCTGTAACAAGAGATCTGAGGAGATTGGGGTTAACTAAATAGGGGTTTTATTGACAAACCTTTTAAAATGCTTCATGCCTTCAGCAATTAAACATAACACACACCCTGAGAAGGACAGGTCTCCTCTGTCTCTCACAGTTGCCTGATTCCACTTGAATACAGTCCTGGGGAGAAGAGAGAGAGAAATTATGTCCTATGTTGTTTTATAGTGTTGATATAATTCCCTACCCTGCAAGACGGAGAAGGAATAGTGAATCTACCTCCTGCTAGTTCAGTCATGGCAACCTCTCAAATGTCCTATTTTGAATATTGTTGCATCCCTAGAAGAATCTACATTTCTCTCACGGACTTGTGTGCATGTAAATGTATAAAGGCAAAAAATATCTTTGCAAAAAGGTATGTAGACATATCCAGATAGATTTATTTTACAAATGGCTATGGTCAACTTTCCCTGGTGTTCTTGAGTTTTGCTTATTTTTTCCCCTTACTCACAGTTAATGTGGGATAGCCTTGAATCAAAGCTATAGTTTAGAGCCATCTGCAAACCAGAATTTCCAGACTGTGTTAAAAATTCTGAGATTTTGATATTTGGTTTAGTCCCAGTCCCCCAGCTGGAAAATCCTGGTTTTCTTCTAAAAATATGTATATACTTTTGGTCCTCTTACTCATTTAATTCTATAGCTATAATAGATGAAGTACACTAAAACAGATGACATACGTTGTTTTTCTCTGTGAATTTACAATTTTGATCTTTAGATAAAGTGTGCCTTACTGAAAATTTCAGTTAAATCACTATATGTTTTGCCTTTATGGAATAAGTGTTTTCTGGTTAAAAACCAAGCTGACAAAGAAGTGGCTAAATCTTTCACATGGAAAATATTCTACTTCACGCTGTCAAAAGAGCGACGCAAAACTCTGCAGTGTAAATATGTCTTTTGCTCGGCAACCCTGGGGGCAGGGACATTCAAGGGTAGATACTCCGATACCAGACATTTTTCTTTTCTAGGGAGTCTGTAAGTGCTTGTCGAGCTCTAATTGCTGTGAACGGCTCTGCTAGCGTTCGTTTCTACTTACTTCTGTTCTTGCACCTCCGAGCTTCTCCGTCTGCTTTTGCTTTTAGGGCCTCGCTTGACCCAGATAGGAAGTGAGCTGGGATCATCGCGAAGCATTTAAAATAATTGGGTATCAACAGCTGGCTTTATGGGAAGCTAGCAGTGTAAATCCAGAGAGTTTTTATGATTTCAATGGGTATTTTTTCTAGTGTACAAAGCGGATCCAAGTAATTTTGGCTGGGAAACAGTTTCTCAACTTATTTCTATAATAATACCTTAGAGTTTTCATTATAGTGAAAATCTCTAGTAGGTCTGAAGGGAAAAATTACCTCCACTGTTTCCAGACACCCAATATGTTTTCCCTTTGCTTGAATTTATGAGTTTTGGCAAAGATAACTCACAATATGATCGTGTTTCAGGGTTGTGGTTTCTCACACTGAATCCCAAACCAACATGTAACAGTTCAGAAGGCTCCTATGTGTCTTTAGTGATGTATGCATATGGGACATGGCTCGCTAAAATCCTACCAATCTGTTTTCGTCTCCAGTGTATTATTCACTGCATAGTCTATTGAAACAGTTTTCTGAAATAATATTTATTTCCCAACTTCTTGCAAAGTTTTACAGCATAAATTGCAGTCCTAACCAAAAAGAGCAAGATTTGACTCTTAATGAAAATACTTTTGTTTGTAGTGCTTTGTAAGTAGCTTCAAATATACCTGTTTATCAAAGATCTTTTCTGAAAGACAAATGCTTGAATCAAGTGACCCCACGAGGTGTAATGCAGAATTCCTCTCAGATTTAAGTATTAGACTGGGATAGAATGGGTATTTCCATCCTGGGAAATTAGTTTCATTATTTTGACATTTTGTTTTCAACTAAACCTATTTTTTTTTACTTAGAAATGTTGAAAATATCTCCCCTTAAACTGAATTTACTTCTCATTTTTGCTGCAATGCCTTCAGAGAGTCATTTGTATGCCTCGTGTTCCCCTGCTGCCCAGCTACCCTATGGCACACGTGGAGCACGAGGTTACACAGCTGTCAGCCTCTGAAGTGCCGTCTCTGGAGGGGAAGCAAGCCCAGACTCTACCTGGTACACGAGAAGGAGGAGGTGGGGGTACTCAGCAGGTGAACTACAGTGCTCTTTGTGGCCTTAAACACACCATGCCTGAGAGTACAAACAAAAACCTTCTGACTCAGTAAGAAGGGGTGTGTGGGTGCATGTGTGTGCATTAAATTCCTGTAAATTGTCCCCAGAAACTGAACATTTTCTGTTCTCCTAAAGGAAATCTGTTTTTTAAGAATGATATTGGCATTTTCCTTCAAAAATTCTGATTTTTCTTGTGGAAACTGCAGTCTCCTCTAGAGCAGTCAATAGAAAATTCCTGAATGGTTTTACTAAAACTATACAAGATGATGCTTTTACTTTTAGCCAATCTATCTACTGCCTTATTCCTCTAAGTAGAAACTTCAGTGGCACTGATTAGATAGATATCTCAGACAGAAAAGTACATACTCCATATAGGTTAAGGTGACAGAATCTGGCATTGCAAGTGTCTGTGTCTTATTTCATTCGTGTCTTTTACATACCTTAAACTCCAGGAACCTCAGTGGACTTCTCCCTGATGTACATCTGTCTAAGTTAGACAATAATCAAGCTAGTGTCTTCTGTTTATACTATAACTATTTTCATTCATTCAAACATTTTTTAGTTATCAACTAGTATCTTATACCTGTTTCTCCTGCTGTTACTGAGGGTTGGATAAGAGTTTTCTCTCATGTTTTGTCTTTGTAAATTGGATCGTCTTGTGATACTGAATCATGCTGGTTGTCACTGCCTAAGCAGCAGGTTCCTCCTAACCCCCTTCCATGTATGGTTCTGTTTGATGGGATTGTTATTTACTTTCCAACCACCTTGTAATCTCAGTTTCATCTGTGACTTCAAGCTTTCCTTTGAGTACCACATCAACTATATTGTCAAGGCTTTTTTTTTATCAGTGTAGGAATTCAGCAAAAGCTCAGGTCTTGCTGTCTCAGCAGGACACTGAGGGTTCGATTTATGTCTGGATAACAGCACAAGTTGAATTATTGCAGTAGCTGGCTCACAGCCTCCCAGATTGGCTGCTACATGGTAGTCTGAAGTTTGTGCAAAATTCACTATATGTGCTAAAGGACATACAGTTAAACATACCCAGAAATCAGCACGCCGCACCTATACAAGGCAGTGAATTATTTTTGAACGTGGCATTATTTAAATCTAGAAAGTTTTAAATATGCTTCCCTCCCAATGTGCCTGTGTCTTGGACTATCCCAGTGTTTGTATGCTGTATGAATGAATTTTATGAACATAACATACATCATTGAAGAGGGTTGTCTCGCAGCCTTCACTCACTGTCCTTGAGGGAGTTGGACACCGCTGGTGTTGGTGGGTTGCTGTTTCCCTCTGGTGCAGAAACTGTTTCCTTTCAAAGTCAGTCCCAAGTGACCTGGGAATCTCCTTTGATGGAGGCTATGTGATTCAAACTAATTAAGTTTTTTTTGCATTCACTAGTTTTATGACTACTGTTTAGCAACTAAATTAAGCTTTTTGATTTATAATTGCTTAGTTCTTCTGATTTTCAGTTGACTAGTGACTGCAGGTGTATTGCTTTGGGCATTCAACTTCAGGTACTTTATTTACAGGAGTGTTGGAAATCTTGAAGCACAGGTCCCATTAAGTGGGACACTGTAAACTTTCAGACACCTTAAGTCACCAGTTCCTTTGAAAGTCTTAACCAGTAAGCCTTCACCTCTCCAGAAACTACATTTACAAAGACGTATTTGACAGGGAGCTGCTAGCTGCAGAAATGCAAGCCTTACCTACCATGCCAAGGTACAGATTTGTAATTATGCACAGATCAAAGTAGTCTTCATCTGCCAAAACTTTGCTAATGCAAATTTGACAATTAAAACTACTTTATTATCTATAAAGAATAGTTTATGTGGCACCAAAATTACAGCATCTACTCTTTTGAGTACAGAATTAACTTTCTGAAATGAGCAATTATATTAATGAATAAATTTATACATTAAGATTAATTAAAAAATAAACCCTGTAAGTATTTCAGTTAATTTTAAAAATTATATTAATAGAGGAATAGTACCAACTCTTTAAACGTCCAAAAAAGTCAGGCTTACAGTAAGTACATTTAAAATTTTTTCACACTGTTCTTCATAGCTAAAAGTTACTTCAACAGACACTCATGCGCAACATTCTTTTTCCTTCCAAATGGTAAATACATACTCCATGTTCTGCAATTTGCATAAAGAAGATGGCATAGGTGCTTTCTTGAAAAAAGCACTATTTGGAATAACCGTTACATTCTACTGGGATGGGACAAGACTGGAAAGGTGCTCGGTTTGTCCACGCGCACTGTGTCTCTACTGCCTGCAGAGGATGGGCAAGGCAGAAGGTCAGTTCCAGCACTCCTAGAGCTCACAGTGGTTTAAGGGCAGACTGAGTTAAGGCATGATGTGTATCATGTTGGCCCATCTCCTATATAACAACATCAGGCCTTTCTAAGGAGAATGCTGTGACTGACTTGTCTGCCCATTATTGACTATAAGCGTTGCTGATATTAAGGCCAAGGACAGTGTCCCTCACAACTCCATACTGCTGGTCGGGACAAATTTTGGGCCGTGGAAAGGGAAGTCCAACACAGCCTGCAGCTTTCTTACCCACCGTGTCCCCAGTGGCACTCATAGGTGTGTTGAAAAGCATTTTAACACTTTGAGCCTGAATTCAAGATAGTCTTGAAGCAATTGTAATACCCTGTACTTTGATAATACTATGCAGCCATAAAAAAAAGTTTTAAAAATTAAAATAACCAAATACAGAGCTGTAGACAGCACTGTTGCTGATCACAATTATATGCCAAATGCTTTCCATTACCAGAGCTAACCTCTGTGCCTGTGAGTTTTATACCCTAACATACATATACCTCCTTAAATCTGACTCTAAATTTGTAATGCCTGCTTTTCAAAATAATTAAAATCCTTGCAATGCTTTTGCCTCTAGCCTTCTGCTGATAGTGTCAACTCTAGTTTTAGCCCTTTTGCACTGACAATTTAGTTAGTATAGTTCTGTGGCTCTGTGCAGACCTGCTGTCAGGTCCGCCCTCACATGGAAAGCTCAGTCGACGCAGGCTCTACAGGAGAGATGGAGATGGGGTACCCTGTAAGCTGGTGCTGCGTCAACATACTGATTCCAACATGCTTGTTGCACTTAACTCAGTGAGGTGCATTTGAAACTCCTACCTGTAAGCCTCAACCTACCTTGCAGAGATAGATGTATTATTAACAACCATAAATGTGTCCAATCCTTTTGTAAAACTAGCCTCTGGTATTTATTTCTGCAATGGTCTGCAGTCCCGAGGCGGTAAGTGTAATCAGCCGAGGTTAATGATACTGTTTGGTGGGCTTTTAGTCAGGTGTGCTTATCGTGCTTTACATGTGCTCAGACAGGTACTCGAGAGAAGGAAATACGACACTTTCTGAAATGAAAGAACTACTGCGAATTAAAACTTTGTCAACCCAAATCCTTGGATCCAAACTTTTCTTAATATGTTTAGCTTAGGGCCCATCTCAAATAAGAGACAATAACTAAGCCAATATATTGTCCCTCAGTGGAATTCAAAATTGCTGGAGGTTGCGGAGGTGAATACTGTGGATGAACTTTTAATAGCATTCAATAATTTTCTGACCTTGGCTAATGGTGATAACCATAATTGGATCTCTTGCTGCAGGGTATAACATGGTGTCCTGTAAAGTCAGGAGAGAGTTTGTCCTTTCCTGGTACTTACCTTTCACTAAGATCCCGGTACTGCAGGTAGCTGACTCAGTAGGCAGCTGGTTTGATCTGTGTTTTGTCATGTGTCTTCCTATAGGATTAAAAGATAATCAAACATTCAAGAGAGAGAGTTCAGTGTTTAAATATGTATGAAATAGAACTAAGTTTAATACTACAACCAATATTAAGTTCCCTTTTCTCACATTAAGGTTAAAACTTAGGACATATTTTGGACAATGTCTTAATACATAGAAGTTTGGAGACACAGGTTTCCAATTTCAAAACAGAGATATAGCATATTTGAGAGTAGCAGAAAAAAGATCCGATTTTGTTGTGAATAAATAAGGGGAAACCTTCTAACTCTTGTTTACCTTGTTTTGACTGTTTGAGTTTTTAATTTCAGTCCTTTTCTTCCTTTAGGACTGGAGACTGATAGGTATTTTTATCATTGCCTGTTATGCTTATTAAAATACAAAGTTCTAAGCACACTACTTGGGCTTTGAACATTTATTTTCATTCATATACAATCATATGTAAAATTTTAGGAGAGCATCAATCCCTACAGGCAAGATAAGGAACATATAAACATATATACAATATATATATTTAACATCACTTTGAATGTGATCTTGGAGCACCAGAAGCAATTGTGAGATAAAATACGAACCTGAACCAGTTCTTGTTTATTTAAAGACCAGGTTAAATGATATGGTAGTTAAGACAGGCAGAAGGAGGGGAGGGCAGTTAAGTTTAATGCTAACTGGCACACTTTCTGCCTCACTAATCTACATATTACAGAAGAACTTCTCTGTCAACCTCCTTTTCAAAATCAGGCTTGCAACTTGAAGCTTCAATGTAAAGAAGAGACAAGGCCTGATTTCACCCCCATGAGCTTCAGAGTAAATGAAGAATCATTTTAAGAAAGTCAGTGGACCAAGCTCTTAGGTGATATAAATTGGCAATGATCAAGCTATTTCAGTTTATACTAAGTTAGAATCAGTTGCAATTAAGAGCTTAACAGTCAAGTAAGTGTGACTAAAATCAGGTCAACAGACTAGAAGCCTGAAATATTTTCTTTTGCAAAAGCTGTTTAAGGACAGGTTTGATGCTCTCCCATGAAGGACAGGCTGGTGAAGTTTCTACAGACTGATGCTGGTCTGAGTGAAGGCAGGAGCCTGGTCCTGTAGCTCTGTGAAATTGCTTTGTTCCCTTGGTGGAAATCTCATCAGCATACTCTTGTCTCTGTTCTTCATGGATCTCTCTCTATCAGAGAAAGAAGTGTTGATAGCTTAAGCACTTAAGCCTTTGTTGGTGTTTTGAACAGATTGCTTGGCTTGTATTGCAACTTCAGAAATCAAGTACTCAGTGTAAGTATCCTTCCAGTCATCCTAGGGATTCAGTCCAGGTTCAAATGTCTTATAACCTGTAGGTATTACAAGTCCTCTCCTGTATCAGTCAACTGAGAGCATGAATATTTTCACCCCTTGGCTACACAGTCCTTGTAACGACTTACAGCGTCTTATCTAAACATTCCTTGCTCAGTCTCTGATGTATGAGTCAGGAGGACGAGTGTCACACAAGATATAAAATGTGTTATGTTAAATTTCCCTTTCCTTCAGGGAAAACCTATAAAGAATGAAAATTACTAATTACCTATTTCCAATTCCCTTAACAACAGTAATGATTAGAAAGCTTTATTTAAATAAAACTGAAGAGATTCCCTATATTTTCTTGGAGGAAAGCATTTCTTTCTCATGGAGGACATACAATTTTCAAAGACCAAAATTTTTGCCACTCTTTCTAGGAAATGAATTCAAAGACCGCGTGTTGCAGCCACTGGGCTTGGCCATCCCTCAGTGTCCGTGCCCCGTCTGGTCCAGAGCCATGGTGCTACTCACTAGCTTGACATGGGAGAAAGTGAAAGGTGTCAAGATTAATGGTGCTAAGTGTAATGGTATTTGCTGAGTTGCTACCTGATATGTCTGTGTTGGAAGGACACGTACCATGTCGGATGGTGCTATTTTATTTGACCGTAAGCTTCACCTGACAAAGCCTGTTCACATGCAGTTTCCTAGTAAGGCCTTCTCAGACTCCTGAGGGGGAAAAGAAGCAGCTCTGTAGCTCTCTCCCATCCCATGGACTCCACAGCGGCAGGGAGCATCTGCCCCGTATCTGTTTCACTTGTCCAGAGAGCCCAAGAGTTCACAGGACAGGGCTGGGAGCTAAACAGATGCGATGCTTTCATAAAATATCACGTGTTCTGCGTCAACGGGGGTAGCCTGTTCCGTGGGTCTCAGAGGAATAATACCCTGTCTTTATACTGTCCAAAGTTTATTTCAATAAGACTGAAAAGTAAAGAAAGAATGCAACAATGACATGGTTAACTTGGACAAGCTGTGTTGAATTTAACAAATCAAGGAACTGGTGTTGTTTTGTTGCTCAGTTGGTGTTAAATATTCCCAGTGTGCACGCAAGATGTGTCAAAACCATGTGGTAAGGAAGACAATTAGTTGTGCAGAGAAGATAAGCCGTGACCTGGTGCTCGTTTTGTATACTTGGGGAATAGCAAGGTAATATAATGTGTGCTACATTTCCACCTACAGTGCTTCTCAGACCCACTAATTTTTGTGTGTTTAGGCTGAAGATTTCCTTAAGAAACAGGTTGACTTACAGGCGGCCTGGATTTTATGCATTGCATTGGAGAAGGGTTTTGCACAGACTGAAACAACAAAGCACAAGGCAACGCCAAATCCACTGAGCACAAACATGCCTCAGTGAATAGCACTCCCTAAGCTTATTTAGCACTGTACACTGCAAAATATGCTAAACAAAGAACAAATTGCTGCTCTAAAGAGCTTGCAGACATAAGAACCTGAATCCATATGATACAGTGAATAATCTGTGCCAGATAAGCCTTCTAGCTGAAATGTTCAGAAGAAGTTCTTAATTGGAAGGAGCAAGGGGATGTAAGTGGGAGTTATGTGTATATCATTAGCAAGAGAACAAATGTCTCCAGCTTTAACTAATGTTGACTACAATAAATTAAAATAAAAAGGAACAAACTGACACTTGATTTGAAGCTTGAGATGAGTGTTAATTTGAATTTTCTTGCCACACCTGGCTTGTTTCACAGTCTCAGGATTACTTAATTGGACTCTTTGTACTTCAATTTTTATATTTTAAAAAATGTCAGGTTATTACAAGTTCCAGAACAAAATAATGTAAAAAAAATTCCTTTCAAGTCAGATACTGTTACAATTTGTTATTCTGTGCCTTTGAATGGAGTTTGACTCACCCCGATGTTTACAACCCCACTCAGCTTCGGCTTTTTTTGTATCTAAGTATTGCCTTCAGCTCTTCCTTCAAACATGTTGCTGCTGATAGGAACCCTGTGCTGCCTTTGAGTGTGCGGCTCTTTCTTGGGGGTGACTTGCTGCCATGGAAGTTCAGCTTTTCAAAGCACTGCAGAGTGGATGGGGGAGACGATTTGCTTATCTGTAACTTTTAAATGCAGGTGATTGTCTAAGGAATTCACATACCATGTTGTATTGGGTTTGCATGGCAAGGTTTTGGTGGGGGGGGGGCTACTGTCAGGGGTGGCTTCTGTCAGAAGCTGCTAGAAGTTTCCCCTGTGTCCAACAGAGCCAACGCCAGCCGGCTCCAAGACAGACCCGCCGCTGGCCAAGGCCAAGCCCATCAGCGATGGTGGTAGCACCTCTGGGATAACGTATTTAAGAAGGGGGAAAAGTTGCTGCACAACAGCAGTTGCAGCTGGAGAGAGGAGTGAGAATGTGCGAGAGGAACAACCCTGCAGACACCAGGGTCAGTGAAGAAGGAGGAGGAGGAGGTGCTCCAGGGGCCAGAGCAGAGATTCCCCTGCAGCTGTGGTGCAGACCATGGTGAGGCAGGCTGTCCCCTGCAGCCCATGGAGGTCCACGGTGGAGCAGATACCCACTGCAGCCCATGGAGGACCCCATGCCGGAGCAGGTGGATGCCCGAAGGAGGCTGTGAGCCCCCCGTGGGAAGCCTGTGCTGGAGCAGGCTCCTGGCAGGACCTGTGGCCCTGTGGAGAGAGGAGCCCATGCTGGAGCAGGTTTGCTGGCAGGACCTGTGACCCCACGGGGGCCCCGCGCTGGAGCAGTCTGTTCCTGAAGGACTGCACCCCGTGGAAGGGACCCGCGCTGGAGCAGTTTGTGAAGAACTGTAGCCCGTGGGAAGGACTCATGTTGGAGAAGGTCATGGAGGACTGTCTCCCGTGGGAGGGACCCCACGCTGGAGCAGGGAAGAGCGTGAGGAGTCCTCCCCGTGAGGAGGAAGGAGCGGCAGAGACAACGTGTGATGAACTGACCACAACCCCCATTCCCCGTCCCCCTGCGTCCCTCGGGGGGAGGAGGTGGAGAAATCTGGAGTGAAGTTGAGCCCGGGAAGAAGGGAGGGGTGGGGGGAAAGTGGTTTATGATTTGTTTTTATTTCTCATGAATCCTACTCTGACTTTTGATTGGCAATATATTAAATTAATTTCCCCCAGTCAAGTCTGTTTTGCCTGTGACAGTAAGTGCTGAGTGATCTCTCCCTGTCCTTCTCTCGACCCATAAGCTTTTCGTTATATTTTCTCTCCCCTGTCCAGCTGGGGAGGGGAGTGACAGAGCGGCTTGGTGGGCACCTGGCATCCAGCCAAGGTCAACCCACAACACATGTGCATTTACTGAGGCCCATCTTTGATGGGGGGATGAGGTAAGGAAGGATCTATGGGAGGGAAAGTATATTTAAATTTGAACCAGAAGCTTTGACATTACGCTAGTTAGCGTAGCATTGCATTAGCATGCTTTGTTGATACTTCTCAAGAGCTTGTGTAGCAGTGCTGCTTAGGCACCCATTGAAATCAGTTTTCAGGAATGCCAGAGAAATTATAAGGTGAATTATACTGAATTAAAGTACAAGGACAGACCATTCAGTGTTTTGCTTTTTCATATTCCAGAGTCAGGTAAGAAATTTCATTTTCTAGTGGGAAACAGAATTATCTTCTCTAAGAGCTCTTGAAATCTCCTGTTCATTTAAAGTTTTTATTGTCTCTTCCCTGATTTAGTGCTCCCACAAGCTTCAGTTCTCCTGCTGTGGGGAGGAGAACACAGTATTTAGGGAGAGACTGTAGATTGACTCTTAACTCTTCGTGTTTGGGGAGTTTGCAGGTTAAAATGCTGCCACATGTAGTATCATGCATTTCTCGTCTCAGTCATTCCCCCCACTGGAGCTGGTCTTATCTTTTCACCATAGCATATATCACAATGATGGGTGGTTGTGGGTATAATAAGTCTCATGGCTGCTTTTTCCATAAGTAATCTGAGCAACCTGACTGTAAATAATGTCAAAAATGTGACCTTTGTCCCTAATTGTGCCATTTTGAGAAAGCATTTTGAGGGATATTTTTAAATGCGACATTTCTATATCCTACAGCATTGTCAAATTTACAGCGCACTCCTTGCTTCTGTAAACTTTTAAAGCAATAACATTGGCAGTTCAAGCAAGCAGAGTTATTTAGTTCTGTGCAGATCCTGGGACACAATGAAATTATGATGTCAAGAAGATTCAAGCCTTGCTTTAGTCAACCAAAAATATTGACAGAAAACAAATAAGATCCGGCTTTTTCTAGTGAACCCAAGCATCTTTTTCTCTTGAACCCAAGCATCCTTCTTGGATGTGACGATGTGAGTTGAGAACATTGTTTTATCAAATACCACTCCAGCTGTAGAATTCCATATAATGCAATTCAAAGCACATTCAATATTTTGGTTTCTTGCAATTTTCTATGATGTCCATTGTAGCAAATATTTCTGAGATAACAAGCAATAAACCTGTCACTGAATGAATTCTGTTTCTTGAAAAATATAATGACTGTCCTTGCTACAAAAGCTGTATCTTCAGCTTCACAGGAGATGAAACTGCAGAAAGAGAAATTGCACTCATAATATGATTCTATAAGCACTTGTATTTTAAACCTAATGTTTTGACAAAGTGTATGTAACAAGTACAATAGTTTAGAATAATTTTTCTCTAATGATTAAATACGTAAATGAGCATCATTTCAAAATTGGAAACTTTTTTTATTTATTTGATGTATTCATTTAACATATTAATGTGTTATAACTGAAACAATGGAATGCTTGATGGAAATTAGTCTTTACATTCAAAGTGCCTATAATTACACCAGAACTGATGAGGTTAAGGGAGACTTTTGCCATGTTGTCAATAAGAGCCTCTGGAGGGCAAAATAGTTAAAATTGGGTCTAAATCCGTCCAGTGGAGACAATGATGCTTATTTGCCAGTAATTCCACTACAGTTTCATGAGAGAAGACTTCTTGTATTGCCAATTTTGCCTATCTTCTTGAAAGTTTACAAAATATAAATTAATGGGGGTTTATTTGGAGGGTGAGCTTTGTTCTGGGGTGGACAAATGGGATGGGACTGGAGCTTTCGAACACTTGAACTATTTTGCAAGTGGAGGAAGCCACAGAGATGACAGGTTGCTACAAGCAGCACTGGCCAAAACAGGCAATTACAGGGACTCTTCACCTGGCATGCTTGATGTGAGTTTAAGTGTGGAATAGTTTCATTTGATCAATCGACGTGTCCTTACAGCATCATGTGCGAAAGCAATCAGGAAAAGAAAAGAAAACATCCAGCATCTGTGGGGGGGCTTTCAAACAGCAAACAAATGGCTAATAAACCATTGACCCAAACCAATTCCTGCCAAATGGGCATACACAGAGTACATCCAACATATCACGGTACGGAGAGAAGAAAGCCACCTTTGTAAAGTTGCAGCATTTCCATACATATCAAGAAGGAAGTAACTGCAGTATTTTAAGTATCATTAACTTACAATTTTACGGACGAGTACAAGCTTGTGAGTTACACGGGAGGCACGTTTGATACAGTAGAATGTAACATTTGGTCAAATTAGGAGGCCTGGGGCATTACCCGTTATCATTAAGGCCTCTCTGAAAAGAAGTGAAATTAAGTATTCACAGGAACCCCCTGAAAATGTAGGGCTGTCAAAGGAACCACCACTATCACCATAAGCTACTGCAGGAAGATGGTGGTTGTGGGATGCCTTGGTGCAGGTACAGGCACGGGTTTTGGAGGATTTTGCTGCCCTGGCAGAAAAGGAAAGGTCAGAGCTGTGGGAGGGATTTGTTGTCTTGCGATGTTCTTACTGCAGCTCTGGGGGACACGGGGTATTTGGGGAACGGACTCTCCTGATGTTCCTGTAGCCAGCAAATGTCCCCAGCCTGGCCACGGTGAAGTGATTCGGAAGAAACTCTGCGCGTGGGAATTAGGAAGGCTCTGCAAGAGGGGTCTCATACTCGGGGAGCATCTGTTGCAGTGGGCTACTGTTCATTTGCTTAAAATGCAGACAACTTACAGCTCATGGTGAATCTTCTCATTTGATAAATTGGCCCATGTTCTGGGCTGTTCAGCGTGGACACTTCTGTCTATGTACTTGCTTGAAGGGAGGAGATACTGCTGCGTTTTTTACTGTGATTTCTCTCCTGTAAATTTGATGCTATTAGTGTTTTCTTGTTTTTCATTCTGCTCATTCGCCATTGTTTTATCCCTATAAAATAAGGATAAAAGTAATCCTCAAAGCAAGGTTTATACACTGTTTTTCTAGCATGATGTTTTTCTAGCATTTGAGATACAAAAGCCTTGCCAAATGTCTTTTCAAAGAGTGTTTTCCTCCATTGTCTTTCCCTTCCCTACTGAAGTTTCTAGGCAGTGCAGAACCAGAAAACAGCAGTAAGAAAAGGCAGTGTGCATCCCCAGCAATGTTTTGATCTTTTGCTCTTTCTGTAACTGTGAATAACACAGTTTACTTTTTGTTTATGACAAACAGGCAACATGTGCTACCCTGGAAAACAGAGAGGTGTTTGGTCTAGCCTCAGAACTCTCTTTGATAAATGTTCCTCTTTCTTTAACTTGCATTTGCTATTATACATGGCAACAACATTAAATTCAAATGCAATTTTCAGCTACTATTCTTGCATATTCTATCAGTCCCAAATTCCCAAACAGTGTCAGGAGTTGAAGTAATTCAGAACATAAAGCTAAATTCATAGGGCAGCTGGCCTTTGTCTCTGCACAAGGCTAACCCTGATTCAACATTACCAAACCGAGATGCTCCAAGTCATATTACAGATGCCTAACATCTCTAGTCAGACCTCGTAGCCCTACCAAAGCTGCTTATATGATTGTGGCCATCTGTGAATTGCTGACAGACTTTCTGAGCTCATGGCATATGTTTGTGCAAACAAATATAAAATAGACCACAGAAAAGTGTATATTAGAAGGGAGATGGAGATGCTCATCTCCTTGGTGAAGGCTCCAGAATTGGGCTGGACTGTGGTTAGGTTCAAGCAAATCTGCTGTATAGCTGGCCAGTAGCTCAGGGCTTCATGGTGATGGCTCTTCCTTGTAGATACAGCCTGGAAGAGTAGATAAATGAGGATAAAGGCTTACAAACAAAGTCTGCCAATTTTTATATTTGGGCAGTACAGCGTTAACCTAGCTTTTACTGTCTGGAATGGAGCACCCAACAGATAACCCTACTCTACCTTTAACCTTACTACTACCTCAGTAGTCTCAAGAGCTGCTTTAGCAGGCAGAATCAAGCATCCCTTATTAATTCCTTCCACTGACTGAATTACTGAATGAAATTCTGTGGCCTTCATTATGCAGGAGGTCAGACTTGAAGATAATGATGGTCCTGCTGCCTATGAAATCTAGCACTTCTGCAGTTCTAGAGGGTTAAGGATCAGGAACTAGGTTTCGGTGTCATGCCCTGCTATTACCTCTCCTTGTTATTCAGCTCTGTAATGCTGTGAAGCCACAATATCACTAGTGTGATTCTTGGGGGCAAAAGAGATTTGCAGCAGTTTATTCTTCTTTGTAAGCAGACAACCAGGGAAAGCAAGATCTGGCATAACTTTTCAAAGATGATGGGCAAAATGGTGGTGAAAAAGAGAAGCCGGTAATTAGTGGCTGCTTCCACTAATGGCTGTCCTTTTACCGTGGCTAATGTGCCTCAGTTTCATCACCAGTAACTTGAGGCTGATAGTTTATACCTTTTCTGAAGAGCTTTGCAATCTTGTGAGAGTGCTCTGGAGGACAGGGTATCATTATGATATGTCACTTCTATTTTATGGGTAGAAGTGGCTACCAATAATTTGACACATGGACAAATTTTCATCATCCGGAGTGGAAGCAGCGCGTGAAATGTAGCTGGAAGCAATATATGAAAAGTAGCAAGGGAAGTTGTGTGAAGGGAAGCAAGGGTAGTTCAGGGAAGAACCAAGGCAGAATTGTTTCACCATCTAATGCAGCAGCCGATTGCCTTGAGCTCCTCTCCTTTCCCTGACTTTGGGGACAGAGGGAAGAGCTGTTGTACTTTTAATAGAAATGTACCAGCTTTAAAATTCCTTTGACCTTGTGGCCGGAGGAAAATGCTGTACTCAAACCATTAATTTAAAACCAAGAATTTCTAAAAAAAAGTATGAATAGTGGGTGCTTTTTTTCACCAATGAGAAAGCCGTTTCAAAGAACAAAGATGCTTTTATATTTATTTTGTGTTAAGCTGGTTTGTAGAAAATCTGTCTGTTCCTGTTCTCTCTGGACTAACACATCAGACTGTGACTTGTCTTGTCTGCTTGCATTAATAGCATTGATTTATGATAAACGTTATAACACTGGGACTCATCTGAGTTTTCTCATGCCGTCAGTGCAGGACTGTCACAACGAAACCTTAAAGAATGTGTGTCTTTTGATTCACTACTCTATCAGCACTGTGCTGATCCTCCAGCAATTTTTAGAGCTGTTTGTTTTATCTTTGCCACGTATTGCATGTGCTTTGCTTTTGTTTTTGCTTTTAGAATCCCAATGGAATTTTCAAACTGATCTATCAAAGACCAAGGTGATCTGGTATGAATAAAAGAAAAAAGGAAAAAGGAGGAAGAAAAGTGGGATGTTTGAAACATGCCAACTTGTTGCATCATGTTCTTCACATTAGGGCCAAAACTCAAGAGGGAAAGATGGGGGAAATCCACAGTTTCATTTTTAACTATGGATTTTCCAAGACAGAGAAGCATTCCAAAGATGTCCTGGGGAACTGTTTTTGAGAACTGTTCCAACCAGTGCAGACCATGTGATGAGTCTAAGATAGATGCCTTTATCACTTTGTATTTCATCCAGTAGAATAAAAGGAATATCATTCCTTTCTTTTCTTTCTCTTGTAAAATGCCAGTTTAAAAATTATGAAATTTCTCGCTGAAATGTATCAGATTTTTATTTATAAAGGTCTCTGTCATTTCCCAGTTCAGCATAGGAAAATTCTAAAATCTTGTGTGCTGAGACATTTCTTGCCAAACTCTGTTTGCAGTATTTGCATCCACTGTAGGATATCTTAGGTTGTGACATTGACACATCACAAGAAAATTAACTTTTCCTAGGAGAACTGGCATAAATGGTGTGAACATATGCTGAAATGGGAGATTTCTTCAAAGAGGAGCTACAGGACATGAGTGGGGTGAGCACAGAAACACAAGCTAGGAGCTTATTCTGACACTGACTTTCTAGCTAGTCTTTCTATATCACAGAAATAGTAATACTTAACCCACAAGGATTTTGAATCATATTCGAATGAAATTGCAATGTATGAATATTGTGCCAGATTTCTATTAGCTATTTTGAAGTTATACATTTTTTATCATATAAAGTATGCCAGATCTCCTGCTTGCCTGTTTTATTTTAACCAATGTTGACAGCTAGAGCTGGTAGAAGCACTCTGAATTAAAATTAAAAGTCAGTGCAAAAATAAACCCTAACTTTTTCTGTAAAATAATTAATTTATTTTGTTGATGAACTCCATTTGCAATACAATCTAAGTCTTGTTAAACAAAGATAACAATATAATATATCTCCACAACATTCAGACACCTGAGGCAGACATTTCTTTATAAAATTCAGGGGCTAGGCTGTCCTGTCATATTCTGTCTGTCCCCTTCACTTTCTGTACGTACACATACACACATAATTATAAATGACACATCATTTTTTGAGGGCAGAATTTGGTTCTGACTTAGGTACAGTGTGTTTATGGAACTAATAGCTATAATATTTCTTTTGAAAGGCTATATTTTGTCTTCTGTTTCTTTTTTTTTTTTTGCCCTCTAGGTAAGCAAAAACATTTATAGTCAACGGATATCAAGTGAGACATGATTGTAGTGATTGTATAGGGTTAGGAAAACTGAAAGCTGAAGTTAAAATTTTTAGATTATCCTCCACTCAGCAGTCAGTGCACGTACTGTTGACAAAAGAAGAAATCACTCCGCAAAAGATGAGGCATATATGTTGTTTAAAGGTCTTGTATACGTACAAGGTATGCATGAAAGTGGCAGAGGACTTAATTTTACTGGCAAAAATAATAGTTTTGGCACCAAATTGTTGACGTTGTCTCTTTTGAAGAAATACCACCACTCATAAAGCTTATGCGTTAGACTGGTAATGCTTAAATATTGAATATCTAAGGGTAAAATGAAAATCAAATGAAAGTGTGGTACGTGGAGCCACTCTATGGATCTGTTCCTGTGTGTGTTGAGTGTGATTCTCCACACACTGAGGAAAATACACAGCAGTGTCATTTCTGGTATCCTTCATGCACCATGTGTTAAAGTGAGTAGTAAAAGGTCTTAGAAATGACAGACTGGAAAATCCTCTTGCATTCTACAATCTCTGTGCTCTTGTACGGATGGCATCCCAAGACCATGGGGATGTATCTGTGTGGATGCTGGGTTCCCCACATCCCTATGCATTTCCCACTTTCAGCTGCAAGGATGGAAGAGTTACAGGATGGGGGAAAGGGAAGGAAACCAAGGGAAATCTTGGTCTCTGTGGGACTGGATAGCTTCAGCTGTCATCGTCCTGTGCTAGTTACAGTCCCAATATAGTGTACAGCATCCCATCTGTGTTTGGGCGTGCTACCTTTTATATTTGTGCAGGCTAGAACAGTGAGTCAAGAGCTGCTGGGACTCAGAAAAGCTGTTTTGGCATTAAGTAATCCTGTTTTCTCAAGTGGGATTCAGCTCACAGGTGGAGGGGATGCCAAGGACTCAGAGATGCCGTTCCCTGCATGCTTCTCTCTCCCTGTTATGCTGTTTGTTCCAAACACCTGTGGAACTTAATCAATGTAGCTTTGTGAAAAAGAGGAGCAAAGCACATATAACAGTAATGAAAAGTTCTTACTGTGCCCCTTGAAGGGAGTGTGGAATCTTAATGTGTTTATCTTGACCCATCCAATTTATTTAACAGAACTTTAAAAACTAATTTAACGTTACTTAGATCCCTTCATATTTGTGCTGAAAACGTCTGCAATTGCATTTGATGTATTTATAGGATGTAAATCCATTGAAAACAGCAAAAAGTCTAACTGAGAGAGATGAGTTTTGAATCAAACTTGAATCAAACTTGAATCAAACTTAATTCAATCTAATTTTTTTTTTCTTCTTTATGATTACCTCCTATCCATCTCCTGAAGGTCCTTTAAAAAGCTTCCTGATGTGCATCCAATAATTCGTAACTCCCGTAAAGATCCAACATCCATTGCTTGGGAACAGAAGGCACTGAGTTAGCAGAAAAATGTAGGCTACCATCTGAGGCTGTACAACTGACAGCCTGATGACAAGCCAATAGCCTGGGAGTTTAAATCTGGACTAGGTACTTCAAGGCCAAAAAAGTCTTGTCCATGCATGTGTTTGTGTGTGCGTGCTGTTGCAACGGCATGCTGCCTTTCTCTATGCGAAGAAGTTGTCCAAGTGATTCACAAGCTCAGGGCAGGAGTCATGATGTTGACTTGTTCTTTGACTGACAAATTCAGTCCCCAAAAAACCCCACAGAAGCCCTTACATGGGGTTGAAGGCTTTGCAATGGGCTGTATCAGAACTCTTCAGTTTCTTCTCGGTAGTTAAGTATTCCATAGTGGGGTACTCCCTTGATGAAAAGGAAATGAATGGCACAAGGATGCTGTATGTTACAGTGAAGCTGTCCCCTGGAATCCCAGCTGCTGTGGCATTTATGCTTTGTACAAATAAATATGGTGTCAGCACAGCACACATGGCATTGACTTCCACAAGACACAGCTCACCTTCACTATTCAAATGATCCAAAGTCATTCCTCTCTTTTTGACTCGATTGTTTTTAGATCTTCTTTCTTAAGGAAATAGAGCAGTCTGAAGATTTTTTTGTCCCGTTCTATTGAAATATTCTGCGTTTCAGAGCCAATTTGTGTGAATACTGTGTCAGGGGATGCCACTCCTAGCTGTGGCCAGGTTCTTCACTGAAGATCCTTCCCATGTCCCTGAAGAAGGCAGCTGTGCTGTGGACTTTTCTGTATCTGATATGTTTTATCATTTTTTTGTTTGCTGGTACAGAATTGAAAGATAAATGCAGTAAATCTACCTCTTACTGTTTCACTAGGAAATCATTTTGGAAAAAGCTCATTATTGCCCATGGAAGAGGAATAATGATTTGGTTGGAAAGATGCTTTTAACTTGTAGTTAAAAAACTTTCAACTTAACTTGTAGTTGAAAAACCCTTAGTTTTTTCTAATTTGTTCTCAGCTCTGGATACAGATCCTGAGATCATTGCTCTATTACAACACCATCTTTGCTTGGAAGATATTAAGCAGTTGAAGATTTAAACGCTGTATTGTATAGCTGTCTTGTTGGTGTTGATAAACAGCTACAAGAAGGCAAAATTTGTTTCCAAATAGATTTTTATCTCTTAGATTTCTTTTCAGTCAAGCCTACAGTTTCATAAATTTATCAAATGAGCACAAACTATCTGCTAGTTATCCTCTTTCCTGTGGAGTTTGCGTCTTATGAAATGTTATTTCTATTCAACTAGTAGTTTCTGGAGTATCATTTTTACAAAAGAATAAATTGCCTGTTGAATTAATGAACCTTGGACTGTGAGAACATACAGTTAAAGATACAATTCTATAGAAACCTCCTACTTTAAAAGATAATTGTCACAAAGCTTCCCTGTAATAGTGGGTGATATGCAGGTTTCATGGTATTATCACAGTTCTAGAAATATGCAATATCAAATATCAGAAAAATTATTAGGTGTTAATACTACCATGGTATTGTGTTACCTGCATTGCTAGGTTTGCGGACCTGGAGATCCAGAGCTGCACAGATGACCTTGTCCCCAAAACTGGGGGATGCTAGCTGTGTGCCTGCTCCACCACGGAAAGGTTGTGCTTTTCCTTTTCATCCCACACCCCAGCACTGCACCAAGGCAGAGCTCTGGCAGGGATGAGATCTGTCAGTTCTGGAAGAGGCAATGAAGGGGCCTTTCCTCCAAGTGACCGAAGAAGAGGCAAATATTGTGACCTCCAGCACAGGGAAAATTTATTCAGGGGTAGGACCCTGCCTTCCTATCCTACCATAAGATCACACAGGCTAGGGAACACAAACTGAGTGTGTCTTCCCCTGCCTACAGTCCTCTAAAGCCCTGCTGATCCCTTGCCCCAAAATGCCCAATTTCAATTCTCAATAATATTTTTATACTTTTGCTATTAGAGACTTCTTTCTCTGGAGAAACAGTTGTTTCTGTTTCCTTGAATTGCTGTTTAAGTCTTGCCTGCTCATCATCCTAAACATTGATTTGGCTACCAGCCTAGAAACCAGGAGGATTTTTATGGTTTGTGAAGCTATAGAAGAATCTGTGCTCAAAATTAGTAATCTTGGGCATAATTTCTTCCTGCTATCTGGGAGGACAGGTTCTGTGCAGAATTACTTGAGGCCTCTATGCAGCCCATCACAGCTGCCGGTGTTACATATACATGGACAGTAACTGATGTTCTAACTTTAGAAGAGGCTATCAAAAAACATTTTAAAGCTGTATTACTCTCAGAGGCAGAAAATCAGACTTTGGCTAGGAGTCTGGAGCTGAGCTGAGCCATAGACTTCACCCTCCTGTGGCTTTCAGTGAACTCCCACCAAGGTTTCTTCACCTTCTCATGTTTCTGCTGCCTGGGTGAGAGGAGAGGAAAAATATTGTTATAGAGTAATGTGCTATAATTCTTAAAGGAGAAATTTTTCTTTGGGGCAGGGTATGAGTTAATCGATAGGTTTAATATACAGTCTTCCAGATGATATGCGGTGTTTCTGGGCTTGTGTTTGTAAGTAAGCAAAGAACTTGTGTGAGGAAGCCTGTTGGTTTAGGAATTGTATGTTTGAGGCGTAGAATGCAGAAAAGCTGGAAGGTCCTCTTTTTTTCCGTTGTATATGAGGTTCAGGATTGGCAAGTTTTACCCACATTAGTTATTTAAAAGAAAGGCAATGATAATTTTATTTATAGCCCAAATGGATGAATGTTGTAAATGAGGCAAAATTTGAGGCATGAAGCAAAATGTTTCATTCAATTGGTATTATGAAAAACACATAGCTTATTAGGAAGAAGTTGTTACAGAAGGTTACCTTTCAAAGAAAAGAAAATTGCAAAAGCTTATAATATCTTTTTTAGCTGAAGTGACTGCTGGTAAGAATGAATCAAGCAATGGCCAGGAGTTCACAGACCCATGGCAGAAGCAATTTCAGAGTCAAGTTGCAAAAAAATCAAAATGGAAACATATATTAGTTTTATCCATTTTATACAGGAAAAAAAAAAAATCATTGAGGATATGTACATCATCTGTTACACTGACCTGCCGATACAATAGTTGCAAAAGATGGAATTTGTTTCTGGTGAGCCATTTACTCAGGGAAGGGACAGTAACTGCAGTATTTCTGTGGTTTATGGCCTCTGAACGCTCCTCTGCTGACATTATTGGGATCTATTTTTCACCGTAGCTTAGCAGTTCTTATTTTACATGAACTGAGTTGCTCTTATATTATATTTTTAATCTGCCCTTTTACTCCTCTTGGTTAAAACCATATGCAGTAATTTCTTTGTAAATGGATTCAAAGCAGGAAAGCAGATGATTTCTGAGCAACTCGAAGTATTGATTTAGAAAATTCCTGGCACAACCACAGCTTGAGCCTTTGGTTCTGCGAGTAGCCATTGCTCGAAGGCAAGAAACACTGACACCAGTTGAGAAGGAGAGTTTGTTTGTTGTTCTGCATGGTATCCTTTAAGTCATGGCAGTTTATTTCAGAAATATTGCCCAGAAGCTGATAAGCTTGAAAGCCCAGTGTTAAAAGTGACCTTTCCTGTGCAGCTCTATAGGAACAAAAAGAGCTTAATATTTTAATGGGACTTGTCGTGGGTACAAAATGGTTGTGGGTTTACTTGCTGTGAAGAACATCTCAAGAACCTTTGTCCAAATGAATAAATTATCAACTCTTGGCACATCATAATTATTTAAAAAAAAATAATTAACAAGTAAAATTTTTATGGTTCTATGGACTTTTCAAAATTTCTGAGCATTTCAAATGCCATTAATTTTCTCTGTGAACTCCTGGAACCTCAGCTGGTCTTGTGTCTGCAGGATTAGACTCTTAAATCTGACCACTGCAAAACCAGGAAAACATAGTATTCTTCAGCCTTTCACCCCAATTTCAGATCAATGTCTCCTAAATGTTTGTGTGTTATGGTTTAAAAAAATAATAAATAAGATTGATAATATAATTCTTGGACTCACTGCAGACTCTTCCTCCCTTTAGTCATTAGGAAAATATTTTCTCTGACTGATCATGTTGTAAAATGTGTTATTTCAAACCACAGATATTGACAATTATTATAAATCAAGCTGAACAGGGATAATTAACATTTAATTTTAAGTTTGTCAAGGTCTTTGGAAGCACATCCTGAGGGCCAACTGCGTCTAGGTTGTGGCTTGTTTCCAGCTGACTTTGGGCCAAAAGTTGACACTGTTATTCAGTCCCCTTTCAAAAACAATTCCTAGGCACTTCAGAGGGTGAGTGCCTGTTAAGCCAAATAAGAATTGAATGGAGTTTCCAGAATTTGTCCTTAAATATGGGTTGTGGGAAGAAATAGTTCTAAGAATTGAGATAATTTTAACCAATATTACTCTCTAATTGCTTCTGGTTTTCTTTCCACTTCTCACAAATTCAGTGCCTAGCATTGCTACCATGCATTTTCTGACAGCCCAACAGAGAACGATGGAATGTCAAGGAAATAATATGACTCTCTAGGCTTTTTTCACTGTTTGACATGTGCATCAAATTGGTGGCCACGTGGAAAAAAGTGAGGCTGTATTTTGAGAGCAGGCTGGCATTCTTGAATTTGCCATATACTTCTTCAGGTAGCTTGCTGAACCTCTTAGTCATTTCTCTGAGACAACATTGCGCTTCACTGCCACCTCTTGTCCCACTGCTCAGACTGAATAAAGACAGCTCTTTCATATGCCCTTGTGTGAGTGTATGGCTTAAAACCATACATGGTGTATGAGGACAGTTGCATATAACTAATATGCAGTGACGAGTGGTGTTCCTCAGGGCTCAGTATTGGGACCGGTGCTGTTTAACATCTTTGTTGGGGACACAGACAGTGGGATTGAGTGCACCCTCAGCAAGTTTGCCTACAACACCAAGCTGTGTGGTGCGGTCAACATGCTGGAGGGAAGGGGTGCCATCTGGAGGGACCTCGACAGGCTTGAGAGGTGGGCCCATGCGAACCTCATGAAGTTCAACAAGGCCAAGTGCAGGGTCCTGCACCTGGGTTGGGGCAAGCACAAATACAGGCTGGGCAGAGAATGGATTGAGAGCAGCCCTGAGGAGAAGGACTTCGGGATTTTGGTCAATGAGAAGCTCAACATGACCCGGCCATGTGAGCTTGCAGCCCAGGAAGCCAACCGTATCCTGGGCTGCATCAAAAGAAGCGTGAGCAGCAGGTCGAGGGAGGTGATTCTGTCCCTCTACTCTTGCTCTGGTGAGACCCCACCTGCAGTACTGTGTTCAGCTCTGGGGCCCCCAACATAAGAATGACATGGAGCTGTTGGAGCAAGTCCAGAGGAGGGCCACGAAAAATGATCAGATGGCTGGAGCACCTCTCCTTTGAAGACAGGCTGAGACAGTTGGGGTTGTTCAGCCTGGAGAACAGAAAGGCTCCGAGGAGACCTTATGGCAGCCTTCCAGTACCTGAAGGGGCCTACAAGAAAGCTGGAGAGGGACTTTTTACAAGGGCGTGTAGTGATAGGACAAGGGGTGATGGCTTTAAACTGAAAGAGGGTGGATTTAGATTAGATATAAGGAAGCAATTCTTCACTCTGAGGGTGGTGAGGCACTGGAACAGGTTGCCCAGAGAAGTTGTGGATGCCCCATCCCTGGAAGTGTTCAAGGCCAGGTTGGATGTGGCTTTGAGCAACCTGGTCTAGTGGAAGGTGTCCCTGCCCATGGCAGGGGGGTTGAAACTACGTGATCTTTAAGGTCCATTCCAACCCAAACCATTCTATGATTCTATAATAAAGTGATGCAGTTGTACCATGAACTTGTGCTAAGCTGTCAGTGTAGCTTTTACACTTTCTGAGCAATGTTGTTTTCAAAGTGTCAAATGTTCTTGAAATGCATGTGGGAATGTACATTTATAGCAAATACCAAAAATCTACAAGTTGAATGATGTTTCTGTAGGCTCTCCTCCTACAAACTCTTATATATGTTTCACTTCTTATTCATTGTGTCTCATTGACATCAGCCAGCTTATTTGCAGTACATAAAAATCATGTACTTAAGTCTGCAAGTTCAAGGCTTTACTGACTCCAGCATAGTTCCTGTTCAGATAACATTCTGAACAGGATTGGCTCTAGGTCAAAGAATACACAAAGTAATTCATTGTAAGCTAAGACCTAAGCTGATGCAGCCCCAAGCAAGTGTAGGTAGATGCCTATGTAGTTACTGAAGTAATTTATTTGTGAAAATAAAAAAAAAACCAAACCCGAACCTAAGCCCTTGCCTGCTTTCGGCTTTATGTTTACTCTTGGCTAGCTCAAGTACTGATGCAAATTTTCAGTATGAGTTTGCTTAGCAACTCTTACAAGATACAAGTAAATTAGTATTATTATTCTTCCTTTTAATATAGGCACAATCCTGCAATTCTGTCAGAAGAAATTCTGCAAGCAGAGCAGGGAGACAACGACATGTAACTTTCAATGGCTCATGAGCAACAATATTTAGCATGTCTTAATTCTTTTTTTTTTACTTTCCTTTTGGTTATCTCATAACTATTTATGGTACACAGTCAAAAAGCCAGGGATTGCTTGAGTGAGAATATCAGGACATACCTGTGAGTTAATAATTCTAATGCCCACTCTGTGATTTTGGTGAAAAAAAGCAACAACCCAAGAAACCAAAACCAAACCCTCAAAATTCTTAGAACATCTCTTTCTTTCTGCTTTTGAATGTCTGAAAGCAACTAAGAGATCATTGGATGTATTTATTGCTCAGGTATATTTCATAACTGTATTTTAATTTTTAAAAATTATGATTGCTATAGGGATTGGTGATTAGATGAAAGTATTCAACATATTCAATATATTCGGATGTGAACTAAGTACTACTGTTCACGAATGAGCCATTATAGTTACTATAGATAGTTTAATGAAAATGTCAGCTCAATATTCAGTAGCAGTCAAGAAAGAAAATTGAATTTAGGAACTATTAGAGAAGAAATTGAGACCAGAACTGTCTGAAAGTGTCCCATGAATGTATGACAACATGCTTGCCATCATCTTAAATTCTTCCTTTGCCATCTTCTGCTGGCCACTTTCAGAACACTTGATCTGACCCAGTTTGGCTGTCCTTTCCTTTTCTGATACTTGAAACTCAGACTGTGTTTTGTCATAAATCACATTGCTGTAAGGTGTTTTTATCATATGGTATAAGATTTCCTCTGCTTCTTTTCTTCTTGATCTATTTAAAAAAAAAAAGATAAATCAAACAATGCTGAATGTAAGGAAGAAAGGGGATACCTCTTGTTGAAAACTTATTCCTAAATATCCTGTAGTGATTCTGGAAGAGGAAAAACACATCTGAACTAGAGGGTAATTTTATTCTTGTGATCAGCCCGATGGAAGTCAATGAAACTCTTCCAGCATGTAATGCCTGGCAGTTGCTTGGATGTCTGCAGCTGCATAGTAGCTTGTAGAATGCTTTTCAATTATTCTAATAGATAGTATTATATGCTGTTTAAATTAATTTATGCACATTTTGTAGGCAGAAAATGTATGATTTAACTGGAAAGTTATCTTGTAGCGATGAGAAATCTTTATACCTTGCATGCAGATATTAGTGCAATACAGAAGACACTCTAAAGCAGCTGTTGGATTTGTTTCTTGCACCCTGACTCTCCTCCTGCCCACAGTCACAATCCATATAGCAGAACGTTTGAGAATGCATTTGGTAGGATGGGGTCAAACAAATTACCCTTAGAAGATTCAAACCTTAATTATTTTGATTAAAGATGATGATTAATTCTACCAGCACTCCTATTGTGTTTATTAACTGTGATAAAATATCACATGGGATTGCGAACCGGTGGCTACTTCCGGTTCTGAACAGAAAGTAATGACTGAGTACATATTTGAAGATTAATTTCATTAATAAAATCTGTCACCAGTTAAGACATTAATGCGATAGGACAGTATCTGTGAAATCAGTGTGGTACAAGATTACTTATCCTACATTTATAACTGTGCTTGTAACCTAAGAACTTTGTCAGCAGAATTGGCAACTTTAATTACATTGGCATGGCCATTAGAGTATTTGAGTGTCAGATGATTAGAATTGATGAACCTTGGTTAATGAAAAGCCCTAAAGGTTAGTCAGTCATATTTATGTAATTGAAGACAATCTCAATTAACTGATAAAGGGTTTTTTATTTTTTAATTTTATTTTATTACTCAGTTAAAGATGAAAGTAAGATTTCACTTTGTGTTCCATCCGGTGAAGAGGTTTATTTAGATGGGATTAGTGAATTAGTGAATTTGACAGTGTTTTTCACTCTCTCAGTCATCCACTATAGGAAGTCTGATTATGCCCTTGTTTATGCCCTGCATTACTCCATGGACTTCTCTGGTTTGATGCAGTTGTAAATGAAGGAAGAATATGTCCTCATAATAAGAATGACAAATGCCATATTAGTTTGGTGGCTAAACTGGTTGCCAAAGCATGTGGGTGTTTCAGGTGTTTCACTGAGTTAACTGCTGTTACAGAAGCAGCAGACATGAAGACCGTAATTTCAGCAATTAGGACGGTCTGGATGTGAAGTGATTCATAATATGCTTGTTTGTATCTCATCAAAGCAGATACTGGGTGTTATTATCTATGAATGCTAAATACAGTGATTAATTACACTGACGTACAAGAAAACAAGATAACTTGGATTTTTATGATAAGAAAATGCTGATTCCCTTTGTCACTATAATAAATGGTTCTGTCTTCCCTTGCTTGCCTGTTTAGATGTATTGAGATAATACTAATTACTTTGTAGTTAGTTATATGTACAAACGAATATGGCCCAACAAATGCATAGATTTCAAAGCATCTCTTTTCAGTCCACCGGGAACAGAAATTTGGGGCTATTAATCTAGATTCATAGTGAAAGAATAGAGAACCTAATACTTTTCCTATGGTGCCAGGACTCCTGGCATATAATCTAAGCCCCTGAATACTGGAAAAATACTGTCAAATTAGAGACAGTTCAGAAAAAATGTAAGCCACCTACTGTCTTTCATTAAGCCACTTAGAAGTGTGAAGCTTTAACCGCAGAGTTGAATCCAAGATGCAGAGTCCAATAATACTGGATACTTGTGCCAGGCTGGCAGGAGGCTACTCCGAGGACCATTTGGGAAATCAAGGCCCATTAGGCTTCCCTAGACCTGCACTTTCACAACCAAAATTGCCTGTGGTTTAGGTAATTCATGCTGCCATTGTACAAGGTTGTGCAAGTTCTGCAGAGCTGGTTGGGACTTGCGTGTAGCTAAATTATCTAGACGGGGAAAATGACTAACTTCTCTCTACTAAAGGGATTATGGGCCTGGTTAAATTTTAACTCTGTTAGTATGTGGGCCCCAGAAAGTGTTATTTTATATCCCGTTTCCCTACAGGTACCTCTCAGACTGACTGTTCAGACCCGGCAGCCTCTGCCATGCAGTGGGAGAGGAGCCGCCTGGGCTGTGCCCACCACGGTGCTACACAAAGCCGGCACCGTACAGAAAGGGGCTTTTTGCAGCTGCAGTTTTACATACTCGTTAACCATGTAATCTTTAATTTTATCCACCATCTAGTTTCTTTAATAGGAATATGTACTTGAGCTGGTCTTTGGAAAGAATGCGGTTAATGCTATTCTTACGCATAATTGTGTATATCCATGGGAAGCACTTTAGTTTATATTCTTGTGGTCAGATGTGACTTGGCTTGCTTTTTATCAGCACATTGTCTGTGGAGGCCAACGTTTCTCGAGAAAGTGGACACTTCAGAATTTCATTGTCTATTTGAAGGCGACTGTCTCCAGATCTCATTCACATCAGTTTGAAATATGTCTGAATCAATGCCTACCTTAACAGGCATTAAAACCTTAATTTTGGCTTTATATCTATGAAACTGAGGGGAAAAATAAAGCAGCATCACAAGCAGCAAATAGGCTATTTTGGCATGCATGTGATGTGAGCATGTTCTGCAAACTATGTCATGCCTCTGCTGAAGACCATCTTTTTACAAAATATTTGTTTTAAAAGAAGGAAAAATATACAAATGAAGTCTATTAGCAAGGCAAATAGCTACCAAATGCATGCTATGCATTTATATAAAAAATATATATGTATAAATTTACCATAATATACTTGCATTTGCAATAACAAATAAAGTGGCCTGGAAGATGACTGAAAATAGAACAATATGATTAGGGGAGTTAAACCCTGATTTTTAGATGCACTAAAAAATGTAGTGTATGCTCATTTATGTGCAAATGTAATGGAAAAAGGCTGCAGGTAAAGTGGCGAAAGCCTAAACAAAATAAACACTTAATTTTCTTTTATTGTACTTTGTGACTATTAATAATATTACGGTACTAAGGCAGAAACATTAAACTAAGCAGGGGAGCAATAAATGTTCCTAGACTGTGCAATGCTGTTGATATTAGTGGCTAATAGCTCCAGAGTTCACATAAAATGCAGATTGAAGTACAAAGAAGATGTTTAGTGGAGTCAGCAGTGGCAGTGAACTGTTTACAGGTGAAACTAATAACCAGAGGGCAGACACAGCAGGGGCATTTTCTGCAAAAGATATCTAAAAGGAACTTTTCAAAGCACTTAATCAGACTGTCTCTGTCCTCAGGGAAGAGATTTGATAATCCCAGTTTATTTCTCTTCAAAACTAGCTTCTGAAATCATTAATTATAATGTGCTGTGTTTCCATTTATAAATATCATGAAAATGCAAGGACTGTAGGGTATGTTGAGAGAAAAAAAGTCCACATTGATTTAAGAACATCATGCTGAAGTTATGAGAGATGACTTGATACCACACGGTTGGGTACATGAATGAGAAACTGCATTTGGGGTTAATGAACCATAATTAAGTTCACTCACTGTGACATACAGAAGAATGTAATACTTGGCAGTAGTCATACTGTGTTTTGTTTTGCCTTGCAAATCTGGACACAAACTGTTTCCCACATCTTTATCTGAGAGACCATAAAGAAAATACTGACTGCAGAAGAAATAAATAGCCATATATTTAATTGAAGAAAGAAGATCTCCTCTCCTGTGCCCTCCATGCTGAATGGCAGGGGGCAATAAAAGCACAAAACTGACATAGTGTTAGATGATATTCATCTAACAGTGATGCATTTACCAGTGCCAGTAGAATAACTAAAATGAAAATGGGTGTAAAATTATATTAATGTGGAATATGATCATTCAAACCACAAAGTAAAAAACAGTTGGAGGAAATATTTTTTTCTGAAGTGTTTTTATCCAAAAGAGTATATGATTCTTTTTTTTGGATATTTTATTGAACAATATAATCTGTATTTATTGGCCAAATTGAGAGAGAAAGTATCATTCTTTTGCCTGACTTTGATCAGCATATACATTTCTTTAGGTCTTTTCCCCCTTATTTGATTTATGATTGGAATAGTATGATAGGTTACCTGAGTCATTAAAATATCTTCTCAGTGTGCACAGTTGCACAGTACATAAGTACTGACTAGTGCATCTCTCTAAATGTATGGTTCTCCAAGACAAAGAATATAGTTTAGGGACTGGACTACTAGCAATAATTAAAAACACAATGAAGCAAACAAAATAAATTGTACAGGTTATTTATGCTCCTACCCAGTTCTGCAATGAGCTGCCCTGTTGGGTTTCTCAATGCAAGAAGGAAGCTCAAACAGGGGATTTCTTCTGTGGACAAAGAGCTGGGGTGCAATTATCATCTTAAGTAACTCTGTCTTCATACACATATAGCTAGGAAGAATAGTGAAAAGACAGCTGGTAGTACTTGGCGTATTGTTTAACTCGAGGGCTAATTGATGTGGCTTTATCCAGAATTAGAAATGGACAGAAGTCTGTTACTAAATAAACTGGTTAAATGTTAAGATATTAAAAGATTTCAGGCTTCTACTTTCTGCTCTGACATTCAACCTTGTGCTAAAACTGCGTGGCTTGTCTCCAGAAGACAATCTCAGCATTAACTTGCCAGCAATCTGAGAGTCTCCCTTCCAACAGGAGCAGTCTCACTGGAAGTCCTGAGGATCTTTGTCAGTACGCAAGGCTGAGCCATCATAACAAACTATCAGCATATATGGTGATGGTCACCCAATAGGAGAGAGTGAAATGTGTGAACTTGACTGGAGCACAGTTTTCTCTAAGCTCATCAGAGAGTGCAATAGAGGTCAATTTGGTTTTTCTTTAGTACTCTATTATCATAGAATCCATTAGCCAGGTTTGAGGTAAAACCCACTATTTTAAGTCTGTCAAAGGGAGAGACTCATTTTCCTATCTGCTCACTCAGTCAGATCACCTAGCTCTTTGTGGTCCCTCATTAGCCCACCTTTCCCTAAATGCATTTTAAGGAAATTTACCTCTCAAGGCCTCTTGTGAAGAGTTGACTTGGCTCTCTGACCTGCCATTAGTGTAAAGCTCAACTCCCCACTCTGCTTGGGGAGGTATTGAAAGACATTCGTACTACTGCCCAGGTCTTCCTCATGCTTCAGAAAAACGCTCCATCAATAGCCAAAAGATATTTCACTGCTTTCCTTCCAAAGCCTTTAAAATATGTCTTTACTGTCCCATGTATTGAAAACAATGGTTAGGGTGGCTCTTATTCTGAAATCCCTGCTTATTCTGTTGCCCCAAATCCACAGTTTACACAGCATCAGAACAGTGAGGGTTCTGGATAATAAGTGGGTCTTCTAGACCCTAAGATAGCATACGGAATTAATAGTAATTTCATACAGAAATTACTGTATGAATTGGAAGTGGAAATGTTTCCAGCAGAAATGGAAACAAGATTCTTGATGGTGGCAGAGAAGGATTCCCATCACTTTCAAGATCTAGATCATTACCCTTTGGAGATTAAAATACATCCTGGTGATAAGTATTTAGTGTTTCCTCAGTGACAGAAAATTCTCCTCCCTGCCTTTCAGAAGTAGCTGGCTGTCCTTAGTTTACCTTGTGGTACAACTGCAGTCCATTAAGTTTTTACAGCAGGATGGCAAATAGCATTTCAGAGCTTCGTTACATGTTCTGGCAAAGTTCAGTTGCCTGGAAACTGCTTGAGAATTTGGGTCAAATTTTCCTTCTCATTTCAGAAAAAAAAAAAGGCAAAACAGCAGAAGAGTTCTATTATCCAGGGAGAAGGAGATGATTTTGTCCTGCTTTTATAAGGTTCAGGTCTCTCCTCTGCCTCGAGAGCATCATAGCCTCTGAGCGATAGGTCATTATGTTGCACAGGGCACTCACAGTCCCTTCTGTTGACTCTCTTCTACTTTGTATAAATAATTGACTGTCCACTGGTACAGGCATAGGAATCTAAATCTCCCACTACAGAACAAGAAAATGTTTCTGGCTAATTAAGTATTCTTAAGTGCAAAGTGGAGAAGCTTGAACACAAAGTGAGGGAGAGACCCAATCAAGAATCACTTATCTCAGGCTTACTCAAATTATCAGTTCCAGTGGCATCTCCTCAGTTCATCATTTTTGTCCAAACCCCACTTTGGTCCCAAGCATGGGATGTCTCCAGCATTCTGGGTCTTATGCTTCCTATTATTTTTTCTCAGGGTGTTGAAATGAATTTCTGGCCTCACTGTCCAGAGAAATGAGGTGCTGACAGTGGTAGGCAGCTGCAATGCACTGTCACACCAGTACAAGAACCTCAGTAAAATGTAATATTCAGTGAATATTCAACTGAAAAAGTAAGTTAGGCTTGGTCAACGCTGCACTAAAAGACTGAACAAACCTCTTCAGATCCCAGAACATGTTATATCTGAATAAACTGAACACTGTTTGGCATGGTATAACTCAGGATTTCCAACGCTGTCATTCTTAAAGGAGCCTGTAAGCTTTTAAAATAGCAGTGTATTTACCACCACATCCAAGCCATCTCTTTGTCTAGGTCATTCACTCAGATTATTGAAATGATACTTTATGAGCAATGGCTTGACTCTATATTAATTTATGTTCTTAGCCACAATCTGTCTGGTGTACTGCATTTTATACCTTTATTTGTTAAATGTCTTCTTATCCTGGTTACATGATAGCACTTGAATTGCAGGTTGTATTCATAAAAACAGGAAGCATTTCAAGAATGTTGGCACTTAATACATTGCAGGTTACAGGTTTTGATTTTAAGCCAACCTGATGTTGTTTTTGGCAAGTATATTTTCCTCTGAACCTGATGCATTCGAAATATTGATGCAGTGGAATTAACTACATGGTTCCAGCTCAAGAGACTTATTCTGCTGGATCACCTGCCTAAATGTGGTCCTTCCTTTTTCATCTCATTAATGACGCAGGACTGTCATGCACAGGTCAAGAGGTGACTTGACCCTCTTCTGCCCTCAGCAGTGCACACTGCATTTGTGTAGAATCAAATGGGAACTCCATGCTGGAATGTAGATATTAATATAATATTTCAAAAAACGACACAAATACTGCTACTTTTAATGCATGTGATTGTGAAAATAAGGCAGTGCTGCTTCTAGAGCTTGTTGTGCCCTGATACTCAGGTAAAGGGTTCATATCTATTTCATCACCATTTTCCACCATCATTTTGATTCTTTTGACTACCAGCACAATGAATCTAATTTCAGAGCTGACAAATATATATGTGTTTGCATCAGAGACAAACGCTACAGTTAAAAACTTTCCAGCAATTGTTTTGTTAGTGTTTGAAAGAGAACAGAGTGGAGTTCTTTCCTGCAGGATTGTTGGCTCAAAGAGTTAAAAATAATAAAATATGTTTTTCTCAATAACTTAGGCAAATGTGACCTCGGATTAAATAACTGGATATGCAATTACCCTTACAGTAATTCTGATTATGAACCTGCACTTAGTCAAAACTTCTGTCCTAAGCAACTTGCTAGTGCATTCATTTCAAAAGTCCTTGTGAGGACAGCGTTTTGAACATCTTTGACCAACTACAGAAAGAGAAAATTTGGTTATCTATTTTATATAATATATAAAGCCCAGCAGTGTAGAAAATTTGGAGTAGTGGTATATGAACTTGCTTCTTCTTTTGCCTATGTATTAATCTTGAGTCTTGTGGCATCTCTGATTCCACATGCCTGGTGCAGCACTTAAGATTTACAGGTACACAGCTGTGTTTGAAAGTTAGTGCAAGTGTGCTTTATTATTTATTATTAGATATAGTTTCTGTTGGATATATCTCAGAACTGAAAATAGGTAGGAATGGGGACCAAAGCTGTGAGATATGACTGTGGTGTTTAAGTGAAATTCATCCCATGGTGAAGATGAGAGGTACGATGTCCGTGAACCACTTACACCCTGCTGATATTCAGGTCTGAGGACAGAAGGGAGAATTTAAACGCTTTCCTGCTGGCTTTTGTTAACATTGAATTTCTCACAGCTGTGGACTCTATGCTGAACATGTTCATCATTTGGTTCACAGCTTCCCTTTCTACAGAGGTTTCTCGTAATACCGTGCTGCAAAGAAAAAAACTAGAGGGGTTAAGCATCAAAGCAGTGGAGTAGAAGAGGAGAAGGAAAGAAGTCATGTTGGAAATTATAGATGACTGGACTCTAGAAGAATGAGATGTAGCAGATTATTTATAGTTATGCAAATCTGGAAGTCTAATAGAGCCAGGAATCTGCTGTCATTGGCAAGGGAAACGGGACCTGACCCTGCATGAGTAGAGCACAGGATCCCATCACTGACTGAATTAATTCAAGTTGCTAGAATGTGGGCTGCCTGCTAAGTCTTTTTTAATTTTGTTTTTGGCTCTCCTGATGTCTTATGAGTCACAAGTCTTTTACTGGCCTTGTTTTACAGATCTGAGAGCAAGGGAGTGACAGTGTTTACCTATCTCATATGGAAAATGTGAGACTTAATTCATGTTTGTAAAGACCCGGTGGCTCATCCACCAGAAATGTTACATCTGTGCTGTATTATTCTTATGCATTGCATAAAGTTCTCCCTCAACCTTTGCTCACCTTCTAAGGACCTTTTAAAACTGAGCAAATATTATTGAAAATGGCTCAGGGTTTTATTTAATATGGATTACATATTTTTCAGGGCCGGTGATGTGAGGACATATGTAATTTATGGGCCCAATAAACTTGCATTATGGTGCTTTCATAACAAGTACCATAAGTTGTCCAGCCCTGCATGAATTGCAGGACGGCACTTTGAAATGAGGATACAAACTTCAGAAAGCACAAACCTGTGAATCTGGGCTCACAGTGTACAAGGTGAACTCTGAATGCTGTGAATGAGAAACAAAAGACATTTTTTCAATTCCTTATACATCAAGGCTAAGAGTGCTTTTCCCAAAGCGTAGTAGAAAACAGGAAATTCTCATTGATGGGAAGAAATATGTCTAATTGACATTACTGATATCTTGTGGAATGACTTGAATTATTTATGATGGTAAAATCATTGTTTATACCGTACTCACAAAATGGAGGCAAGGAAGGAAATATGGAGAACAGTGCTCTGTATTAGACACAATTACCATCTATTTTTAGGGGTATTCTTAAAACTCAGAAACACAAGGTCTTTATATCTAATCTATATTTATATATCCATGTGTATGGCTCAATGCACTAATTAGCAAAGCTCAGGAAGTGGTGCCAGCAGAGATAGGGATAGAGGGAAGTGAGAGATGAATGTCTGACAAACCTAAAAATAGGGTAGTTACTCTCTATACACTTGTTGGTACCGTACAGAAAGGAGAATTGTGCTTTTCTGCAGCACCTTGGTTTGGGGTACACATTCTGGATATTTGTGGCATCCAATATTGTACCACAGGATTTTCTAAAAATCATAAAACATGATTTTCTAACCCCCAAATATCCCTCTTCCCCACCGTGAAGTGTGTCGATTTTGGATGTCACTGCGCTGGCTAAAGATGAATTAATCGGTGGACTAGAAGCTGGTGTTTGCCCACAGACCAGTGACCAGAACCTAATTACATTCAGTCTGCGCAAAGCAAGGCCAGTGCCAAGCCTGCGTCACGTCAGTGCATCTGAAAATTGTATCTCTCGTGTATGCTGGAGTGTGAAAGTCTTTTGTGACTAAGAAAAGCTGCCTAAACAAGTGGAGGGCAGGGCTGGTTAAACGCAGTGGAGAAACCTTCAGACAATGAAATTAAGCTCTTCCCAAGTGTTGTTTTTTGTTCTGGCCTTACCAAGTCATTCCCCTTGGCTGATCAGCTAAAACCACTGGATTTGTGATCTGCCTGTGTAAATACTTGCATTGCAGAAGTCAGTCCTGCTCTGCTTTTTTTTTCTAAGTGAATGAGCCCCGTGAAATTACTGGAAGATTAAACCAAACTCCCACCAAACTCCCTGTGAAATTATTGGACTGTATTCTTCCAAACTGGTTCATGAGTCTATGAATTGCATCTCTGTGCACCTGCGTGTGGGGCACCTCGTGTCCCCACCTGGATTTGGGTGGAGAGGGAAAGGTGGCCATGGCCCTGTGCAGTGGCCCCTTCCTCTGCGGTGGCTGAGCACAGGCTCGTGAGCAGGAGGAGCTGCGGGAAGGCAGGGGATCGGCGCAGGCAGCAGATTTTTTCTGTTTATTTTAGGGGTGTGCCTGTCTGACCCCTTTTCCTAAGCAGACTTCAGCCTTTTCTTGTGACGTGGGTCTTCTCCAGGCGTCTGTTGCCATCGTGTGTTTTTCTTAGAAGGTAGGACATCTCCTAAGACAAATGGAAACAAGTGGCTCAAAAGGACACAGACAATATAAAATAAAGACCTTTAGCTGAATCCATGGTAAAGAATTACTGCTGTTTTGTATAATTTAATAGGAAATACAGAAGGGGTGTCTCGTATTGATGCCTCACACACTCATGTGGCTGAACAAGTGTGCTGCTGTGGTGATGGGATTGCCTGGTTTACAGGGCTTTTGGGTAGGAATGGACTTGTTTTTCCAAACTCTGAAAATAATGAGCATTATCACACATTCATAGATTATTTAAGCAGATTTTGTCCTGATTTACAAACCTCTCAGAAAGTCCTGATAATTAATAAGCTTCCAAAAAGAAATTGGGGGAATTATCTGCACTGTGTATGGCAGTTTTCATTATGCTAGTATTTCTTGGGATATAAATGATGACTTGTTTTCAGTGAAGAGCCATCAGAGATAAATTCCACCCATCGCTATGAGAAAAAGCAGAGACTGTTAAGTAGAGCTTTATTTCCCCAGAATGGTAATACGGGGGTTTATGACCTAATCAAAGGCAATGCCTCTATTGCCCTTTATTGAAATCCTTCCTAGCCTTTCAAAACAAATAAAATCTTCTCCTCTTCATGACATGCATTTTGCCCCATCCATTTGTATGTAGGCAATTTCCCTCAGCACAGATGGCACTCACCCGAGTGTGTCCCCACTGGCGATGTCCATTACGCTGTGTCAGGAAGCCGGGCAGTGAATGGGGGATGGACATGCGCTTGCTTTCACTGTTGTCATTGCTAGGTGATCAGAAAGGATGTGGCAAATTGAAAATGTGAGTAGCAAAAAGCATTTATATTTTCTATGGGGGAAAAAATCCCAGTGTATGTGGCTGCTCTCAAAGCTGGGGGTAATGCAGCTTTTGTCCCTTTGGTGGGGTAACCCCTTTGTAAATGGAGGCTGGAATCTGGTGCACAAGGGCACTTAAGGCCAAAGTTAAGTAGTCAAGGAAAACAGCAACAATAAGTTACAGATAAAAAGAGATTATTGTCTTTTCTGAGCCCTGAGGACTTGTGATCCCAGCCTATACTTGTTAGGATATGGCACAGTGTAAATTCACAGTAAGGAACCTTGATCTGAAATAGGTTTTGATGGCCTTTGAGTGAGGCAGTGGTATTATAGCTAACAATAACGTACCTGTCTTCTATAATCTTCCAATAACCCTTTAAGGAAGCAAATAATTAACTAAGACCTTTTACCTTGATTATGGCAGTTACCAAAACGTGATGAGAACAGAGGATGGTACACTGATGAGATCTGCTTCAGTGTATGTGGCAGCATGTCACTGATGGAGCCTGTAAAAGAGCAGAGTCCAATCTAGAAAAGCAGTTTATAGAAATTCAGAGACAACAAGCTCAGTATCAGAGAAAAACAGGCAATTGCTCAGGATAAGATTCATTCTTTTTCCAAAATTTGCAGTACAGTTGGTATGCTGAGAATGGAGGATCAGGCTCAAGAGAGAACAAGTGTCAAAGAAAATTCAGATTTCTAGTGGCTGTAGAGATGAAAATGGATTGAAGAAATGAAATTCTTAAGCAAAGATATGTACTCTACTGTGCTCATGGTCCTGCGGTAAGATTGATCTTATACATCTAATGCAGAAGACGATATTTGATGCCTTCTCCTTGGTTACAGAAAAATCCTTTTACCATTTTAATGTTTAAAAAATATCGATCTTGCAAATATTGCCATCTTTTTGAAATAATTTGATAAATGTTCAAATGCTTGTAATTTGCCTTTTATCCTAAGTTCCTACAGAACATACTTAGTTGGCCAAATAAAACACAAAGCTCTCAGGAGGGTGGAAGATAATTTTCACTTCAGGCATAGCAGTAAAGATTGATTTCCTCTTCCTGAATCAGATAATTGTTGTTTTTTGAGGGGAAAAATAATTCTTAAATATTTTGTCCAGCTTTAAGTATGACTACAGGGGCAGACATTTTTTTTCCTGTATTTGTGGAGAATACTTATTAGATTGTAGGTGCTGCAGCAAGCATATATAAAAGCCAAATCTTAAAGCAGCTGAAAAATCTTTTGACTGTATTTGGGAGCAAACTCAAATAGAGCTCTCAACTTTGATCACATAAAGGCTGAAGTGGAGGCTTTCAGGCTCTCCAAACTCAACTGGGTTGGGAAATGCTTCATGAAACTTCTTGTTTAGTCCACGAGACCAAACACTGAGTCAATATTTAGACTAAGGGCTGGGTCCTCAGCTGCCACAAATTCACATACTTCCAATGATGTGAGCTGGAGCTGGACAGATTTTGCAGCCACTAGCTCTCATGGTTTTGTTACTTGCCTTGTGGTGTTTGGTTCCAGGTTTTTCTTTCATTCCCTGAAACCCAGACTTGGGGAACTACATGCAGTCTCCATTTCCATGACGATGAAGTGTGACTAAGTGTCTTGCCGGTCTGATGTTGGAAAGAGCCTTGAAAACGATAGCCTAGAGGCCCTTAAACTATAAGGCAAAGAAAACAGACCCCAGATTTATCATCTCAGATAATATGGTTTATATACAATGATGTCAAGATTTTTGCAAACATAGGGCTAAAGATGCTCTAATGTATCCCAGTGGAGAATCTGATCCTAAATATTAGTCAGGAGACAAAAATGAACTCTGTTTATCCAATATACATAACCTTCCTCTCTCTTTCTCACTCTTTCTGTGTCTCTGAGCTGACTGTTCCTATGGAGATCCCTAGTCTCTTCTGCAAGCTCATCTTATATTCTGTCTTAGATGGCTACTTAAAGTTGAGATCCACAGGACGTTGGCTCATTCCCATTTGCTCTGGAGACAGCAAATTTTGGCAGTAGAACAGTTTCAAGTGCCAGTTGGCATAAGCCTTGACACAGCTGTAGTAGTGAGAGAAGAATTTACTTACAAACAAATCTCCGTATTTGAACCCTGTGCTACCATCCTGACAAATTGTGAATGTACTGAAATGTTTCTGCTGAACTCAAAGGATGCTCCTGAAGCTAAGATTTGTATGACTCAGAGTCCAAGAGGCAGCCAATTAACTGAATCCCTGCTTCCCACTGCTCTTGAAACGCTCTACTCAATTCCCATTCCCTCACAGAACCCCCTTCTACCTTTAAGGTCTTCAGCGACCTATGGTAAAAGTAGATATTTGCTCCATGCAGTTCTGTGGACTACTTACTGGAGACCTGGGTGCTGCAAGAATCAACAGTTTACTTCTGGCCTAAGGTGCTATGTCTGCTCTTATATATTTATTAGTTACTGGTAGGACCCACTGGGGAAGATGATGCATTATCCAGCTTTACCTTACATGGCTGCATTCTGCTGTTTAACTTGGGTGTTGCAAATAACCTTCTGTTTAAAAAATATGCAGAGGAGAAGTCAGTGTTTCTGCTTAGTTTCTGAGGCTGAAACGTGGAAAGCAAAGGATGCAGATCCGTACATGAATGATCAACAAGAAAGCAAATATTTTCTTTATTAAATTCAGTCAGTTCGTATTAAGCTTGCTAAGGGCATTCCAAAATAAATATATACTTTACCAATACTATTATAATGCATATATTTTCACTGCCATGGATTTATCTCTATTCTGCTGGATTTTCTTCTAGAAACAAAAGATTAAGAGAATACAGCCTCACTTAAAACCACTGCCCTGCGCTCAACCCGCCCCTTCTGCTTTTGTTTCCCATTGGTAAAACCCGTTGTAATCTGGTAAAGCAACAAGAGAGCCTGAACAAGGACATTTTTGTGTGAAACAATATATTCCAACCTCAAAGCTTCTCTAGCTCTCAGTCTTTAATCACTTTCAAATCAGCCCTTTTCTTTGCCTTTACAGAGCAATATTCCAACACCCATTTCTTCACATGGTGGAAGCTGTCCTGCTGCAAATGTTGTCCAGAGATTTGCAAAAAATCAGAGTAGAGTCTTCCCTAAAGAGAAGAGAACGATAGAAGTTGAAGTAACTGAGAAAACAGGGTTCAAATTTAGCAGAATTGAATGGATTCATCAGTTTTCTACTCTATATCTGCATGGTCAGAATGAGGAAAAGCAGTAATTAACATTACCATTCCAAAAATTATAACACTGATTTACAAAACAGGAGAATGAAAACATGTATTTCAGATGTGTCGTGTTTGCCTTGGTGGCTCAGACCTTTTGGTTTGTGCATGGATAGTTCCATGTTTGCTGAATACTAAGAGTCCCAGATACTCACATGCCTCCTCAGGAAAGCAGGGAGCAGCCCACGCGTCCTGGCCAGCCCCAGGAGCACGGGCTTCAAGAAAGAAGGCAGCTGTCACTAACCAACTCCAAGCTACAAATAATGCTGTATCTGTACCATGTGCTTACTGTGGTTTTAGAAAATGGTCTGGTTTTCAAAGTCTTCAAAGAGTTCTGACTGGTCTTGATCTACGCTGCCTTAGAAACAATAGTCTGTCAGCTAGAGCGGTATTTATTTTTATATACAGGATATCCTAACTTAGAGACCTGTCAAAAGTCTGTCTAATGGAGGTCTACTGGTTCCTCAAGTCCCAGGAAGCCCATTTTAAACCCTGTTTTACAGCTTCTTGATTCTCTCCCTCCCAAGGGCAGCCTAATGGTGAATGTGAAGTGTATCATAATGGATGTTTTCCCTCAAATCCTTCAGCTTTAAATCCTTTCTTTCTCTAATTCTACTGTGAGTTCGTCTCACACTTCCCCTTTTGTGCTATTATCTGCTGTCTATGGAGACCTAGATTTGATCTAGTAAGAAGGCGCTGTGTGTCACAACAGATACTTTACACATCCTTAAGGCTTCTACTTGGCAATAAACAAATAAATAAAGTCCGCATCGAGAAGACTTCCCAGCCAAAGACCAGAATGATTTTGTTTTCCTTTTAACTTTACAAAGAAGCCAAGGAAGTTAATGCAATAGTAATATGTTCATAAATATAAACTGCTGTAAACATACTTAAATCAGTGTTTACGTGAATGTACTGAATTTGGTAATTTCAGTGTAGAGGCTCATTGTTCTTTGGACTTTTTCACACATTCTGCCATCATATCCTGGGCCAGGTGTAATAGATGCTTCTCAGCTGGCCAGTTTTGGACTTTTACTGATCTTTCCTATTGTTTGGTAGCTGCTAAGGAAAAGTAATGCCTTGATAAAGTTTGAGAGTCACAAGCTGAAACACCTTCCACAGAAGCTAATTTGTCTTCCAGCTATTCAAGTGCACATCAGCATTTCATTTTCTGTAGCTACCCTGGTGATGTGCAACTCTGACCAAAAGGTTCAACTTCCCTGAGTTTGTTTCACTAGCCTGTAATTCTTAAATGAACTTACTAGTTAAATGTTTATAATCTTCTATCTTACTATAGATACAGAAGACATACCTTGGTCATAGGCATTTTCATCAAGGATTAAAATGGATTTTTCTCCATTTGGTTTAAATCCAGCAAATTTCTACTCAGTCCAGCAGTGGAGATGAAAAAAAGGCTGGCATTCGTACCGCCAGCAAGCATGGTTTGAATCATATGGGAGATAGTGGTCAAATTAAGCACATCCTGCTTATTCAGAAGTTATTTCATACTACAGTGACCTGACGTGTGCGCAGCTGATGGTACCTGCACTTAGGTATGCAAAGCCTCCTCCGCTGCTTTGAGGAGCTCTGAGTTAAAGTCTTGTAGAAACAACATTCAAGCCCCCTCTAGCTCTTGTAAAAGGTGACTATTCACAGTCAGCAGGCAGCCATTTGGCAGTAAGTAGTTTCACATTTCTTGAACTTTGCTTACAAAAGCTGGCAAAGTATCCAGAGCACTCTAGAAAGTTTGGCCTTTTTATAAGGTTTGTGCTGCGAGTGCTCTCTCCCGGTGCTAGGTAAGTGATACGTATTGACAATAGTCACTCAAATGAACAAAGATTTTTTTTGTTGTTCCTGGTAATTTATAGTTTGTTACAGCTTTCCTTGCACAGATTAGGCTCACCATAATATTCAGCAAAACCCTTTTATTTTTTTTGAAACAAAATCTTTTTAAATCTGTGTGGTTTTCCTCTTAGTCCACTGTACCCCCACCAGTGAGTATCAGCCTTTCAGAGCAGAGTAAAGGAGAACTAAGGGACTTACTTTCTTTAATGACCTTCAGCTGACCAACGTTTGATTTAAATTTTATGGGTATAACATGTTGTTAATCGCACAGCTATTTGCATTTATGGCCTGCAGCCATCCTTCCCTGGGCTGTGATCTCTTTCAATCTCACAGTAAGCCAAGTTTGGCTGGCCAATATTTGGATGTTAGATTTTCCAGCTTTTCAATATATGGATACCATAGGAAACGGTGTTTGTAGCTCTTGGGTGACACACTCCCCTCAGATCCACTACAGAACCCCAGAATGAGCTAATACTCCCTGTACTAGCTGAGGTGCTCTCTCTGGGATGAGATAAGGGACGTGCGGTATGTATAGGGTGAGGCACCGAGGAGATAAGCTTTTACAAGCGCTACTGTGACCGCTGTTGGGAAATAGGGAGACATGAGTGGGGATGGGGGGGGAAGGAAACAACCAATTTCCTCATCATTCTCCCTTGGCATCCATGACTACAGAAAAAACTGAGAAGAGTGAGGTCAAAGGAGGGTCTTTTCTGCCTCAAGAAAGTTAAGATGCTTTCTTGATGAAAGGCAATGAAGGGCAAAGAATAAAAGAAGTGTGCACTGTTCAGGTTACAGTGTGGGGCAGAAGGCAGCAGAAGTTTGGAAGGGACGTGGTGATGCTCTGCAGAGAAGTTGGCAGAGGAGGAAAGCAGTTTCCCTATTTTCTCTGTTGGTTTAAAAAAAGCTTAGTGACCCCCTTGTAACAAATGTCCTTACACAGAAGAACGACCTTCAGGTCACTGAAAGCTGCACAGGCAGAGCGTTCCCACTCATGCGAGGGAACACGGGACCGCAGGACTAATTACCTTCTCCACATTGTGTGTGCCATCAGTTTTATTGACATTGCCGCATTGAAAAATGTTTAGTGTTTCAGAAATTTCTTACCTAATTGATTCTTTCTGAAAAGATCAAAATAGAGGATACGGAGAAAGTATTATTTTATTTCTGGAAATGCTAAACTGCCTACTGCATTCTGTGAAAGGCAGGTATTTATTTTTTAGCCCAAGGCCATAGCTGTGTGTAGGACAGCAGTGAGTGTCTAGAATTCCTTCAGGCCTAAAAAAGTGAACTATAGATGTCAGACAATGCTCTAAACAAGGTATTGGGGTGGCTGGGCCTACTATAAGAAAACCAAAGTATTTAGGGTGTGTGTGTAAGTGACATGTGGGAAGATATATTTTGTTTTCATTTAAATGTTTTTTCAACCACACATACTGAAAAGAAAACTTTAATAATTGATGAACATTTTTTACTGTTCCTCATGAAAAAGTCATGTTCAGTTTGTTGTGTGATGGGGCAGACATGGCAGTGTTAGAACGGCAGTTATGTCGGATGCTGCATGGTGTACACTGTTCAAAGTTTAATGAGCACATTCTAAGACAAAGAAAAACATTATAAGCTTATCAAAAATTGTCTCTTCTTATTCAGCCTGTGGCACTGTTCACAATTTATTTAAGTGACACTGAAAAACAATTGCACTAACGCGGTCTCTTCCAACATCTACTGCAAAAGATGCATTGCCAATAGATTTGATGGAGAAAAGGGTTTATAATAGTGCTCAGAAAGGTATGTTGTCCAATACATAAAACCTGCACACTTGGATTTTAAAATGGTTAATGTGAGTTTAAATCTGTTCCCACTGAGGTCAATGGAAGTTTAATCACTGACTGATTTCACTGGGAACAGAGGCCAAAAGTAAGCACCTTTTAAAATCCCACACAACAATTTCTGGCACACAAATGTGGCAGCTACCAAGACAGTTCATTTTTCTCCCAAACACAGAGCATGGTCCAGGTTTTTTTCATTTCATTCTGGACAAATTTCCACTGGGGGCAATGGGAGTTTCATAGAATTAGCTCAGCAGTCATTGTAAGGCCATAAGATGCATAAGTGAATCTGTGAGTCACATTTTTTGCAGTGTGTACCAGGAAAAAGTTGCCTCTATGCATGTGCGAAACCATTAACATGCATAAATGGGTTTCAAGAAAAGGATGAAAAGTCTTCAGTGAGATCTAAACGTCAGAATTTACTCTTGTTCCCCTAACAACTCAGAATGTCGAGCAACATAAATATAGCCTTCAAGGTCTCCTTTTCACTTAAAATATTTTTCAAGAATACAAAAATGGGGACTTGTGATGGAAGCACCGGGTAACTCCTTGACGTGGATGCTGTGGCAAAGGCAAGTTTTGGATCCAATTGCCAGAAGCCATATGACTGCTGAAACAGCTGCTTTATACTAGGCTGAACTGCTCCACATGCCCATTTATTAAAGAGCTAATTCTGCTCTATGTGAAATTTTTGGTCTTCAGCTCTGAATACTGTCAGGGGAGACATCAGTTGGCAGCAGATGTGCAAACCTATTCATGTTGGCAACCCGAACAGCTTGGCTGGGGAACTGTGCAATACTTAAATAAATAAATAATAAATAAGCAGTCAGAATTGCATTAAGTAAACAAAGATTTTCCTGCACCGAATTTGTAGTATTTTCTTCTGAGGCTCATGGTGGTTTATATTACTTAAAATATTAGGCAGAATTTGAGTATTTTCAGGTTTTCTGCACTCATCTTTTTGTTTGCAAACTTTGAATCAAATTATTTATTTGCAAAAAAGCACAAAACACCTGAACTTCAACCCAACCCTGCAGACATTAGCAGTGCTTCAGCTTCATGATAAGAATCATTATAGGCTCAAGAATGTAGTCTTTTCTATAGACTTTTTGATGTCTAGCATTTTTGGCATTTTCTTGAATTTTATAAAAACAGGAAGTTACTAAAGATTCTTGTTCAGATCTGCAGATTTCAGGTATTAAATACTTTTCACCAAAGTTACATTCAATGATAGCTTTTTGAAAATAGCCACTCAATTACACTGAAAATGGCCTCATGACAAATTGATGTATGTTATCTTGTAATCCCAGCAGCTAGGTGAGCTCTATCACACAACATCCTTGTGACAAACCTCCCCCCCAGTATCTGCTTCCTCCCTGTGATTGTATGTGTTGATAGTGATGAGTCCACAGAGTTTCCCCAGTTAAAAATAACATTTAATAAGACATAATTGGAATATCTCCACTTTTTTCTTTTTTAACCAGTTAAAAAGATGTGAAGAACCACATTAAAATCTTCTGTCAAGTGAGCTCCAATGCATTTCCTGCTGTCGATACCACATGCAGTGATCTTGTACTCAGTGATGTAAGAAGGAGTTTTGCTCTGGGATCCGGCTCACAGCCCCGCACAGCTGACTGCTTCTAATGATCGTGTCAAAGAAAACTTCCCCATTGCAGAGCTCCGCTAGTTATGAAATATGGGTCAGCTGCTTTTGCTATGACTACTGCACGTCAGTTAATATTTATCAAAGACAAAAATATCGTGCTGCAAGAGAGTAGCATTTGTTCCACTAGTTTCAGAGACCAATTGTGCATGGTTTGGATTTAGAACTACAAAATTGCTTTGGACTGTTTGAGGCTCAGCATCTATTTCAGTGCAGGCTGTGGGTTTCAGAGAAGCACCAGGGAAGGGGGTGGGGAATTAAGTTGCTTGAGAGATTGCATATAGGTTAAGAATCCCGTTATATCTAGAATAACTATTTGTATTGCATACACAGTTTCACTGGCTGATAACTGTAACCTGAAGGTTAGTGGCCATCTATCTGAATGGCAGATTCTACCAGTTTTTGGTGATCTGAAGTCATGTCATGCTGGACATGACCCTATACATCAACCCTGAACCATCTTGTGATGTTTTTGGTCACAGAGAGTTTGTTCTCTCGGAGCCAGAGGTGTGGGAATGGAATTTAGCCCCCCCGAATGCCTCCAGTGTAAGTGTGCGGCTGAAGCCTGGCCCAGCCCAAAGCCTGGAGAGTGAGCAGGAAAACTTCCAGTTGCTTCAGTGGCCTTTGGGTCAGGCACAGTTATAACGATTTTGACCTGCTAACTTATTATGAAAACTCAACGTGTCCACCCACGTGTAGATAGAAATTTTCAGACCTGACTTAGTCATTAATAATGACTGGATAACTTTGGATAACTTTACAGGGATGTAAATATTCCGTATTATCAAATACATGGGAAATTGCCAAGCAGCCACAAACTTCCAGAAGTTTAGCTGGGAAATACAACTAGGTAGACTGCACCTTCTTGTACCTTCACTGCTCCTTGCAAGCAGTGCGAACCCTATTTTCCCCATGATTTGGTTGGACTAAGCTCTTTGGCTCCAAATACCCCTTTTTTTGTGAAAACGCTTAAAGGGAGGACAGGGAAGAAGAGATCTGTGAGGAATATTTGTATATATTATTCTGAAACCCATAGCCTTTTTGCATCCTATCCCTTTTTGGAATAAGCAAAGTTTGTTGTTAAAAGTCAGCATTTTCCCCTAACAAATGACTGAGACATTGTAACATTTCTCTAAAAAAATTCTACCTCCTGAGACAAAATATTGCAGCGGGCTGGTAATAATTGACTTTTTAATGTTAACTACTGTAGCTTGAAACAGCATATGGGCTTTGCATCATTGTTTTTGCTGCTTGATATTATTAGTGCCTTTAAATCTGGAGAGCAAAATTTTGCTCCATTGAGGACAGTGTTGGCAAATTGCCTGTGCCTAAGAGACACACTTAGCCTGCAAAAAAATGTACATAAGTGGAACAAAAAATGAATTCATACAAGCCTGTTCACAGAAGTTGCATCTTCAGCGGGTCAAACAGAAATGGCTTGTTTGCAGTCAGCAGAAATAGCTCTGGCCATGGTGGGGCTGTTGCAGGGAGAGGGCGGCTGCAGGCCACGTCTGAGGGTGGGATCAGCCCTGCGGAAGCACTTCCTTCAGCCTCCTTTAAAAATAAAGTCTGAAAAAACATGTTATTTTATATTAGTCTGTTGAAAAGTATGTATATATTGGAATTTCTCCTATTGCTGTGAATGATGTTTTTATATAGTCTTCATTCTGTGGCAAATAATCATCAAGAAATGCTGAAAATCCAACCAAGTCCTTGTTTTCTGTGCGTGTTGCTATGGAACACAGAAATCATGGCTGTTTACTTACCATGCTGGTTTCTCTGGTGCACTGGTTTGGCAACCATATCACTTATATATGATAATGTACTCAGGAAGAAACCTTTCAGGTCAAACAAATGACTTTGATAAGCTATCAATATTTGACTAAGAGGCTGCGTTGGAAGCACACCCACTTAGTTGGAATTAAAGGAGTAGGATTTAGGACAGGCGATATAATCCAACTTGACAAACTAGTTAAATATTGACAAGAAGCGGAAGAGCAGCGGCGCTCAGGCTGAAGAGAAAAGCATGCTCTTGCTTTTCTGATTGAGCACATCCAGGATTTTCATACCCAGAATGAATGGCTGCAGGAACCCGAATGATCCAGCCCAGTATAATGACCTGCGTGGCTTATCATTTCTTCAGTTGTTAAAGGTAGGTCTGCTCTCCCAGAAAGGCAGCTCCTGTAGGTACAGCACCTTGTGAGGACGCTGGGTGGATAACTCAAAGCTGGTTTAACTTCAAGGGGGTATTTTTTTTCATGGGTCGCACAGTTGCATGCAGACTTACACTGTTCAAAATTTAATGAATGAAAAATAGGCGATGAAACATAACATTGTACATTTTCTGCCTTGTGAATCAGAATGATTATGCCTCTGTGTGTGTGTGTTCATTTTAAAAGGTTTATTTAGTTGGTAGAATTATTATAAGACTGTGTTTAAAACCGGCTATTAGCTAATGGAGAGACCTCATTGTCAGGGGTATTAGGAGATTATGGCTTCATTTACCATAATGCACAGAGATAGTCCAAGTGTTCTGCTTTCTGTTTACGTGTTTGTTTAAACTTATTTACATACTTTAACCCATTCCCTAGCATTTTATCTTTCAACAAAATCCTTTTGTAATCCAAAAGGTTGGGCTGAGATGCTGCTCCACATGATAACTGAAGAGCTATGTAAATAAAACCTGACATATTAACTGCCTTGGATTCCTGTAGTTTCATATTTGGAAATAAGAAAATGTAGTGTAGATATGGGAAACAGCCGTGTTTGCTTTTCCGACAGGGTAATTAGTCAGCAGCTGGAACTTTTGAAACAAAATAAGAGGAGCCAATCACTTTCTCTCTATTCCCACAACAGCAGAGAAATTAGGACATGGAGGAAAATAAAAAATACGTTGGCATTTTGGGTTATTAGCACAAATTATTTCATAAACAAATAATATATAAACCAAATTGTAACAAGAGAGCAAGCAATAAAATATTCACTGTTTATTTTAACATGTAGTCTCCTTGGGAGACTTTTCATAAACATGTGATGATATACATGTCAGATATTGATTGTTATGCCCATAACTAGAGCATTGTACTGTACAGTTCCAGTGTGCCATATGGCCTGAACATACCATGCAATTCATTAGTGAACATATTACAGCTTTATATAGCCTCAGAGAAACGTGGCAACATGTGATGTAATGCTCATGGACAGTAGTTTGTTGGCTCATTTACCAGTGCTTTAAATAGAACGATGCTGGGCACATTAAATTTGATGTTTGTTGCTTCTAAAGCTGGGAAATTCTCTGCACTCTTTATTGTTAGCAGTCCCTCAGTATGAATTGTTACAGGAAAAGAAGAGGGTTATGGAAAGAGGAAAGTCTAACATATATATGCAAACTGATGTACCATCGACATCGCCTGGTTCTGCAAACACTGGGCGCAACACTGAATTCCTGTTTTGTTCTTAGGCAGAAATCACAAGCACGTTGCTTGATAAAAAACTTGGAGCCTGTCCCATGGTGCTATAGCCAAGGTACCAAACTGAGAAGAAAGCCATATGTGACACTATTTAATTAAGGATTAATATGCTGTGACTTCATCTCATTAGGAAAAGTTAATCAATTTTGCTGCCTTATAACATGATAACCTTTGGTATCTCAAAGAGCTTCAGGTCACTGATGTGTATAGATCACAAACATCAAAATCAGCTTTTTTTTTTGTTTTGTGTAAGTTTTCTAAGTGTACATTGGCATATTGAATCCGTGTTTCGCAGTGTAATGCAGCCAGCATTTGGTAAAAAATGAAAAGCATTCGTTGATTGCTCTTTGGACACATCCAGAACCCTTCCACATGTAGAGCTGCCTGGGTGTGACTCACTGTTGCGTTACTGGGGTTTTCTGCTGTTGCAGCTTTATTGAGATCAGGGGAGTTACTGCGGCTTAGCCCAGAATTGCACAGTGGTGACATCAGCCTTGTTAATCCAGGAGGGAATTCTGCACATGGAAAGGCTTCCAAACTGAATATAGTTTTTCAGAAAGGAAAAATGGGGCTAGGAATCCAATCCAATATAAGGAACTAACATTATTATATATAGCAAATAATGGAATGGCATCTTTTCCACAAACAATTTAGTGATACAGTTCAAACAACCTACTTCAAAGAATGATTAAGAATATAAACAATACTGAAACCAAAAGATACAACAATATGTATGGGCATGGGGAAGGGCAGACGTGATTTAAGGAAAATACTCCAAGATACTATACAAATCTTCATATAACTTCTGCATTCAAAGTATTTACTGCGATCACCTGGGCTGAATTTGACCCTCTTGGGGCAAATGTCTGCCCGTGGGTTTTATCTGCTCCACGCTGCTGTTGGTGACCTCATGTTCCTGCTTTCCTAGTGCTGATGCAGAAGGGAATGCAACTATGTATTTCCCACCAGGGATTCTTAATATAGAGAGACTGCTTTCACATCCCTCAAGCTTTCAAAAGGACAGTGATTTTCTTTAAACAAAAACTTCATGTAGAAGAGCCAAGAAAAGAAATATCCCTCAAGTTTTGGGTATGGGCGAAACTAAGAAAGAAAATCTGTAGATGGAGGTTGAAGCAGAAATGCATGTTCTCAGGCATGTTCTTTGCCAGAGCACAAGCTAAAACACAGAAAGGTAAATTACTGGGAGAAGTGCAGATGTAGAGGAATGTCTGCTGGGAGTGGTGCACAGAGCTCCCGCGTGTGTTCCATGCATCAAAGCTGTGCAAATACTTTGGAAATCTGATTAAAAAACCCAGAGATTATCAGCCCATTCTCCAGGGAAGAGTCATGAAGGCCATGAGGACAGTCAGTACAATGAGCAGTTACATTTTCTTTTGGCTTTTATTGAAGGAAGAATAATTTCTTTTGCAAACAAAGCCCAGCCATATCGTGAGTGTAAGATATCCTCTGTTCATTTGTTTGGCAGTTCTTGCAAAATGTTGCAATAAGCATTAACCAGGAGGAAGTACATATGCAGATGGACAAAATGTAGTTTAAGATGAAGTTGGGGCAAGATTCAAGGCTTTCTCATTTTTCATTGCTGCAAGTGGACAGAGTGTGTTCAGTTTTACCTCTCGTATGAAAAAAAGGGCTCAAGTAGCAGAGAGCTACTTATCATGAGACAAGCTCCTTGCTTCGTGCCTAGCTCCAGAAGAAACACAGCACTTACAGATGGATGTGCAGACAACTTGCAATAGCTCCTCTTCTCCTTGGTAACATTCTTCCCAAAGAGAGCCTGATCAGCTTAGGTGAATGGTTCAAATTTGCAGGACTGGGATATCAATCCCTGGGTCTAAAACCAGGTTAATAAAGAGACAAAGAAATCAAGAAAGTTGCTCTGAGTTGGCTAGGAACGAAGGAAATATCAGGAGATTTCTGTCAGAGTGGGAATCTTACAATAACCACTGCTAGGGACCTCATTCCATGCATACTGGAATGTTAGCTCTGATTTGGCTTTGAATCTGAATGCTGACTCTGTTCTCATGCTGAATCCAGAGGCCAAATATATTTTCTCTATCCAATTATTTTCCCAGGCCTTGTTAATTAATAAGATCTGTGCACATTCCAGTCCAAGCTCCAGATTTTGACATCCTATGGACTTCAGCTATTTAAAGCACAATTCCCATGAATAAGTCATAGTAAACAAGAGTCAGCAGGAAGTTACCATTTGTTGCTCAAAAAGTAGTGAGTGCTAAATTAAATAAATACCATGTCTTTTTAATGTTCTGTCACACAGGCTAAAATCAGATAGAGCTTTTATTGAATCTGGCCCAGAGGTTACGAAATGAAATAAATATGATGAAGTTGATTTGATTCTCCTGTTTGTTTCACTGTAGTCAGAGAAAATGTTTGCTTATGGAGGCATATGAAACATTTTGAACAAATCCAGAAATACTTCTAACCTGCATCTCAGCAACTTGTAAGAAAGTATTGTAGTCTGGAGGAAACTTAACTTTGAACGATTAGACTAAACATATTATTTTTCAGTCAGCTGTCATTTAATATCATACTCCTATTTATGCAGTGAAAACCCTGGAGCTGTTCTGTGTGATTGAGCTAAACCAAATATTTGGCAGGAGAATGAGGATTTTAAAAATTAGAAGATGCTCCTTTTGGTGTCTGGTTTTGTTTAACTATGGAAACAGAAGCTTGAGAGGAACAAAATTTTACTTTGTGATTAAATGGGTGAAAATAAAATTGCATGTAAAGTTTCCTATATGAAGCAAGGTAGTTTGAGTTTTCATGCTAGTTTGAAAAAGAATACAACATCTGTTTTGGTAATGTTTTTCATTGTGCTTTTTTATCAATTTAAACAAAGCCAAGGAGAATAGCAAAGATGTTGTAAGAACAGATTTCTAAGCCGAGTTCACAAATTGGCTTTAAAAGTGATTAATAACCACTCAACATAAGCAGGCAATATAATGTAATCACATTTGGGTAAGCCACAAGGGCTTTCACCAGGCTCTCCCTGCAAATGCTACAGAAAACAGTTTTCTTTAGTTACATTTTGTGTTTCTGGTAAAGTTCTCTTTAGCATTGAAAGGAATTTTTGCCCTGGAAAGAAACACAGATTTGTCCATTAATGCAGTATGTTATCCTCATGCAGAACCAGCCACCTTCCCATAAATAAACAGGGACGTCTCTGGTTCTGTGGCAGTAATATAACACTGATCCAGTTGCTGCACTTTCTTGATATTCCAGTACTGTGTAGTTCTCCCTAATCATAATACCTCTGTGTCAGATGTAGTTTCAACTCAGTCTGAGTTTTGAGGAAAGCATCTTTGCAACTTGTATTTTCTTTGGATTGTGTTCTGATCCTTGGTCCTGCCTAGGACAGAAATAAAATTGCATGGCAAATCCTCCCTGAGATTGGGGCTTTAAAATCCAATTTGGGGATTTTAGTTTTGAAATGTGACTTGAATCCTTCTCAAACTTCTCCATCTACTGTGTTCATTTCTCCTATGTAATCCACTCTTCAGGCTCCAAAATATGACATAAAATGATATTTTTAAAGACGTCTTATATGGACTATGTTGAATATCTTCAAAGCTTAATAGGAAAATAAACTCTGGAAATAGCTATGTGTTTTCAGAAGCAAGAACAGAAATGCAGTGTGTCAGCAGTGTATAGTAAAAGAAATTTACTTCTAAAAATAAAAAGGATGGAAGATTTTGTTTATTTATTTGTAAATAGATCTTAACTTGTACTGAGGACTCTTTATGTTCTATATGAGAGTAAAGAATGACTTGGTGAATTATCATCTGTTTTATGGAAAACAATCAAGTAGCACCTTACAGGTAAAACTGTTGTCATAAATAGCAGGCAATGCCTGTCTGACCTTTTAGGGTATTCACCCTAGATAGTGATGGTCCCTCCGTCACTGCAGTTTGCTGTGATTCCATATGGTCTATCTGCAGACTGCCAGACATATGGGAAAAGAAAAGCTTGGATTGCACATACGATGACAGGCCAGCTAAAGCCTTCAGATATTCTGCAGTAAGGTCCGGTTGGCTCAAAGGGTTTGTTTTTCTCTGTATCACACTTGAACGTGCTGATTGTCAGGTGAATCACTACAGACATTTCTAGCCTTATCGACTTATTACTGCACATCTCCTATCTTTAATTCATAGGTATTCGAAAGCAGAGAAGTTATTTACAGTGTACAGTCACAGGCACAGAAATCAATCTAGTTCCCCCATAATTTTAATCAAACAAACATCTGTTTGGCAAAATATTTACTAGTCAATGCCAGTACCTAGTAAGGCACATACAGAAAACACTGACTGAAGGAAGTAAAGGAAAAACAGGACAAAAAAGATAGTCAGTGAATGCAACTGCTAAAAGGTGGCTGTTCCCTGTAACTGCTATTGATGGTCGGGGACATGATTTTAAAGATGTTTTGGTAGCTAGCAAACAGTAACTTAAGGGCTTTGCTGGACTGCTGGTGGACTGGACTGTATGACACAGCACGTGCCTGTGGACCTTGAAGGCAGTGGTGCTCCACACCCTGTGTAGGCTCAGCTTTACCTGCATTTATTCACGTTACATCTTTTTTCTCAAAACTGAACTTTTGCTTCACATACTATACCTACATGTATATTCATGGAAGTCGGTACTGGTATTATTAATTTTCTCACTCTGTTTCCCAGTAGCAGTGGTTTTCACTTGTGTACATTGTAAACTGCAGTAGTGCAAGATACAAGTCTGTTCTGCAGAAGCTTAGAAGTCCTGAGGAAACAGGTCAGGTAGAGAGACCTGATCTGGGCAAAGAAATCCCCCAATTTAAAACATTTTTGAACTAGGAGTAAGAGTTCTTGCTGGCATGTTTGATGGAACGATAGTCAAAAGTAGGCAAGTGTAATACAGACAGGAAAATCTCTTCTGAATTATTTTCCGCTCCGATCCTGACATACGTCTAAATCCTGGATTTGTCTGTGGCTTATAAAATGTGTTTTTAAGAACTTTATTATTTTTATGTGTTTTTTTCCCTTGCAGTCTAAATTGCAGAGCGTTGTCAATGCTAACAGCTGTACATACACACCGTAGCGCTCCTGGGCGTAGCTCCCGGCACTGCACTGCACTTCCAGCTCGTGCTGGAGAGGCTCTGCGCAGGCAGCACCTCTCTCTCTTTCATGCTTGGTGTTTGTTATCTTTTATCTCTCATGCTCTTCTGTAATCTTTCCTCTCTTATTGCAGGCCTCGGCTGTGTTTCCTGTGGGATCATTTTTCAAATCTGACATCCTGAAATCGCATTTCTGACAACAGTCAAACCTCTTTGCCCCTCATCACTATCCTCACTATCAGTCACCAGCACAGACAGCTGCGCTCCCAGCGTTGGGCCACCTCTTCCTTAACTCGTATCAATTTACATCAATTCCCTACATCACACAGCGTTCAACTGTGGCTTGACATAAGACTTTTATTTAGAAGCCACCAAAATATCTATGAACAACTTTTCTATGCACTATTTTGTCATAGTAATCAGAACTTCTTTATCTTTCCAGGGAGGCATTAGGAAACCTAGCAGATCTGCTAACGTCTGGATATTGTGTGTTGGAGAGATGAGTTAATTCAATGGCATTTTAAATGTAACGACCTAAATACTCTTTCAGCTGACTGTAAAGTAAATGGACAAATGAAGCACATCGTTGTTTATGCTTCATTGTGTAATGTTTTAATACTCTGTCATGTTTGGTGACAAGGACTTCAGCTTAACCCATACTTTTAATAACTTAATTGAAAATCTTAATTAGTATTTTTTAATCCTGAGGAAAATCTATCAGGTAGCTGTTTTTTTTTTCCCCTAAGTTCTCTGAACTCACCAGCTTGTGACGAAAGTTAAGAATGATGTTGCTGAGCTGTGCAGTGCTCCCTAGTGCTTCTGCTGGGCCAGGATAAATCAAAGGCTGAGCTAGAGCCGTACCTTTCAGCTGGCTCTCAGCACTTTGTGCGACCTTTCTGTCACCAGCCCAGGGATGACATACGGATGGTCTGTCGGTTCCTAAGTGTGAGCAGCTGGGTTCAAAACTTGACCTCAAGAAAGTCTCAATAAAGGCTCATGTCTCAGGTAGGGAAATACCTTGTTCAGCTCCTGTTGCTGTCTGAGCCAAGACTGCAACAAGAAGGATCAGCTCACACCGAGCTTTGTGAGGGAGGGGGGAAACTGTTGGGTGAACTCTGCTCTGTTCTCCAAGAGAACATTTAAGACTGGGGTGCATAAAAGTCTGTGGTGTTGCAATGTCTGACCTCCATGGCTATGGAGCCCACAGCCTGGCATGAGGTGTGGGGTGCTGCATTTCTGGTGCATTTGGAATAGAATAAGGAGGGGAGGTGCCTCAAATGGGGCCGCACGGTAGCCAGCATGCTGAGTACAGAGGTGCCTTGCTCTACTCACTGCATGTTGGGTGCCCAAGTCAGAGGCTGCAGGCAAGGACCATCTTGACACCCATAATCAAGAGTCCAGAACTGTCTCTGGACAGCTGTTCTCCCTACAATAATAATCAAACAAACATCTGTTTGGCAAAATATTTACTAATCACTGCTGGTACCTAATAGATAGGTACATTCTACTTCTGCTTTAGAGGGTTTTTTTTTTTAATTCAGTGGCTACCTAAAGCAAAGACTCTGGCTCATCCTTCATAGCAGAGCATCCTCTAGCTAGGGTCCTGCCAAGAGGGCCATGTTGTATACCAAACTTTCTGTCTATTGTCTGACTGAATCTCCCACAGAGATCGCTTGTCTGTGGTTTTACCTGTAAGTTTTAACCCTGGCAAATGCTTCATGGATTGTAGTGAGGGAACAATTAGTGTAAGAACTGTGGAGTTGGTCTCTTGTAATAGAAATTTGTGTGAAGTACAGAACTTCAAGGATTGACATGTTAAGGATATATATAGCTATAGCTAATGCACAACATTTATTGGAACATGCCTCAATAAATCTTCCTTTTATAGGATATATAACTACAAGGAGAAGGGAGAGTGGGAAAATCATAAGTGGAAAGTCTTTTATTTGCCAAAGCTCTGTTTTAGACATCTCACATAGTCAGTTATATACTGTACAAAGACAGACCAGGAATAGAAAATCTGGCGAGCATCAGTAGGGTTTTTCTGTTCTTGCCTGACATTAATCTGTGCTTTCTTTACACTCTGATTATCAGGTTTTGGTTACTTTTTGTGCTCCCAACTCGGAATTAAATGAGACAAACCGTGTTTAAAAATCAGAATTCATTCTGGCAGACAGCTGCATTGGTTACTCTTTCTGTGCTGTGCATGAAGCCGTGTGATCTGCTCAGAGGTATCCCCAGTGAGCAGAGCTAAGGCCACAAATGGATCTGTGAAACTGAAGATGTGAAGTTGAAGATACTGCCTGCTTAACACCAGAAATAACATGGGATATTAATAACACAGGTCTCATGTTATTAATAGTTTCCTTGGTTCCCTTTTAATTACACAAAAGTCACATGTCTTCTGGTCCCCCATTCCGCAGAGTAATTTACAAGCATACTCTCTTTTAAACTCTTTCAAACTCTGCTCCACGAGTAAATAAATGGTGGCAGCTTTATAAAACTGTTGACACTGTTCCAGCATTTAAACCCTCTGTTTATCCGGGATTCAGCAAGGACAAAAATGACTTTCATGACAGAACTCTAGTATGCTCCCCACGAAAGCTCGGCTCCTTGAGATACCATTCATTAGCTCTGAAATTTATGTCTACTGTATATTGGCTTCAGGCAGAATAGGGCAAACACTTTTAATGATGGAGAGCTGGATTTTTCTCCTTGATCCATGTAAGTCAGTGTCTGATGTTATCTTGGAGATAACTAACAAACATCAAGTTTAAAATAGAACGGCAACGATCTGCTCCCCCCTGTCAGGAAGCCCTCCAGAGCTTCCCAGTGTGCTGCTCTGCACCCAGCGGGGTTACTCTGCAACGTGAATGTAAATATGTCCAGGGAATTATAACGAAGAGGAAGTTTAAATGTAAACAAAATAGTAAAACCAGCACAAATAGCATGGCGAGTTACCAGGAAATTACAGTATTTATAAAGAGCGTTGAAAGAGGAAAGAGATGCAGAGGGGGCAGATGAGTGCCGTGTGTCAGCGGACACGAGTTCCCACGGGGAGAAGGGCGAGGGTGGGATGGGAGCCCTGAGTCCGGCCCTTCTTCCCTGCCCGTCCCAGCGAGAAGCTCTGCGTATGGAGCAGTCCTGGAAGGCTGCATCCCTGCATGCTTTAGGGAAACTTGGTTTTTTTACCAAAAGGACCCTGACATTTTAAAAGCACATGAAATGAAACTCTAAGTGGTATCAAGCTCACAAAGGACACCAGACTAAAATGTCAACTTAAAAACAATTTCTGTTTTCGGTGTGCTGTTCCTTGGTTTGGAAGTCATCAGCCTCTTGCAGGTTAGGGAGCGGTTTTACCTTAGTTGAGGTAAAGGACCTCAGTCTAAGGACCTGGGCATGCTTTCTTTGCAAATACAAAATGAGATGCAATACGGCCATCTCCTAAGTCTTAGCTAACAAAATTGTGGTAGCGTGCCATGCTGTGAGCGTATCCTCAGAAATAAAAGAAATGCCACACAGAAAAACAATTAATGCTTGTCATATTTCTCTTCATAGCTTGTATTACACTTCTCAAGTGCTTTGCAGTGCTTGAACAATTTTTTAGCCTGAAAGAAGTCGCAGTTTTTCTGTATGAAGAACAAAAGTAAGACAAGTGATAACTTAGAAGTTACCTAATGAGGAAGTGTCCCCTCTGCCTCCTGGAGACTGAGTCTCTGGCCTGGGATTCTGCCCTGTACTTCAGCACAGCTTGTGGCTTCGCATTGGCTAGACCAGAGGGTTTGGATACCTAGGTACCTCCTGTTATGTATTTAAATCATCTCACCAGCACAATGTGTTGCTTTGGTTGAATGGCCATAGATCCTCAGTGCATCACTGACACTGACAGTGCTTCAGTCACACAGTGAAGGAATTAAATACCAAGTAGTACGTGACCGCAATAATGAATAATACATACCATGGGATTCAGATTAAATATAAAAATCTTAATTTGTTAAAATAGTTAGGTAATGATGAAGGAACTCTTTTGTACCACAGACTGTTTTGGAATGTGCATTCACATGATTAGTATATTAATTCATTATAACATCTAATTCATTATAATGTCTAATTCATTATAACATCTTTTTTATTATAGCTAAGGATGTATCAATCCAACTTTAAAAGTCTGCACCTTTAAATACTACTAAAGGCCCTAACACATGGACAGTAGCTTCCCTACATCTATTAAGCTTGTCTTTATTCAAGAAGGGGCTTAACTGTATATCTGAGGGTGCAGAGCAGGCAGGCTTTGCTCTGGTAAAGAAAGGCACATCTGGATTCCCCAGCCGTGTTTATTGGTTCACTGATCTGTTCTAACCTAGATAATGAAAAGTCACAGAATTAGACTGTTTTTTATAAATAATAATCTACTCTATGATGAATGGATTCTCTCTCTTCATACTGTAGATTATGAGCATCAGTAGAGTATCTGCAGAGTATCAGTATCAGTACATACTCTACTGATTACATGCTATAGAGAGACTCACTAAGTTATCTCTTTACTGTTTTAAGCAGTATTTCAAACATATGTAAATGGCTGTAATCTGTATTACTGGGTCAGACTTGGTAGATTATTTTCTAGAGTAAATAAATTAGGCTACGCTGCTCTGCAGTTGAATTGTCATAGTGGGCCAGTCTTAAGCAAATGGTACAACGTATATCTCCTGAAGTGTGTTGCAGGCTGCACAAAAGATGTGATCTCCAGAAGAACACAGTAGCTTTACTTACTTTACGTATTTCTTATTTAATCTGAATGAATGTGACCAAGTATGCAGTTACACTGAATATCCATTTAATGCTTTTTAAAATGCTGTGTACACGTTTTGTCCAACTCATTTCAGTGTAGGATAGAGGAGGTACATTACTTTGGCTGTTCTTTGTAGCCCGAAAGGTGCTCTGGGAAAGCAGGTAGACAGATCAGAAGTGTAACAGAGGTTTTTTGAGCTTTTTTCCAACTGCTGTTTGGATTTTTATGTGAACTTGGAGTTTTAGTTATTTGTGAAAACCAAAACTCAGATGCTGTATTATCCTGCACTTGCTTGGCTGCCTTCGTAGGAATATTTGTGAGCTTGGCACACCTTTCATTTGAAATGAAGTGGAAAATCTCCAGCACTGAGTCTGGTTTTGGGTTTCATCATACAGCTTTCAAGCTACCATAATCTACAGTGAAATTTCACTAAAATAAGCTACATATTTCCTCAGAGTTAGTGAAGAGAGTAATAAAATGTGGATTAGCTGCTAAAAACTCTTATGAAAACTTATTTTCAGTATGCGAAAGGGAAAGAAAATCATTACTCTGTCTCCATGATGAAATGGAGAAAATAATTTTAAAATCAGCTCAGTCCTTTTCTCACTATCTTTAACATCCATGATACTCTGCGCACTTTGTACTAGTGTCAGATACAGAAAGCTCATGAATGATGTACCTTTGTAGGCATAGCTGCGATGGCTTCAGCCCTACATGTCTTCCTATGAAAGTTAAATAAGTAAAACAAGCAGTCAGTAGCTGGTTCTTGAATTCCTGCTGAAAACCAAGATTTAACACCCTTTCAGCAGTGTAAGGTTGAATTTATTACAAGAGAACTCCATGATAAAAAACCCCAAAACTTTTCTCTCAGCTACAGAAAATGAAGATTTTAAGTTCCTCAACTTCTTACAAAGTTCTTGCCTACCTTCAGGAAGCTCTGGGCAAGGTTCTGTATGTCAGCTCCTTTCAGTTTTTTAAAAGATGCTTGGATTACGTATTGCACCTACTAGTTGTGGTGATGGTTGCCATATGGCATTAAAATAAAGTAACATCTCAAATCTGGACTATTTCCCCTTCACAGATCAGGTGTCAATCTACAGACAGCAGAAGCTGAACTTTTTCCGTAAGTTTTTGGGAGGGTTTTTTGTCCAAAAATCCCACAAAGCACTTCCTGGCAATGACAACACAGTTATGTTACACTTCTGTGAAATATCAGAACAATATCACCAGACTTCTGTGTAATCTACCAAAAATTCCTAGGTACCCTTTTACACTGATTTTCTTTCTGCTAATTAACTCCAAAGCATGAAATAATTGCAAGTTTCCATGTGTCCTGATATTATAGGTCACTAGAATTTTCTTCTTCTCTCCAGTGTGTTTACTAGCCCTTCAGCTTTGTTTGTGAGCAAATTTGACCTGGTTGAACTTATATCAAAAGGAGCATTCAACAAAGCACTACTCGTTAGCCCTTAAATTCGTTGTTTGTTAGCTGACTTACATTCCTGCACGGCAATCCAAGCAGACAGAGAGGCACAGAGGGAGCCTTGGCAGGAGTGAAGGGACTCTGCTGGAGGACTGATGAATGGGCCTCTTCTTTTAATTGCACTCCGCTGAGTGGAGCTGCTTTGTGCATTTGTGGGAAGTGCTCTCTGGCAGCTAATTTTTAAGCTCCATCCACAACCCGTCAATAGCTTGCAACCCAAGCTATTGGACATACACCTGGCCAACCCAATGAAAACATTAATGATTAATAATATTCATTATCACCGAGCGTTATATACAGGAATGAAGCCGAATAGCCTGAAAAATCTCCAAGTGGAGTGCCAGTCTACATAGCAACATATGTCATTATGGACATCACCCTGGTTCTCCGTTCCCTGTGGTGACTCTCTGTTGAGCAGACAGATCAGTCCAAGCTCTCAACCCCTCATCTTTAAAAGCCATCTATTGACTGGCCCCTGCTACCTTTAAGATCGTCTTCTCCTTTCATGACTAACATCTTCCAAACAGCTGCATCCCAAAGAGCAGAGAAGCTACTTTTTTACTATGGGAAGTTCGAGACTGTAGGAAATACAAATTTTTCCAGAAGCCATGTAAAATAAAGATAATACCAACTCTTCCCAGAATTAAAGGTCAAATTTGTTTCTTCGGTTTTAGATTTACATCAGTAATTTCATCCCACATATAACCTACTCAGCTGGCTCAGCTGAGTACAGAAATGGACACACAGTAAATTAGGCTATTTCTCCTGTAGAAAGAGAAGGGAAAGAAAATGTGGATGGTTTCTTATTTCTCCTTTTAGATGCCCTGAGTTTCTTGGATAAGCTGGTGGAGGGGACCATGATTGCAGCTTAAGGAAGATGTATGAAATAGGCCAGAAATAGCTGCAGTTGGGTGTTTTTTCCATGATTTCCAATTCTTACCTGTCAGTGGGCATATGTGCATGTATGCAGTGTGAATAGGGGATACTTCACTAACGAGTCCCAGCATTTCTTAATTTTTTTTTTGTTCTTTCATGCTTACTTCGTTTGAAGCTATCTGGGCTGCATCACTGAAGACAAAAATATTTAGCCCTGCAAACGAATAACAGATGTAATCACCGATTTTTATTAATTAACCCAAAAGACTGAAATGTGGAAATACTTTCTCTGCTAGTGACATTGAACTAAGAATATGACTACGGTCCTGACTGGCAAAAAATCTCATGTTTAGTTAGAAAATATTTAACTTGCTATCCTCAATGAGATCAGTCCCCTCAGATCCTCACATCTGGGAAGCAGCAGGCAGGAATCAGCAGGGCTGTCACCTCCAGAATAACAGCACTGCCTATCACCAGGCGCTTAGTGCCACACTGCAGCCGGCATTTCAACATGAACCTTGCTTCAGAAATGTCGGTCTTACAGTTCTTCTGCTTTGGGATAAGGGCTAGTCAAACACTGGCAGGGTGGCTGTTCACAGAGATCTTTCTATTTGGTATATATATAGCTATGTAAGATAGGAACGCAAATGGATGGTCTCAAAAAGCAATGTTGGAGCCCATATATGAAGTGTGTGATGGGTTCAGTGGTGTTCAAATGTTCATTTTTGTTATGCTGTGTTAGAGCTTTGCATAATTCAGATCCAAATGGAGGTGGTGAATGCCTGTACGTTTTGAAAGTAGGGTACATCTGTGGTTCAGGGTCCTGGCTGAGCCTGTGTGACGTGCAGTTTTGTTTGCTGTCACTTTGACCTTGTAACTCTGAGGTTTGGAAAGCTGATACTGAGGGAAGGTGATGCATCCCAGAATGATTGTTTGTTCTGTCATGAGCAACCTAAAAGTTGCAGGATGCTATTAAAGGCTTCTCTCTTTTCCAGGTCAACTTGAATGCATATGCAAAATGATAGCCAAAGCCTTTAGCTTCTCCTTATTGTGCTCAAAGCACTGAGCTGTGAAATAATGCTTAGAATTGATCACAGATGCATAACACAGTCCACCTAATGTGATAAAACTCCTTTTGGTATAAGGCACAATTACATAGAATCCAAACGCAAGCACACAATGTGTGTACTTTATAAATTGGATAATAAAATAAACGTTCATTGTTACTTTAGGACTCTAGTGTTATTCACAAATGTCTATAGATCTTAATGGAATAAATGCAGTATCTGAAGGTGGAGAATACTAGAGCTTATTTTGGCATAAATTGCTTGATCATTGGAACTTCCTATTAGAATTTCCTGTAAAGCTCATTTATGGAAATAATTAGAAACAAACTCTTCAGATCCCCTTTGCCAGACTAATCTTCTTTACAAATTGCCACTCTAAAGTAATTTCTGTCTCTCTGTTCTGAGAAACTTTATCACAAGGAAGAAATGCAATATTAGGTTTGAAAATTAATACATGATAATCTTTTGATGAGTGTTGGACAGCACGTAATGAGCTTATGCTTTTGCAAGCAACTGAGTGAGAAAAATATTGCTGAAATGAAGGAGGAGAGCTGGGATGAGTCTGAAGCCTTTTGAATTAAGTTTCATACCTTAGAGGTAGAGCTCTAGTATCTGGTTTGCAGTTGAACAAGGTAAATAGTGTTGTGACTCTTTGGAAAGGTATATTCAGTTGTTAGGGAACTGGGGTTGAATAGGCGATCAGGAGTAGGTTTTTTAGAGACTTGAAACAATACTAGAGTGCTGTACCCTCTCAGACTGGGATAAGTGTAGAGCTCTAAGTGCAATGTAAACTCTTCTCTTCTGGCTGAACACCTCTGCAAACATAGCTAATTGGAAATGCTGGACACTGGAAGATAGATAGACTTTAATTTTCTCACTCCAGCCAGAAATACAAAGGGTTGACCAGTATCCAGCTGCAGAGCCAACATCTTAAGGCACTTGCTGCTCACTACTCTCTTACACCAGCTTTCGTGGTCAGGCTTTCTCGCCATTGGCCTTGCAGGACAGAAAGTTGAAATACCTCATTTAAAAACAAGTTTCATTGAAATATTTCTGATATTTCTCTGTAGTATTTACTATCTTTGATGAAAATCACTTAAACCTAAAATGTTTACTCTCTTGTGTGATTGGACTGAACATAGAATCATAGAATACTTTGGGTTGGAAGGGACCTTTAAAGGTCATCTAGTCCAACCCCCCTGCAATGAGCAGGGACACCTTCAACTAGACCAGGTTGACCATATGATGCATCGCTTTTTAGGTGAGCTTGAGCTTTGTTGCGTTCAATGTATTGAGCACATAAACCAGGCTCTACCTTACTTTTATTTACTTATTTTTATTAGTTTAGCTTGAAGCATAAATGTAGATATAAGTGTACAGCCCTCACCATAGATGGGTTGCTCATCAGCACTTTCTCATATCTTATATTTTCTTAAATACATTTGCATAACAGATAAATAATTACCACTTGCTGCACTGCAAAACGGGAGGGGATCTGATATGCTTACCGAATGGAAGGTAAGAATTTCAAAGCATAACTGAGTATACCACTTGAGGAGGAGAAAAAGGCAGCAAACAGTATCACTGCTCTGTGCTTTTAAGAGAATATGTATCTGTGAATTCTTTCCTTGTTAAAGTGTAGGTCTGTGATTGATGTCAGCTGGTAACATCACTGTCAGTTGCACTGCAACTTAAAATGGACATCACTGGGAGCTTTTAAATGTTATTTTATTTCTGCAGAGTCATATCACGAAGCCCAGTGCCTTACAGGATAACATGTTGCCCTCTTCATTCATCTCTGGCACTCTTACAGTGTAGCTATTGTAAATCTTTGGCAGTTCAAATTCCATCTTTTTTTTTTCAGACCATACTTTACTTAAGAAAAGGTAAATAAAAGAATCTTGTGCCATATGCAAGAATTTTCTCAGGTAAAATTGCCCCAGATTAATTGGGCAAAACAAAAGTGACCTCCTGCAAATGTGCTGCCTGGTGAGACGTGCCAAGAGGATGGTCCAAAAAACCTGAATCCCCCTATTCAGGCATGAGGTGAAAAACTGAGGTTATAAATATACTGTAAATACCAGGATGATTAAAGGTGATGTGCAGGAACATTTCACAGACTGACTCAACGCTGCCTCAGTGCAGACCCTTAATAAAAAGCCCACTTGCTACCAGAGCTGAAGTCAAACCTCTAGTTTCTGACAAGCCTGCGTGTCAGCCGTAAACAACCAGTTTTAAAGAATTATTTATAGACAGTGGGTAAATGCCTCACAGAGCCACAGAGCAACTGGTATCCTGCAAGGTCCTCACATTACCTAACTGCACATTACCTACCTGCAGATTTCTGTTTTAGCCTGGAGGTATCTGCCTTTCTGTCCTCACTAGATGTGGAACAAACTTAGGAGCCTGGATCTCAGCTTAGCTAGGTAAAGCAGAGGGTGAGACCGTCCCTTTCCCTTTCCAGTAATCTGGAAACTACTTCACTAAATTAATTCTATAGGGAGACATGATCAGCCAAATAAACCCTGTTTGTGGGAGGCAAGGATAGGGTACAACATTGTGACCTTGCTGAGGCCAATTTTCTGCAAAGAGATACTGATGCCGAACACCACATTTTTCTCATTTCTCTACTGTAGAACTACCCAAGACTTGGGTTTCATTATTTCTAATGATGTGTAGATGCCTCTTGTTCATGACTCTGATTTTCTGCTCACAACTTACTCTCTTAATTTTTTTAACCATCAAGTGACCAGGAATTATTTATTGGAAATGCACAAATAGTATCTGCTGCTTAGAAAGAAGTGTAGGAGAATTTTAACTCATAACCTAATTTCTTCATTGCAGGTCAAGATGGGTCTGTTTTCCTATATGAAGATGCTAAGGTGTAAAAATCTTCTCCTGAAAACATGTATACACATGATGGCTCCCCTTTGAATATTTCTTTAACATTTGGCCAAATATGAAGCTTTGCCTCAAGGGGTTTTTATTTGAATAAAATGACAGTAATAGGATCTGAATACTGGAAACAATAGATTCTTCTACCAGGCTTCCAAGGGTCGTATGGACATTTTTCTCAATTGTTACAGATGTAAATGATGGCTCTGTGCTTCTCATAGGTTTGTTTATTTAAGCCACTGGGTATTCTACAGGAAAGAAAGATTCACAATACAGTTCTAAAATCCTGCAGAAAATACAATTTTCCATTACATTTCATGTTTTTTTCCAGAAGAGCTCATTCCTTAAACGGGGGGCAGGCAGGGGGAATAAATAGGGAAAAGGAGCATTAAGACCTCTTTAGAAAATTAGACTTCAAAGCACCAAATATACATTACTAAAACTTAAAATTGACTTCATTAACTTCTCTAAATTATGCAGGCATTAATAGGATTCTTATTATTAATTCATGTAATTGTTTATACTAGTTTTTTGATAGGGCTTTATATGTTTATTTATTTATTTCTGCTATTCCAGCACTGCATTGATGGGACTCATTAAATGTAATGGCATTTGGCAATTTATCACACAGATTAAAAGCCCTTTCCAGATCACCTCTACTCACCCTTTCTTTTGGAGAGCATCTTTGGCGTATATCGGGGACACCATGAATTGCACAATTTTCTTGTATGCAGCATTTCCAAACCTGCATGCCTGAGCTGTATAAGGAAGGCATGCAGTTGAGTGTTTAACCACCATTCTTCCCTTTTCTCTCATTTATTCTTATTTTAAAAGAATGCTTTCAGACTTCTGTGTTAATTCTAACCACAAAAAAATGTGCTTAAAAATGCATAGAGTAGTATAACAGCTTTGTTAAGTCAGTAATTGGCTCTACCTGACTGTATTTTATCAACTACCTTCAAAAGGTGCTGTAGAAGAGCTTTTCAAATACTAAAAAGCTCTATTATTCAACACTATTGTAACTTTAGCAATATATACAATAATGTATTCCCATTTGTGCATAATGAAGTTGTAAATTCCTTCGAGAGTTCTGGCAACATTATGAACCACCAGAGCAAACTCCAATTTTTTTTAATGTCACCAAAGTCAGGCCAATCAATTTATGCAGCTTTTGAAGCAGATTACCCCTTCAGAGCATGGTAGGGTGGCAATCAAAGTATTGCAAACATCAGCCAAGGTGTATGGTAAGCATGCAGCATAGGGGATGCAAGATACAAAAGAATCATTCAAAGTCCTGTTGCTTCTGAAGTCTAAATCACTGAGTGAAAGGGTGTCATATGGATTTTTTTTCAAAGACTTGGCTGTAGTAGTTATATTTTTTATCAAAAGTCAGGTTTTAATTAAGGAGTCTCTCCATTTCAGATGTATTCCTGTGCTCATAGTCAGCAGTCCTGAGCAGCAGGTTAATATAAGATTATGTGGGGAAGACAGCAGTTGCTCTGCATAAAGATGCATACACCTCAGGGTGTGTTTGTCCTTCTGTTACAAGCTGCATCTTAATGCTTCTGTTACTGGTGATTTGAGAAGTGCTTAGGCCAGCAAACATTAATCACTAATTGCATAAAAATAAAAATTACCAGGTGATCTGTAGGAGGGCAGTAAGAATTATGAGTGTCACTTACAAGGAATGAAAGAATGGCAGAAGATGCTGAATGTTTTGAAGTTTTTAAAGATCTCATTATTTTTCTGCAGCTATAGTTTTTTCCCCTTCCCTTCCAAGCAGAGTTACCAGGGTAGTAAAGGATATCACACCTGCAAACTTAACGGCAACCACATGACGGTGACCTGAACTGCAGAGTCTGTGACTGTCTGAGGCTTTGGGTTTTACTTTGGAGTTGTCACCTGAACAGTTTTTTTTAAAACAGCTCCTTGAATTGCACTTTCCTTATGAAATCCCTGTTTCTGTGAGTACATTTCTTCACTCCCAGACACTTGCTGTCTTTGTGCTCTACCTCTGCCTGAAATGGGAGGGGTTTTCCTATGAAATCCCTGTGATTTCTTTAGTTGGATCTTCCATGGTGGAAACATTTGGTGTGTTTCTGGGTTTTCCTGCCCACTTGCTATGCAAATACGTATGCTTTCTGAGATAGTCCCAGCCTGAGCAAGGAGGGAAGTTGCTAGCTGGGGTGAGGAAGGACTAACCCATGACCTTGGCTGAAAGCTCTGTGTAAGCCTCTAGCTATTGTTCAGCCCAAGCTGGATGGTCTGAATTGCTTGTGACTGATGTGCAGTAATCAATCACACTGTAAGCTTTCCCAGCTCAGAAAAGGATACAGAGCTTGGGACGGAGAAGTTAACATTTCAAAGTACTGTTGTCTACGTAATTTTCAAAATTCTGTCCACTAAATTGTATCTAGTTTGAAATTATACTGCACGATATCTTCTTCATGGGAAATCATGAGCATTGACCAAAGACGTTTTCACCAAAGGAAAAAATTAACTTTATGGACACTTTAAAACTACCTCTGATGCATTCTTCAAAAACATGGACATCAACATTTTGTGAAACCCTCCCATTGTACCAGTTCATATCCATCTGCCTAAAAAAGGTAAAGTTCTTGTCCTCCGTGCAGAATGCAAACTTTTCTGTTTATAAAGTATTTGGTCTGTAGCTGTGAACATCCAGGCAGGTAGTTTCTCCTAATCCCCGGGGCGGGGGAGAAGAAAGATTCAGCGGTCATTAGCGTGCAGAATTATCTCAAACACAATAGATTTTCCTCATGACAAATCACACATAATCTCCATAGCAACCTCACATAATTATGCACAAGATTTCAATGTAGCAACAAAAATAAGCATGGCAGGAATTGTAAAGAATAGCTATATAGTGTGAGACAGATGTGGGAGTAGATGGTGTATAGAAGACTGAAATGCAACTGTTCTAACATGTAAAAAATGAACAAAAGACAGAAAGATTGCCTGCTTTTGTATTGTGGAGAGTGGTGATTAAGTCAGTGTACTATCTGGGAACTGGAGATGATGGGCTCAAATATCTCCTCATAATATAGAGGTTCCTGATAGTGCCACAACAGTTTGAGGAATACCAGCAGCAGTTTTACCCCACTTTCATAGGATTATTACAGCTATAAAAATGATCGCTGATTTGTAACTCAGCATACAAGATCTAAATGCAGCAGAGTTTGGTTTGTTTGGGTTTTTTTTCAAATTTTGTTTCAGTCTGTTTGGACAGATTGATTAACATGAGCTTAAAAATATTATGGGGAGTTTTGTCATCATCCTTATTTATTTATCTATATCTATCTATCTATCTATCTATCTATCTATTTATTTCTTTATCTATCTGTTCTTTGGAATTCAAAGATTGCCGATACCTTCCACATGAGCAGATTGCTAGTGAAGAAGGACCTTTTCATAGTTTTTGTTTTCAAAACTGCACATGGATTTAGGGAGAGGATGGGAGAACAAGGGAAATTATTTTTTTATGCATACTGCAGTTTTTTTTCTTTCTTACTATGCTCATAGTACTTTGCATGGCATCCTAGATTAACATCCAACCCACTTGTGAATGTAATCATTCTGTATCATTAGCGAACACATTAGCAGTGTAAATGCAACACATAGATTATATATTCTGCTTATATATTCCTGTGCTGATGAACCCAATGATCCCATTGTTGGAGCGAGTCCATTTCAGAAGTGGGGGCATCTCAGAGGCCCTAAGTACTTTGAGCTTCAATAGTATTTGAGGATTCCCAGCAGCAGATTCAATAATTAAGTTCACGCTTCAAGGGCAATAATCCTGTGTCAAGACATATCTATGATTAAATCATTCTGATGGTGATTTTCTTTTAATTATCATGGCCTGATCCAGAGCTCTACATCTAACGTGGCTCTTCTGAACTCAGTCAGGTACTTTGACATTGACTTCAGCTGATTTTGACTAATGCCATATAAAAAATGGTATAATCACTTTAATTAAAATTTTGGCTTAAAATATTGGAGAAGATATACTAAACTGATCAATATAATTTCACTCAGCTATTTCCATTCAACTAACGTTATGTGTTTTATTTGAATTCAAAGATATATTTCAATCCAGAACAAATTTAAGCCATAGGAATGGATAACTACTTACATTTAATATTTTATGCAACAATGCAACTTCATTCCAAGCTTGTCTTCCTCAAACAGCAGATCATAGGGATAGCAGAGGTGGTTTCAGTATGTTACCCCATTAATACATTAGCATTGCTAATATGCCATATTGAAGACTCTCAGTTTTGTTCATAGATGAGAAAAGTTAAACCAAGAACTGACCATGATTCCTAATCCATGTTTTTCTTGTCCCTGAGCAATTAATATTTTTTAATTTGAATAATTTTTAATCCTATGTGAAACTCCCAAGTGAAAATCAAACCAAGACATTTCTCTGCCCTTATACTTTCCAGTCTTCTAGAGACATCATCTTTTCCTCTTCAGGTCTCCTGGATCTTTCCTTTATTTAAAAACCAAAGGTCTTGTCTTCCAAGAGCTTGCAAATATCTTCCCTTTCCCTATGGCTGATGGCAGGCAGTGGGTTGTTGCTTTGGGCACCTCAGAAACAAATGTCATGGCCTGGCAAACTCCAAAGCATCTTCTTTATAAAAATGGGTAACAAGCTAAACAAATATTATAGGCAGGTAAATAAAAGAGTTGCTTGGACTACTGATGAATCGTGAATGCAGGTGTGAGCAACTTCCTTTTTTTTGTTTAAAATATCTGAAAATTATCACCAGTTGTCTGTTGCCATGTAGCCAGGTGGTGGTCAATACTCAGACATACAACTAAGACTAAGGACAAAAGTCTGTGTCTTGCAATTCCTTCTCATTAATATCTAAACATTCACGTGACTGAAGTGCGTAGTGCTAAAGTGGAATAGCCTTGGCTGTCTAACGATGAGCTATGCTACCTATAAGCAAGGTTTATTCCAGGGTTCTCTGGGTTTTGGTTCTATTGACTTGCACTAATATGAATTAGTTGTTTTGAATCCTCTTTTATAGCACATTCAAGATTACATTAGCTTCTATCTTTAATTTATGTCAATTCTATTAAATAGGTTTACTAATGTTAAGTATTAATGAGTTTTAGACATTTTTCTTGCATTCAATGTATCACTTTTTCTTACAGTTCAGTTAAAATCCTTTCCAAATGAAGCAAAGGTGACTAACAGAAGATAATTGAAAGCTTGACTAAGATTTTCTAGAAACAAGGAAGCAAGTACCGCATCCTGCTGAACTCTATTAACATTTCATACCACAAGATGTTCCATCTGCTAATATAAAACATAATAAGATGATTTGTCAGTAGATATATGCCGAACTTTTTATTCCACTCTGAGTCCATTTTATTTGCATATAAAGTGGCACATTTACACTCAACAATAACTAGTCCTGAAGGAATGATATTTAAGAGGAGAATATAATTAATCTATTCAGGTCATAAACATTTTCTTCAGGGCAATGGGCAACCATCTAAGACAACCTTCATAATCATTCATGTACATTACTAAAATACTTTAGAATGAGCTGGCAAAGCTGAAGATAGACAGAATGTTGTCATTTTATTCCAAGGATATGTTTATGTTTGTCTTATGCAGCATTTTGACAATTATCTTAACAAAAAATTCCTCTATATTTTTTATATTTGGCTTTGTGTTGATGCTGCATTCTGTTACATAGTGTGCTTAAATGATAGGTGTATTTTGTTTCCCGTCATTTTATGTCAGAGCTCAAAAAGCATACAGGAATTTTGCTCTTTTTTCAAATATTATGACTGCCTTATATGGAAACTAGTTACAAAGCTACTTAGCAGTTCTAATTATGATAAAAGGTCTGCCAAAAGAGAAGGCATTTTCCGAATACATTTTCATGCTACTTCGTCTTGGGGGTCTTGACACTTTGTTTTATAAACTTTAACTATTCCTGTATTTTTCAGAAGTCACATAGATTGAAGAGGAGGAGGAGAGAGGGAATTGGTCAGTGTATAAGGGAACACTCTGGTCTGCTGCAGTATTCCACCTCCTTGTAGTACCATGCAGGGTTTTCCTGTCCTCTTCACCAAATGTATTAACTTAAGGTACAAGGAGGGTTCATATCGATTGCAAATTACGTACAGAGGGAATCGGTACATAGAGCCCGATTTGTACGGGCATAAATGAGATCCAAATCTGTGTCATTTTTCCCATACTTCACTTACCACATTTGCTCTGGAGAGCAGCGTTTTGCACTGGGATCTGATTTAAACCTTCTGGCCTATTTCCATAACTCCAGCCCCATAGTTTATAGTCATAAACTAATTCATATTCCAGGAGGAAGGGTCAGAATATCTGCAGTTCACCCAGTGCGCTCGCTCTCTGAACTGGAAGACAGCTATCTGTCCCTTTGCAGGCTGAGCACATCCTCTCTCTTCTGCTTTTAGTTTCTAGCAGACGTGAGAACAAGGGCCCAAACCACGTGCTTTTGCAAGGAGGTCTCCCAAAGTTCAGTACAGCCTGCTGCCACTCACTATGCATGATCTTTGAGAATTTCACAGAAAAACCCTTCAGTCCAGTTCTGCTGTTGTTGGAGCTTCCAAAATGTGGGCTATTCACTCCCCAAGAGGCAATGGCCCAGTGCCAAGGTGTACACAGTTTGGTAACGGGGGATGATAGATGGGTAAAGAGGCAGAGGGGGTGTGAGAAAACGTGGGGAAGGCAGTCATAGCTACCTGAGTTTACATGTGTACGTATTTTGACATAATATTTTTTAAAAATGAAAGAAAAAAGGAAAATAATGCTAAGTAGTCACAAATGCCCCTAGTCAATGAAGCATTTGCTTAAACCACTATATTGCTGTGGCATATGCTCAAGCCTGCGCACTCAGTTCCTTTTAATGCCAATGCAAGTTGTTTATGGAGCCCTATGAAATAAATGTTTAACTTAAAAATATTTTTTAAATATTCGTTCCATTTTCTTAGGCACAAAAGGGCCAACAGATAATGTTTAAGCCCAGAAAGTGAGTAGACTCTGAGCCACTTCTGAGACATCATTATTACCCTATGATAAATCGGCTTACCACACAGATAAGTCACAAACAAGTAACAGTCACAAGAGCGAATCTGAAATAACTGGTAATTACTGATCACAGTACAATGCAAACCTTTCATAGGTTGATTAACTGTAACTAATTATGTGAGTTTATCATCTTTATAATCTATTTTAGATATTTTGTGGACGTAGCTGAAGAAAACAATGGCCCACATTTACCACTCAGGAACCACTCAGTTATTGCTGATGCAGCAAGCGATTCAATCTGATCTTTAAACTTCAGATTTGCTTTAATCTCATGTTCCCAACAAATTCAAACTGCTCTTAGAGCAGCGTCAAAGGACTCGCCACAGCAGAAGATCAATTTGTCATGCTTTTATTATCACCGCACTTCAACTTGGACGGAAGCAGAGTTTAGTTGGAGCTTGATAGACAGAGGAACTGATCGCTGTATATCTGTGTCGTAAGGCAGATGGAATGGTGTTAGCTTGTGTATTTCACTCTGTGCGAGGGAGGAAAAGTGTATAGCCACTCTGTATGAATCATACCATTTTCCCTGTGATTGGATTTTTAATAGCCAGACTTCTAATTGGCCAAACAGACAGCTGCTCAGAGGGAAATGAGAAGGCTGTAGGGACAGAGCTGCCTTTCTGAAGGCCACGCATCTATTTGAGACGTAGGCCTTCTCTGAAAATGTATTTCTAATTTTGGCATATCAGTGGGAAAGAAATTCTGAGCCTAAGTGGGATGGAATGAAATATTTTACTTTTTTTATATATATAGGGTTCAGGCTCTTGAGTTTCAGCAGCTTTTAAAAATGTAATCACATTTACCCTCTGAGCTCTTCAGGTTCTCTCACTCTTAATTTTCTACTGACACCCGTACACCTATCTCGCAAGACGCAGGACGATGCATGCTCAGCGCCTCGCACTGAGCAGGTGTGCAGTTACGATACGGCCGATCTCCCGTCAGCGGAGGGACTCGCGCTGTCTCATCCTCTCTCTGCTCTGTCCTCTGCGATGGGTCTTTACCTTCCTGATGAAAAATCAAGCCCTCAGTGGGAACACAGTGGGGTGGATTGCAGGAAGCAAATGGGGAGCCGGCAAGGAGAAGGTAACGGGATTTTCCATTAGCTCCATCTCTGCAAATTTCCACTGGGATAAAGTGAGTTTCAGCAGCAGTAAAATTCATTGCATCTGGGCTAACCTTGCAGAAGGAGGCTTTCTGTCTGTGGTATGACAGGAGAGGCATGGCCTAGAGAAAATCAATGATGAGGCAATTGAGAGCAGTGAGCTGCTCCTGTAAAGTGCAAACTTATCACCATCATGGGCAGATAATAAGAATCGTTTCATTTACACTGTAGAAACTTGTTCAAGGCAGCAGCAGAGGTGTAATAATGGACTTTGCTTCTGGAACTGACAGCAGGGGATTGAGGTAATCCTCAGGCAAACACTGGTCCCCGCATTCCCTCCCCCTCCCTATTTTATGAAAGGTCATATTTCTTTCCTGAAACCTGAGGCCTTTTTGAGCTTCTTGAAATCTTGAGCCTTCAGTGAAAAGGCTGCATGACCCAGTGCCCAGGAGTGCTGACACCTCCCACCCAAAGTCTAAACCTACCCCACACCACTGCCAGCAACAGAGCTTATAGAAATGGGAGCTTATAGGAATGAGCCGCCTACTCTTTGCCAGCCCCAGCTCCCCTCCCTTTACGACAAGAGCACAGGCGGATCTAGTTGCGGTAGCCCTAGTACATGTATTACTGTTCACTCTGTTCTTGTTCTGGTGGAAGGAGAGAGCAGCGCACTATATATTGGTGACTTATAATGAACAGAAGTTTTTGACATGCTTGGATAAAAGGTAAAATTCCGTTGGGTTCAGTGCTACCATTAATTATCACAAGCCCTGTAGGGAACTGAATAGCTGTTTAAGGGACTCAGGGATTTCCCTAACTCCTGCACTAAAATTTAGCTGTTCTTCTGAAAGCCCTGTAGTCAGTACTACTGAAAACAGAGGACTCAGACTGCTCCAGCTCTGTCCTCTCTTCAGCATGTATAAAAATGCGTTTTAGTTCAAAGCAATGGGAAGAGATCATCTGGCACATAATATTTAGGGAATATAGGAAGATGGAAAGCTGTCAGGTTATTGCGCTTGGAAGTTTGGGGACAGCCCAAGGTTAAAAGCCTTTCAGAAGAGGTCAGTTTTTAAGGGTGTGCTCACTTGAAATGGGGTTCTCTTGAGTAATTTAAAGTTCCTCCTGAGATCTTAATGATCTGCCTTCAGTGTTTCTTTCTGAAGGTCTGCACTTTATTACCTCCCATGAAGCTCCCAGGGCTCCCAGTGGAATTTGTTCAACTGTTTGCAATCACACCAACCCACCTGCTCATCCCCATGAAGCCATGCACAAAAATTGAGGATGTCAAATGCTGTTGGCATTTCTTCATTGCCTCTGGAGTCCAAGATCCCTCTGCTAGCCCTGACCCAAGCCCAGGCTTATTTACGACTTACAACTAGAGTAACATATTTGGTTTTTATTAAGTAAAAGCCCATGAGACCGGTTTTAAAATGAAACTAAAAAATGCACAGGAGCCTAAATATCTGCCATTTTTGTAATGTACAAGACTCTCCAGCAAGTCACAATGCAATTGATAAGTTGCACAATTGATGTTACAAACTAATCATGTCAAGATGGCTAAAACAGGCCGTTAATTCATTTATATCCTTTCTTGTGTTGTCAAGGATCTAATACATACACTTTAACTTTAACATGCATAGTTATTTAAAAAAGGAAACCACTTTTATTTAATCAAAACATTTTTGGTAAAGTAGATTTTTTGAAGTGTTTGTGGTCTGCAGGTATTGCAATGACTATTGCTACTGTTCTTGCTGTTTCAACCATTTTACTGTTAGTGGACTCAAGGACCAAATTTTCCATCAAGCAAAACAGAAATTAGACACTTGAATTATTTCTTGTCAATTAAATTGTTATTTGTTTTAAACATAGGGGTTTATTGCATGTTAATATTTAACCTAACACTAACAGCCATCAGGATGAAATGAAACATTCACAGTACTCGGCTTTTGGCTAATGTGCTTCAGAACCTCACAAGAAGACTGACATCTCTAACTACTGTGGCAATAAAACCTGCTCAAAACAAAGATGATCAGAAATATATCCAAAACTGAAAGACTTAAAGTTTTAGGAAATCAAGTATCCCTTTAGAAAACTGTATTGAGTCCTGATCTTACAAATGTTTGCACATACTTGTGTTTCTGTTTCTGCAGTTTTCTGCCAACATGGAACAAAAATCTGCCTGGATGGACTAAAAATGGCTCTGCTATAGCAGGCATCTCCAATTGCTGTGGTCCCTTAACTCCTTCCTCCTCATATAATGATTGCCATGAAAGAAATGAGGTTTTCATCTCAAGGAAGAGACTATTCCATAATTCCAAAGTTTAAGTATCTGACTGGAGATGCCTTTGTGAGCCCTGACTTTCATAATGTACAGAGGAAACAGAAAATCAGATTCATTTAAAATGTTCCAAGTTGCCATTCCCAGACTGAAAACTTCAGTATCACTCGCTGCTTACGGAAAGTTCAGCTGGTGGCTTTTGTCCTGAACAGTTTTGGGGGATGCTGTAAAATTATAAGTTTGTGTGAACAAATTCTTCTACTGATGTACACAAATTCATGTATTTACACATACTCAACTGCATCATAAAATAACAAGATTACTTATTATAATGTAAGGATTTCTGAAAGCAGTTGGATACACTGGCAAATTTGTTGTCCAAGTAAAAAAAAACCCTAGCTATTGGTTTGTATTACGTATTTGAATAATATAAATGATCTCACAGCTGTTCCCCAAGGACATATTGCTGTTTGTTGGGGAGCTGGTTGTTTGCTGTAGCAGTTTCCAACACATTTCCTATCAAGCTGGTCCTAAGCAAACAAAAAAGGAATATGGAAGAATGTTGGGTAAGGAAGTGCCTTTGTATTTGCTCCTCCAGCTTGCTTTTAACTCTCATTAATAACATACTATATCTGTGCTTGTCACCATGTGAAAATTGTGGTATGATGACATTGTGGCATCTGCATCTAATTCAAATTCTAACTAGATTCACTAGGTTGAAAGGTTCTATAAAATAAGGTAACTGCAGCCTGGGCTGACTGCTCTTACAGGTATGAGGCTACATTTTGCCTTACATTGCTGGAGTCTTCTTGACTTCTGGACAGTTAATGACAAAAATTATACTGCAATGACATTGTCATTTACAAACTAACAGAAATGTTCTAAATAATACTCAACATCATGTGATGATTTGAGGTTAAGCATCCACTTATTTTAATAGGTTTATTTATTTCATTCAACCCCTAGAAGCTATCATTGACACTGGACCATTGCTTTTAATTGCCTCACTTAAATAGCACATTTTGAAGCCTGCAATTGTTTTTACGATTGTTAAAACATTGGTTGTACAACTAATATCAAGAAATGATTTCTTTTTTACACTTCTTGAATTTTCAGCCTGGCAAATGCTTGAACACTAAGTAACATTCAAGTGAGCTGTCCCATGGAAGACAAATTTTAATAGTCAGTTTTCTTATGCAGCGCAGAGGTAGAGAATAGCTGTGGAGTCACCCAGTATTTAATGTGAGCTGGCAGGAGCACAGCTGGTCCTGAGATGTGTCACAACACATAGACCTACCAACATATACCTAAGGCAGCCCTAGCAACTGTGGTGGGCCAGCAACTGAAAAAGGCATCGGCCACTTTATGTGTCTGTTTGTGCATCTGTTCTTGGCATGAGGTGTGTTTAATTCCCTACAGAAAGGACTAGGATTCTTTCATGAACATATTTCCATGCACTGCTCTGTGACATAGTGACCACTGCCAGGATAGTCCTATTTTTTTCAGCAAGATCTATTCTCATACAAATCTATATGTAAACTGTCTTCCATTTAGGCACACAACCTGTATTTATTTTGCTCTGCCTAGAGAAGAGTAGGTTGCTTTATATACAAAGTTGGTTTTGCAGCACCTTGCATAAACTCCATGCTTAAAACTTTCTACAAAATACACTGAGGTGATGTAAACTTTTTCATTTACTTGAAATAATGCAAAGGGAAAGGTCTTGACACCCAGTGTCAGGCATAACATGCACCCAGGCTGCCAGCTGCACGTCTGCATTCACTTGTGTGGAATTACATGGCCACTGAGTTATGTTCCATCAGTGTTCTGCTTAACTTTTTTCCCTTCTTATTACATGGACATTCTGTTGACATCTATAACTTTGTGAGTGTATTCATTGGAGCTCTTGGTGTCATTATGTATGGCCATTATGTTGGGTAATTTAGCAGCCATATACAAAGAAAACTGGTGCAAGAAGCTCTGTAAGTTGGAGGGGCAGGGGGGCATTGATTCGGAAGATTATTACCCTGAATCTGTTAACAAAAATCTGCCAAACACCAGCAGCAGGTTCTTAGCAAGCAGTGTGGAGTATGGAGAGCCACAGAGATGCAATTTATCCATGACTAGTCTTCACCCTCCAAAGTGGGTGAAGTTAGCCTTAGATAGGACCACCATGCAGGTGAAGTTTGTTCTGATATTTGAGCTGCACTGGGCAGTCACATAACAGTAGGTGTGGTAAAAAATCCTTCAATAAATTAATCTGCAGTGGCATAATGCTTTCCTGCCGTTTCTCTCATTTCTCATCCCCTTTGTAGCCTGCTTGTTTCCATTTACGCAGAAGAGAAGAATTTATGATATGAGACTGAAATGCAAAACCTTGTCAAAGCTCATGCATTCAGTTGCTTTGGTACCTCAAACCACTAAATATTTAACAAATAAAACTGTGATACTGGGTTTTTTTCCTTTTGGTTAGACATTATTCCTAGAATGTAAGTTCTGGTAAGAGATCTAAGACTTTTTGATGAACCAAGATTTATAAAGTAATTTAGAGGTGTAAAGAACTATATAAATGCTAAGTGTTATTATTCATGAGTAATCAACTGAACAATTAACATAAAGAATGGCAGTCCTCTTACTTACAGTTTTGATGTTAAATGAAGAGAGACCAATAATACATAATGAACGGTGATAAAGCCAAATGACTTTCTGAATTTTGTTTGTAGATGAGTACATACATCAAACGGCCATCTGCCCATATAGAAAGGATTAGTGGTTTGGTTCCATTTTTATCCACAGCTGAGAAAAGAAGAGAAATGTCGTGTTTCTCTTCTGTAGTCTCCAGTACAAATCTGTTGCAGATATGACTGCGATAGTAGCTGTGACTCAACATTAGAACGCCATACAAAGTTAGAAAGCAGAGGATACAAAGTGCTATTTCAAGAGCCATAGTGAACCTCATGAACTTTCACGGGGCATACTGAGATGGCTGTGATTCCGTGATCAAAGTGGGTGTAATAATGAATCTGGAATTAAAAGTCAGTTTTTCCAGAGTGTTTTAAGAAAAGAGAAACAGAAGAGAAACAAAATGAAATGAAACGAAACAAAACGAAACGAAACGAAACGAAATGAAATGAAATGAAATGAAATGAAATAAAATAAAATAAAATAAAATAAAATAAAATAAAATAAAATAAAATAAAATAAAATAAAATAAAATACATCCCTATGCTACAGAATTTGGCAACTCATATACAAAATGATTTGGAAAGGAAGCACCCTGCCTTGTGTTTATATTATCACTGAATCTTTTGGTATGTCTCAGCAAAGACCATATGCTGTATTTATTTTCAAAGTCACAGCTTAGGAAAGATTTTACAGGTCAAGCTGTTAAATACCATTTTATTTCATGGGCTGCAATTTTAAACAGTTACCTATGCATATGCCAGAGTGTTTGAATTTGGCCAAATGCTAAAAGCCCTTGTTTCTAGCAGATCATGTGAAGGAAAACATGATCTGTGATGTGCACCCTCTGGTTTTTACTGATCTGTTTCTGGGCTTCTGACCAGAAATTCTATAGTAAAACAGATAAGGATTGTCGAAGTTAGGTGAACAGAAAGTTGCTCTTCAGCATGGCAATTTTCCTCTGTCTTTCCTAGTAATAAACTATATTAAAGCACAATATTTAATTTTGTGATAAAAGAATTCTCTTAGAAAAGTGTTTTGTGGTACAGAAAGGGAAAAGCTGGGGCAATATTGTATATACTCTATTATACAATGTTCCTTCTTCACCTCAACTTAATTCTTGGCCAGTAAGAACTGGTGTCTTTAGGAAAGTATACGTTGAATGTACACAGAGCACCATGTACATTCGTGGTAAAACAAAACAGAGAAAAGGCTGTCAGTAATACAAACCACTGCAAATAGAATTTGGGATGTTTTTTTTAAACAAACAACACAAATCTAGTGTTATTCATACAGTTTTCCTTGCATACTTTAAGTATTTAGATTTAAATGCTAAGTTGCAGCATACTACGTATGCTGTACACTGTGTAGTGGGTAATACCCACAGCCTGCAGAACTGGAGAAGGATTGTAGCACTTCAGGTCCTTTCTGAATCCTGCTGAACACTATCAGCAAGTAAACAGTTTGTATCTCCACAGCTAATAGCATTTCAACAGCAAAGTTAATAGGTGACTAGTTCTCAGTTGGTGTTGCAGGAGAAGCCTGCATACTGCATCTGAACTGGGGAAGATGTTTAATTTATTATGTGAATACTATTCTCTGAATCTCTCTATTCAGCGCTAGCTTGCATAGGGGTAAAACTTCCATAATGTGTATTCATTGAAAATTCTTGTGTGTGTGTTTTGATGTCAACAGGCTCTATCCAAGATTTACAGAAATGTGACAGAAAGTATATTGTAAACACTATAGATTTTAATACATAATTCATCTGTGACATTACTTATCACAGATTTCAGCAGCTATGTAGATTTAGGATTTAGACATTCATATGTCTCTTAAGTATATCCACAGCTACTTAACATAAAATAGGCGTTCTGAAGAATAAATACAAAACTGTGTGATTCAGAGCAGGAGCTGCCTAGCTGATGCAAAGCCAGAGGAGTCCGTCTTGCACAGTGGTTCTTTACTGGTCCATGCTGGACATCCTGGAGCTGGTCCAGAGCTGCCCACCAAGATGGGCCTGGGACAGCAGATGGAGAGGGTGAGAGAGCTGGTTTGGTCAGGCATATGAAGAGAAGGCTGAGGGGAGATTTTATTGCTGTCTACATCTTACCTAAGAGAAGGGTAATGGGAAAGATGGAGCTAGTCTGTCCTTGGAGGTGCACAGTGAAAGAATGAGCAATGGACAACAGCTGCTTGAAGGGAAATTCTGGTTTGATATTAGGAGAAAATTTTTACCGTCAGGGTGATCAAACACTGAAACAGGTTGCCCAGGCTGTGGGCTCTTGGAGACATTCAAAACTTGGCTGGATATGACCTTCCTTAACATGATCTAACTTTAAAGTTGACCCTGCTTTGCGTGGAGGGGTTCCACCAGATAACTCAGAAGTCACTTTCAACCTAAATTATTCTGTTCCGTTCCTGGGGCTCATATACCTTTGTCTGAAATAGCTTGGCCTAGACATTACCAGAGACAGGACTAATGGAGTAGACAAATTGGGTTCAGTAAATCTCAGATATCCATTTTTATTAAGTTATGGAAGATGGCAAAAGTATCAGTATAATTATTATCTGAGTAAACAGATATGAGACCTTTGTGGTCCATCCAGCATGGTTAACATAAGACAGATACTTTAAAAATGCCTGTAAATAGACAGTTCTCTATAAATATGGTCACCACATGTAGTGCTTCATATGAAAAAATGGCTTTCCAGCTTGCATTTGCATGCTTTGTTAGAAATGAAAATATGTATAAAGGTGTATTTTCTTCCAAAACACCACAGTTACATAGACAGTACCTCCTAAATGTGTTTTTAGATGACCCCTATTTTAAATATTAAGTAACTTCAATTCATGTTAGGGAAAACAGATCTTTGTGACCGTTACTATTATTGGTTGGGATCATACGGTAGTAAAAATTGAGAACACTTCTTTTGTTACATGAAATGATGCCCAATACTGAGGCTGCTGATCCTTTCCCTAGAAGTGATTCCAGATCCACTTCCCTAGATCCTAGGGCAGTGATCAGCAGTGTTAGAAACTTCCTTTCATAATTAGTGTAAGATTATTTTTTTCTTAAATTTAGTCATACTCTTTCCCTTTCTAAGTATTTATATGCATTTTCTTCACTTCAATATCTAAATAGCAATAGACTCATGAGAAACAAACTTTGTGTATTAAAAGCTACCGTCTCTTAGCATGCACCTGTACGTCCTTTCATGTGTGTGTATATGCATACATAGATAAATACACATATTTTGTGAGTTTGGTTCTTGTATTGCTTTTGGCCAACTACAAATGTACATGTCCAGTTGCTTTATTTCCCATGTTGATTATACAAGTTTTTCTGTTTGATAACAGGAGATTGCACAGAGAAATAGCATCTGACAGCATGCAAATAAAATACCTGTCCCTTTGTCAGACAGGTTTACAGTCACATAAAAACACACAAAAGGAGTGAAAACAACCGCACAAACGCAGGGTAGACATAAATCTTGTCTGAGTAAAGCTGAAAAGTATAATCTGACTCCTGGAATAACAGAGGAGAGGGAGAACCTAATGTTTGAAGTGTCCTGTGCAGGAACTAGGAGCACATCATTCACTTTCACTTTCCATTGATTAGACACAGTTACGGGAAAGGCACTTGGGTTTGGCATCTTTCCCTGTGCTTAACAGGCGCCGAAGGTGACTTCCAGGGGGATCCCAGCTGGGGTTCCGAAGTGCCTAACCACTTACACTGGCACAGAGCAGGATGTTGATATTTTTAAGCTCTAAAGCTCTACACAAATAGGCCCAAGATTTAGCGAGGACACAATAATTGCTTTCCTTTCAACAGCAGGTGACACATTTCCCACTGAGAAAAATATAATCCTGCTGCTTTTAGTCATAACAGGAGCAACAGGAGAAAAACAGACAAGGAAGTGGGAAATGTCACCAGTTGTGTCTTGGAAAAGCTGTTTGCAGGCACGAGCGAGCCTCTAAGTACACAAAATTAAAACATGAATTGACAGGTCTAAGTTCTAGCTTATTGTCCATGAACTGCAAGCTCCCAAATGATATTATTTAATAATTAACTGAAATTTTCCAAGTTTAGAAAGAGCTGTGAACTCTTCACTGCTCCTTTTCCTCACTGATTTTGCCCTGGTAGCACACCGCGACTGAGCAGGGAGCACGTGTGTGCCCCAGGCAGTGTGAGTACAGGCAGCAGCTCCACGGCTGGTCCAGAGAGGATGAGCACAGAAAGGGCCTTGATGCTGCTCTTCACATTTAGCAATGCAGACACATGTTGTTCTAGCATTTTGATCAACAGCAATAATATTTAACCTCTCTTACTGAATATCGGGTATCGTTATCTGACTGCATCCCTTTCTCTGTTGTTGTTCGCGTAGACCCTGAACCTGGAGTTCATTTCAAAACTCACTCCTATCTGCAAACTCAGTTAGGCTGAGGTTTACCTCCGACCTTGGGGTGGCCAAGGCAGGAGCAGTGCCTTCATGTGCCAGTATAGCTGGACTCCATGTCTGCTTGCCTCTCTGAGAGCTTATATATGCTGATGAAAATGATGATGTAAATTGGTGGTAGAAATGGTGAAACCTAGATTAATATTGTGCTCCTGTGTCACTGGAATTGCAGTGCTATCCACTGGAAAGCAGCCTCGTTTACATCCCCTCAAAAGCTTTGAGGGGATGCAAATAATCAGATGTCATTGTGGAACTAATTAGTGTTCCCATATAGGTTATAAGTTAGTAAATACTTCTGGAGTTTGCAATCATGTTCAAGAATTTCCTCTTGGTGGATATTAGTATGTGTCTCATATCTTTGGTGTGTGTAACCATTTTCAGATAAAGCAGTTATAGCATATCAATGCTATAAATTAAAATTAGGTGAGGAGGAAATCCTCAGATCTCCACATTATTCCAACTCTAAGCTACATTTATGATGTACTATATCTGTTAAGAGTTGAACGCTGCCTTTTTTAAAACAAAGGTTTTCCCCATGTAGCACTAATCATAGCTAAACAAATAATTACTGATTTCTGGAAAGCAGAAAACTCTGCCTTTTTTAGTATCCTAGTATTAGATTTGAAAGAAGAAGCTCTAATCAGCAGCATTTTAGGAGACAAATAATCTAAAGGTCTTTTTCATCAAAATTTAAAAGAGAATTCAATATGGCTTGAGATCTATCAGCTGATACATCTTAGCATAGGCAGTACAGTCTGTCAAAGCAGCAAAAAATCTCTTGTTCCTGAGACATCGCTAGAGCTGACTCCGTAACTCTCTTTTGGAAAGGGCCTCTCCAGTTCTCAAGACCATAAGATTAAGTCACTGGATCCTAACTGAGTACACACTGTTTGAATCCGCTTATTTTTTGTGCATGTGCATGTGAGTATGTATAATGCACATACATACCTGGCATGTTTCTGATGCCAGGTTAGGGAGATGGATGTAATCAGACTAAAGGACTGGAAGGAATGAGGACATCTTGCTTTCAGCCATGGTCTTGCCAGAATGACTCAGAGAACATGACCTGTTGGTGACTCAGTTTCCCCAGCACAGAGATCAGTCCAATCATCTCTGTGAAATTCTTCACTCTTTTGGCATTGCAGGAGTGCCTGCAAAGTTTTGCAGTCTGAAATGGCAGACTCATTTGCCTTGTCTTAATCCTCGCCTTGCCCCATATTTACTTTGTGGCTAGACAGATACTCACATTCAGCATGTCCTTCTGGCCCCAGGCATCTGACTTGTGAATGCAAAGTAATATAAGGGGGAATTCAGCATATCCACATCCACATAAATGATTGTGTCTTTCAAATATGTACAGAGGAGGGGTTTTTTACCTTATGCGGTATGAATGCAAGTATCAAAGGAAAGGAATTTATATGCTGGGCTTCCTTGCCCTCCCCCTCTCAGAAAGAGAAAAGCAAAGCTGTTGGATACATAGGAAGGAATGGGGAGACAGATTTGAAACCTTACCAAAAGTCTAGAGGGATTTCAGAAATCTCCAAGGGAGCAGAATGAGCACATTCTCATGAAAATCTCATTAGGTGCCTATCTGCATCTTCGGATGTTTAAATGCCCCATCTAACCCCGTGCTGTTTTTTTTCCTTTGTGATTCATGCTTCTCCCTTCAACAACTGGAGAGACACGGGCAAGAGTGGCTGGACTGTTAGACCCAGGCCATACCGAGCTGAGATACATTTAAGTGAGCACTGCAAGGTTGGGTGTAATCTGAAATCCTACCCTGAGCATCCTCATCAGGAGACACTACAGCAGGACAACTCGTCGGGATGCCAGGTCTAGGGCCTTTTCTGCAGGGAGGCTGTTTTAGCACATCCCAGGTGCATGAAGGAGGCATTCTCCTTAAGACCCTGTTCCTTCACTGCTACCGCAAAAACCTTTTGGTCGAACGATTTTCTTTTACAAGACTCAGAATTATAAAGGGTGCTTGGAAGAAAGAGAGGTGGGGCAAGAGAAATGGCTCTGTTCACCAGCAAATTTCTGAGCGCTTCCCTACAAGTCTCCGACCATAAAGCATTGAGGCATCTTCCTGCTGGGAGTGCATGCCGTGCTTTCATAGCGTGCCACCATCTCCACATCCAAACAGGGAGTTTGTGACACGAGTTTGTGACAAAATTTCCTTTGAGTCCCGTACAACCAGAGGACAGTACTGTTCTGCAGTGAGGATGTTTGATATCCAAAAAGAAACAGTTGGAAAGGAGAAGAGGAGAAAGGTTATTATTCAGTGTAAGGGCTTTTTCTTTCAGAGGGGGATTGCTGAAGTACACATGATATGCATTTATATAGAAGTAATTTGAAAGCTTTATATTGACTAGCTTGCTTTTGTTCTTAAAGCTTTTGTAGATGATTTACGAAAAGTCTTATTTCTATTACTCAGGCATATGAAAAGAAGCAAATTATCTTATTACATTATGTGGACAGTCAAAAGAAGAGTTAAATGGACCATACAACTTTCTCTTAAAACATTAATTTTCTTGTGTTGTCTTTAATTTCCTTCATAATGAAATGTTCACAATAGCCACTGGGTATTACTGTATGAAAGATAAATTAGATCATTCCTGTTAGATGTAAATCCTCTCCTAGACTTGTCATCAGGATATGATTACTGTAAATTTCTCTATACATGTGAAATGCCAATCCCTGAAAACATTTCCTGTTGGAAAACAAGAGATTTTCAGAGTCTTTTCATTTAAATACTGTCAAGTTGATGGCTATGGAAATGCTTTTTAAATGAATGATGCAGGACTATATCTAAAGTTTGAAAATTGCTTTTCCTCCCCTGAATAAGTTTAATTCTGCAGTATCAATGAGAGTCGCAGATGCTCAGCACTTTTCACAGCGAAGCCACGCAAGATTACATGAGTACAGCTGAGTGGGTCCAATGGTTCAGTTTTATGACTACCTTGATGTCTCTAACACCTTAAAACCACGCTTACCTGGTAGGCTTCTCTTTATGTGAGAAGTGAGATCCGAGAAGTTCCTACCATTTCTGCAGGCTTCCCGTGGGAGCTGGGTACCTGCAAGGCCTGCCCCACCGCCCCTGCACGTACTGCCTGCTAGGGGCTCTGCCACTGCCGAAGCCGTGAGACAGGGCACGGCCTTCAAGACTGACCACCCTTTTCCATAATAATATGTATGAAATGCATGTAAGTGTAGATGACCAAGATTTGAAAGGGAATGCATACCTAATTCTTTAGCACTTTCTGGGCGGGAATCTTTCTTAACTTTTAAAGTTTCTTAAAGTTGGTATTCTTTTTCTCCTGTGATTTAATATAAGCTCAATATTTCCAACCTAGAGTATGCATGCTAACATCTTAAGGCTTATGGAAAGTAACCTAAAACATCAGCCCTTGTGAGGATCATACAGTAAATTGTCTGTGATTCACCCATGGAGTACCTACACAGTTCAGATGCGATATTTCAACCCTTCTGTTGCATATAAATTATTGCCAGTAGTTTTGAATACTCAGAAACATGAGATGCTTAACAAATGCTAGATGACAGCAGGAGGTCAGTATGTACCAGAGCGTTTATGTCAAATAATTAGTATCCCCAAATGACACTTTTTTTTAAACCAGTTGTTCAAAAATCTTTTTGTCCAATTACTCTAAAAATCACCCATTAACAGTAGAGAGGAAAAACTGATTACTTTGTATATCTCTTGTCTGTCTTTGTTTTGGACTGACGTCCCCTCAGTTAATTCCATCAAGGTCGGCACGATTCCAGTTGAAGCTGACCCGTAACCCCCTTACACACGGGAAACGGGATGTCAACTTTGTGTGAAAAAAGAATGCTTTTAGGTACACATTGATATGTATTTTGTTTTAATTTGTCCTCTGTGTCTCAGACCAGTGAGAACCAAGGCTTCTGCAGGAAATTGTGTATATGTCTCTGTTTCCCAAGAGAGAGACGCAGTATCTAAACATCACAAAGTCGGCAGGAGAGCAGCAGGCACACTAACATGACTCATCACTTGTTCCCATAGATTTTCCAGCTGATGATGATAAAGATCTTTAAAATGTAATTCAGTTAAATATTGTAAAGAACTTTTCCAGTAAGCTGCTGTAAGTGACAAGAATTAGATTAGCGGAAATAGAAAGGTTTATGCTTATGTTCTCACTGTTAATTCACATTAAGTTCCCTGTGGATTGAAAGATTCATGTTCAAAAACCATGGATAGCTAAGTATTTCACTTGCTATTTCACACATAAAATTAAGGGCATTTTTAAAGTTACATTTTTGAATGTTAACTGGCAAGACAGTGTATAACACAAAAAGCTATCATGTAATCTGAACTGTCACTATATATCCTGCGTAGCAGCTGACAATGAATATTTATCTAAACAAGTATTTTCAAGCCTCTCATGCTACAGTTTGTGTTTGTTTCAGTCTTATTTGAATTACAGAATGTTTTGCAATAACTGTAACTAATATCGCTAGGCACATAACATTTCAGATGGATCTGCAATTCAGCGCAGCAATATTCAACTGCAGAAAAATTATTAGCGTTAACCAGGAGCTAAATTACAGCTTTGATTTCACTGGTACATTACAGCTTTGATTTCACTGGTACTGCATTGTACCTGTGAATTCTAAAATGCTGAACGAAATTAAAGGTTCACTTTAATTTTTATGAAAGGGAAACAGATTCTTTTTAAATTGAGTAGTGTCATTATATTTGTTTAGCATCTACTGTACATGGCATACTGAAGTTACAAGCGCTCGGAAGACAAAACATTAATGATGTGTTAGACTTCTTATAAAAGCACAAGATAATAATGATAATTAATACAGTTGTTATGTGCAGGAATTGAAGGGGGAGTTCTTTGCTTTGTTTGAAACATAAGCGAGGAGGGAAAACTACCAATTTCTACTTTATGAAAACCTTTATGTTATGCTCAGTTACTCCTACACATTAAACTCAACACTTTGCATCCGTATTCACCCAAGTGCGTCATCTCCCTGCTCCCCGTCTGACTACAGGTCAAGACAGGCCTCCCCCAAGGTCCCCTCTCCATGCATTGCAGCCGCTCTGGGAGCATGGCTCTAGCTCTCAGCTTTCCATCAAAGCAACCTTTTATGCTCGCCTTCCTCAGCCGCTGCTCAGCTCGCTCTGGCTGTCAAAAGGACAGAGGCCACTGCATGGCCGCTTGCAACACGCCTGTCACTGAGGCCAACTGAAGAGCTGGAGCACTGCGCTCATGTAAAAATCCGTGCCTGCAGGGAACTGCACCCAAGCAGCACTCTGTTGTGTCATTTTGCATCCCAGTTAGACCACGTATGCGCTAATCTTGCCAACGCATCTAATTGCCACTACTGTCCCAGACTGATGTGTATGTCTGTAAGTGTTTGTAGCATTGGTAGGGATGACAGGGTTGGAGTTGCAGCCCAGCAAGAAATTGTGCTTTCAGTGCTTTTGTGCTTTCTGCTCCACCCAGAATTTACTGAGAATTAGTGGATATAACTAAAGGCACTGCTTTGGCTTAAGTATTTAACAGGCCTACACAACATAAGGGCATGCTTGTACGCTGTTTGCTGACACAAATGTTCCAGTTCTTATTCCCTTTCTGGGACTTTACTCAACTTTCTGCTTATAGCTTACCATTAAAGTGAAACATTTTCCTTCCACTAAATCCACTTTCACTAAATCCCTGATATACTTAAAGTTTATCTCCAACCAGCATCACATGATGCCGTCTAGCCTATACACCACTTAGGAAATGCCAAACTTCTTATGATTAATCCCCCAACCCCAGAAAGTCAGGTTCCATAGTGCGCTTGCCTGTCCTGCGCTGGGACTGCGAGCTCCTCTTATAAGCGGCGACAGTCGGCGGCTGTCAGAGAGCTGCAGCAGTTGCGATCAGAGCTCCTTATGGGAAAACTGATTTGCAAAACTGTCAGGGAAGGTTAGCTTCCTCACATGCATTGAATGGAATTGTTACCTACCAGAAAATATATTGAAAGTTTTAGAGAATTTTTTTTCCCTTTGCACAGATAAATACAAGCAGGGCAAATCCCGTTGCATTTATGAATGTTCTTCTTTTCTTGAATATCTCATGGAAATCAGTGGGAATTTTGGCTGAATAAACAGTGTGATTCGGGCCACACTTTACAACTGATTCATGCCTTAGACTCCATTGTGTCCTACAAACAATCAGAACCCTAAGTTGAACCTGCAAGCCCTGGTAATGACAGCTGACAATAAATGTGCTTCAGGGAGAGCAGGAGCTGAGAGCGCTCCCTGCGAGCTCGGCTGCTGGTTTTGTTTATAATAAAACTATAAAAATGCAAAGGTGTATTTGTGTGTTAGCTCCTGATTTGTTTCTTTTTTCTCTATACAAACAGAGTGAAAAAGCAAACCAACGAATGGGGGATGTTTAGGAGTGCATTTATTTGCATGTTCCATCATTTATCTGTGTGTATATGTTTGTGTATTGTGTAGATGAGATGGGTGGATGTAAGACAGAGTAGTTCCACTGAATTCAGCGTATCAGGAAGAGGCAGAGTGCTGGAAGCAGCTTTGGAGATTTCCTGAGCATTGCTACATCTTTAACACTGAGATAAAGTTTTCTTGACTATAGATACGCATGTGCGAGGCATTGCAAGCAGAGCTGTCAACACAGAGATTAATTTTCACAATGTGCTATAACCAGTTCCCTCCTCTGTTTGAACAAGTTTGTGGCTAGAGCACAGCATGCTGGCAGGTGGGCGAAAGAGGGATGGCAGGAGAAAGCAAGCGAGACCTGTCTGGAAAGGAGGTCTCAGCCTCTGGCGCTGCGCATCACCTTCTCTCTGCTTATCTCCAGTTTCTCTGTTTTCTGTCCATACAAACCCTAAAGCGTCGATAATTTGGGTTTTGCTAAACCCCGGGTTACCCTGGTACTTAGAGCAGGGGACAGGAGCTGGAAATCCTCAGATCTTTTTTGTTTTGCCCACTGATGCTTGGATGCATTTTGGGATCATCAGATTGATACACCTATAGCATTGTGTTGGATTTTTACGTTACATTTATATATTTCATATCTGTGCATATATATTATATTTTATATTTTTTACTATGGACTTTTAATAAGAGAATGATTGAACTGATGAGCATCTACTGCTTTTTTATTTAGTTTGTTTTTAAGTAGAAATAAAACTATATAAAGATATGCTTGATTTGTGTGTGTGTACCTTGTTCCTTCTCAGAAGTCGCCAGAATATGTGAGGACAAGTGATAATGAAGTAGTGAAACAAAATGATAGAAAACTTCAGGTCCCAAGGTATTTGTTGTTAGGATGGATGATTGAGGTTATTCCAAATGAGTTAACAAGTCTGATACATACTGAGAATGAAGTGTCTTTATCTGTGAATGCCAAACATCTGTGATATCCTTAGAATTAGATTTCCCCAACTCTGCAGTAGATCCCATGAATGTTTTTCTATCCTTGTTAGAACTCCTTGTTGTCTTTAGTCAGTGTGAGTCACATGCAAGTGCCATATGTCTACACAAGTCAAATGCCTCCAACCAGCAGTTCTTCTGTGTGTTGTGGTTGATTTATATTCATAAAAAACATCCAAGAAATGATTCAGAAATTGTAATTACCTGGTAATGTCAGAAATTGATTAATTAAATGCTCCAGTGTTTACTCTGCATCTTTATGGCTGCTAACATTTCTGGGCATTTTCTTACAGCATCAGCGTCTTCGCTGGGTGAAGTTTATTAACGTAAATTGGATTTGACATAAACAAGAGTACAGCTAATTATTTCATGTAAATATGCACATTGTGTAGCAGCAAACTCATAAAATCTGCACATCTTCTTGCACTCATTTTTCTTGACTCTGAATGCCTGGTTTAGCTATATAGCAAATTCCTATTGCCCTAAATAACACTGATGCCTTTTCATTTGTGGAATTTCTGGGATATAAACATTTCTGTCACTCTGACACCTCCTTAAGTTACACATGGTCATCAATAACTTTGAACAAGCGGGAACTGTCACATGTACCACTATGCTAAGCTTCACTTTGTATTCTTGTTTTGTATTTCGCTCTATAGAGATGTTTTATACTGGCTAAGGACAAGAACTTTCCATATGCTGAGGTAACTGGGAGAGCAGCCCCAAACCTGCCCAGGAGACATAATCAGGGAGCTGTGGTGCAACCTGGATATGGATATGCATCCATATCCCTTCCTCTTCCTGGCAAAAAGGCAGGTTTTTCCCATCTCCCACCAAAATCCTTGGCTGCTGCAATTGCCTAGTTGATTTTTTTGGTAGTTTAGAAGCTCGAAGAGTTCTCGGTGCTTTTCCTTCCTCTGGGGCTAGCACGGGTGAGCGCAGCCCATAATCTGCACCATCATCTGCATCTGCTGCAGTTCCTGCTCGCTGCCTGTCGCTCAGGATCAGGCCCTAACCAGCCTGCTTGAACTTCATTCACAGTGAGCTACACTCAGGATAGATGGGTACCCATGGACACTCAGCCTTTATGTGCACTGATTACCAAAAGGATCTCCTGATTTGACCCCAAATACAAACAAGGGCATCCACCTGTTGATGCCGGAGGACACACTTCTATATGATCTTGGGTTCTGTTCCTGCAGTAACAGCGTGTACCTCTGATGTATTGTTCAATGAAGCTGTTAACTGGTGTTAAAAGCTCCATGACTTAGAGGATGTCTAATAAATTCAAACTTTTCTGGTATGATATCATCCTTTTCTATTTCAAGATCATTCAAGTAAATTCCAGGTAATGCTTTCTATTTGCTTTTACTGATTTATACTTATTTCAGGGAAAGAAAATCAGCTAAAAATAGCATGGATTGGCCTGTTGGACAAAATGTCCAGTTTCCTTTACTTATACAGCCAAGTATTTTAACAAAAAAATCTGTCAAGTTCTAGACGTGTTCACTGTACTTACTCACTCCTGCTGTCCTTCTTTCTGGTTTCAGTTATCTCTTCCTCTTGTATTTCATCCATCTTCTTGGTTTCTGACTTTACTCCCCACTATCTTATTTTATATCCTATCTTATTTTGAAAAATATTCCAGTCTGTCAAATAAGCACATATTTTTTTAATGGATCCCAGTTTGAAATTGTCTGTCCAAGTGCCTATTTTCTGTAAAATATTATTTTCATCTCTGTTTGATCTCAGGAATTTATCCTAACACTCACCTACTTTATCTTGGGCTCTGCTTCGTTGCCCTGACAGAGGACAGCTGTCATACTGTTTTATAAATTGACATTTGTCCTTTAACCTAGCTGTTGCTTAAAGCATTAACTGCTTTGAAAGTTAGGGGCCAGCGTATTAAATTGACAAGAGATCCAGTATGTTGATTTTGCCACTGCCAGAGATTTTCTAGGCCATGGAAAACATGGGCATCTGCTAGAGCTTCTCCATTTACCTTGATCCTAATGGCTTGGGTTACAGACATACAGGCTCTAGGTGACACTGCAAGGATTGCTGTGGCCTCTGCTTAGTCACCTGGTTTCTGGTGAGGACTCGGGACACTGAGAAATCACGTACCTTTGAACTGAAGCTGTTCTTGCTAGGGACAGCAGGCATCCCTTAGAAGGAAAGGTCTTACAAGGGAGATACAATGTTGTATTACTATTGGGGTAGCAGCTGGGAAGCTCTGGGATTCTTTCCTTCATCCCCAGTACCGAGATTTACTGCAAATCTACTTTAATGTAATTAACCTCCATTAGGTCAACTTTTTAGCTTTTTCTCTTCCAGAATTGAAGTCCAGCATTATTGCTATCCTCCTACCTGCTATGATTTATCCTTCATGTCAAGGCCCATGTAGGTTGTATGACTGACATGTAAAACCACTGTAACCTTTAAAGGGTGAGCAACTCGAACCAGCCAAGCACCTAGAAATCTGAATGGTGGCAGTGGTTTCCACCAAATCTGTTCTTCACTTTCCAGCTATGGTCTACTAAACCAGGGAAGAGCCCTGTTTATAAGCTGGTGGAAGATAACACAAAACCACAGCATTCTCCAAGGCCCTGTGTGGGAAGAACATGAACATCAGGTGCCACTGAGCAGCAGAGTACCCACGTCGTTATCCCAGAGCTTGTATTTCTTTGGGGACAAACTGGCAAAAATTCAAATGCAGCAGAGCTCTGGATGCCAGCTGCGAATCTGGATAGCATTCCTCTGCGAACTGTCTCTGCATCCCTGTATTGAGAGTGCACAGGGGTGCAGAATCTGTCCATTAGCTAACGAGCTTGTGCTTTTTCAGGCTTTATTAAACTCTGCTGTCCCTCCTGGATAGTGCCATTTAACAGGGTGCAAAGTGGAAGCCAAGCAGCAGCAGGAGGAAAACCCAGCTGATTTTTTACGAAAACAACTGGCTTCAGATGAGTCAGTAAATCAGTTTTAATCACTGCAGCTGAGATGTAATATGAACTGTTCACTCAGGCTTAAGTGATTTTGAACAATTAAGAAATTTGCTCAACATTTTTATTAAAATAATCATTACTGTTTTTACCATAATGGTGTAATTCCACAGTATGTGCATGAGGGCTCTTGCCAGCCTTCTGCTCCATTGCAGATGCTCTAAATGTACACTTTCATGCCAGTTGTTAATAAAACTGGCAATTAAAATAACATGTTGAAATCAGGTAGGAAAATAATAAATCAGCATTAATGGCAATTTTTAAAGACCTTTTCTTAAGCTGCCCGGTTTAGCTTTTATTGCTATTTAGCACCAAAGGTAAGCAGTCTAGCCAGGTGTGGTATTGAAGGGAGTGACAAAAATACCTAATGCAAAGAGGTTTTCTTTTTTACACCTGATTTATTTTTAGTGTGCAGCTGAGTAATGTTGTATAACAGACAGCTCACTCAAATCCTCAATTATAACGCTTTCAGACATGCAAAATACATAGTCCAGACAAGAATACACACACACATATATATATATACATATATATATATATGTAATCTTCTCTTGGGCTGCTGGAAAAAAGCCTATTTTCTATCAAAGGTTTATGCAGCAGGATGATTACAAAAATAAATATTTTACAAAAGTTAGAATATTCTCTGAAGGCACTCTCCCTAGATCTAAAGCTTTACCCCAAGGCACTCTTCCAAGATCCTTCAAAGATGACTTGTGTCTCTGCACATAGTGTAACAGCTTAGATCTCCCCCTCACAGGTCAATCCCATCCACTCTTTGCTTTGCTAACATCATTTCCTAATTGCAACAGTCTGCTGTTTGGCTGCAGACAGCTTTGTTGTTGTTTGATTTCTAATAACCTTTCCCTGGGAAAATACGACTTTCCGCATTGTAACAGATGATCGCGGGCTCTATGTAGTTCCCTGTCTCCAGGGCTGGACGGCTCCAGACACTCGCAGGAACTTGTCTGTACGTTTATCAGGTTGTTCATTCGGTGTGTTTCTCTAGTCCTCAATGACAAACATCCTCCTCCGTGAAGCACAAGAGCCTGAATCCACGCTGATGGTTTCCTGTCTGGTTTCAAATACAAATACTAGCAGAGGCAAGGGGTAGTGTTGCAGACGACTGCATTAGGGCGGTCTGCTCAGCATCCATCCCAACTGAACCAGGAGTGGTGTTAGATGTGCCAGAGGGAGAAAGGGACACTTTGGGCTCTGCAGGGCTGAGTATGACTTTGACCTCCCAGCCCTGCTTCAAAGCCGGTCTGCAGGGAGATGAGCGCTGGCCTAGGCTCCATCCCAATTTCCCTGTTTTCTGCACAACTCAGGCATCTCAGCTGTGCGCCCAGGTCGCAGCTGGGAGCTTGATCAGGACAGGCGAAGCAGCGGCAGGCAGGGCAGCTGCTGTATCCCTGCGTGCCCGGTTGAGGCGTGTGGGTTTCGGAGAGCTGGGGTATCAGAGCCGCAGGACGGCCCGGTCCCACCGCAATGCCGCCCACCTCCCAGTGACCGCTGCCCAGGAAAAGCACCGAAGCACATGCTTAACTTTTAGCACATGAGTAGCCCTATTGAATTAAGTACGTAATCAAGTGATTTGCTGCATCAACGACTGTATCCTTAATCCTTTTCACATATTGCTAAGCTCATTAAACTCTCTTTGATACCAAGCTGTGCGAGTTCCTTAAGAGGCAGAGACTACATGCTATTTCTTTAGCTTAAATTTATCACCTCCAGCTTCCAGCGAGGTACTCCTGTGTTATAAGCCAAAGGTTGCCCTAAGGGTTTGCCCTGTAACAATGGATGGGAAAATGTTCTGTGTGCTGTATAATTTTTGATACCCTGCCCAGCACAACAGCACGGATATGCCAGAACAAATACCCACGTAACCAACCAAAATACCGAGCAGTGGATCCTGGGCCTCAGTGGAGGCACTTAATTTCCTTTCTCTTCCCCTTTCTTTCCTGACAGCCGTCCAGCTAACAAAGAAAAGGAAAAAAAAAAGCAAAACAATTAAGCATTGCAAAGTTAGATATTTAGTTCTGTCAAAAAACATACTTAGGTATATTTGTAGGCTTGTGCTTCAGCTCAAAACAGTGACAGTTTTGGTAAAGCAATTCTCTAATGCTCTCTAAATTAGGTGAGCTGGTATGTCACATTTGCATACCAACTGCTCCTAGATGCCAGAATCTACGCAGCTGTTAGATTTTCTACTGCATTTAAACATATTACAGAAGGTTTCTTCCTTAAAACAGTGAAGTGATATAGCATGACAGGAGAATAGATGGAGCAGTGAAATCCTCCTGGCTGGAAGCTAACTAATTGAGAAGAAAGGGGACAGGTTTCACCCATCATTCTTAAAAGGATTTTAAAAAATCACTTTTTTTTTAATCATGGACTCCTCGGTAATCCTGCAGGTTGGGAGGAATTGCTGGAGGTCAGAGTGGGGCTCAAAGTGGGGCCAGCAGAGCTCAGGCTGCCGAGATCTAGTCCAATTGTGAATAATGACATGGGTGGTGATTCCAGAATTGCTATATAATATAATCAGATTTATAAAAATACACTAATTTGGAGTCTCCAACTTCAGATTCAAAATGCTTCATAATTTCGGAAATGTTGACTTGGCCTTACACAGCCTTACCCCCTCCTGCTTTGCAGGTGCTCAGCATTCAGCCTTTCTACACTTCAGTCTTTCGGTAGGAAAGAGGGAACAGGCAGAATTGTAAGCCACTTCTGAAACCCTGGGGCCAGTGTGCTTTTGCAGCCTTTCTCTCCTATTTGGTTGATCTGTCTTATTAGTATCTAGTACAAGTACCAGTCATGTCTACCTAAATGATTCGTACCCTTACTCAGTTATTGGTTCTTGTCTCTATTTTCATGAGGAAAAGGTATTTTTTTCTTACGTATGTGTGGGTCACTTGGATCCTCCTTCCAATAATGCAAACTCCTGCAGTCGTACGCTCGCATCAGAAAACAACGCTCTGTGTAATTTTTCAGACTCAACAGTTAGCCATGCTACTCAAAGCCTACATGGTGCAAGCATTCATATGACAGAGCTCCAAGGAAGCTACAAAATATTTGTATTACTCCTCTCGATGTGATCTATTGGGCACTGAAAAATGTCGGTACTTTACTAAACTATATATATAGTCTTTGTGGAAAAGTATGATTACTATAGCTTTTTTTCCCCCCAGATTTTATGCTTTCACTGAATGTGCCAAGGTATTCTAAATCACAGAGTTGGTCTAAATCTCAAATCACTGCTTGCTATTTGCTTCATGTTGGCAAAATGGTAATATTGGGTTCTGATCCAGGGTTTGCAGGATTTGGCTTATTAGGATAGCTGATAACAGAAAAGAGCAGAAACCTGGGCTTGGGAACAGAGACCTTGTCTGAAGCAGATGGCTTGCAGATGAATGTGCCATAGCAGCACAGAAGAAAGGAGGTACTTCTAATCACGATGTCTCTATCCAATCATGGCTGATTTTTTTTACATCACTTTTGCACACTGACAGATTACATACTCCTGAGTTGCAGGTCTTCAAAGAGAAATAGAATAATATTTCTGATTTGCCACAGGAAAAACTTAATATTAAGGCAGCAGTCATACAGGATAAACACATTGCTTTCTTTTTCCCCATTGCCTTTATTTCTAGATAATATTTTTGAGAAAATTGCTTCAGAATGAGTTTTTTATATTATCATGGTAGAATTATGCAGAATAAAACTGCTGATCCTATCCTTGCTTGTAGGGCAAAGTGCACTGATGAATAAATCAGGAATATTGTTTAATATTACATTAAAAAGATATAAAGGTATGTTGTAGTTTAACCCCAGCCAGCAACTAATCCCCACACAGCCGCTTGCTCACTCCCCCCTGGTGGGATGGGGGAGAGAACTGGAACAGTAAAAGTGAGAAAACTTGTGGGTTGAGATAAAGACAGTTTAATAGGGAAAGCAAAAGCCGCACACGCAAGCAAAGCAAAACAAGGAATTCATTCAGTGCTTCCCATGGGCAGGCAGGTGTTCAGCCATCTCCAGGAAAGCAGGGCTCCAGCACGCGTAATGGTTCCTTGGGAATACAAATGCCATTGCTCGTAATGTCCCCCCTTCCTTCTTCTTCCTCCAGCTTTATATACTGGGCATGATGCCATATGGTGTGGAATAGCCCTTTGGCCAGTTGGGGTCAGCTGTCCTGGCTGTGCCCCCTCCCAGCTTCTGGTGCCCCTGGCAGAGCATGGGAAGCTGAAAAGTCCTTGACCAGTGTAGGCTCTACTTAGCAACAACTAAAACATCTCTGTGTTATCAACACTGTTTTCACCACAAATCCAAAACACAGCCCCATACTAGCTACTATAAAGAAAATTAACTCTATCTATCTCAGCCGAAACCAGGACAGGTATTAATACTGATTTATACTAGGTTCATTGTAGTAAAAAATATTAAGTAAAAAAGGCAGCTTGTTTTAAAAAACTTGATATTGCAACTAATCATCATTATACATTTGTACAGTATATGTTTTCTGAACTGTAATATATGTATATTACAGAATGACTTTACTTGTATTGGCTTAGAAGAAGCTTGCTGCTTAATTGCATGGTGTAATCCAAGTAAAACTAATCTAAACAGCACTGGTATAACAGCTATATTAATGCCACTGAAGTTCACGGCATTTCTCACGATTTACATTATTTAATGTTTTCTGAAAGTAACATCTACAAGACACATCTATCTACAGCAGTTAGATTAAAATTTAAGCTTGGGGCAACCACAGAGTTGAATGGAAAGTTTCACAATATCCAAAGGTTTTCAAGCAACGCAGTTTGAACAGGATACGGCCGAGATGCATTTGCACAGGGTCCTGGGGAGCAGCTTTTTACTCTTCCTTCCTGTCTGTGCCAGGGACCATTTCTTTGTGTCACGACAGACTTTGGGGAACCACTCTCTCTCTCTCTCAATCAGAACAAGAAAATAATTACTGTGGGCAGAAACACAGAATCACTCAGAACAATTCCAGTCCTGAAAAATAAAAACGTACATTCATATATAAATTATCATCATTAAAATCAGCTAACATTTATCTTCACCTGCAGAAGACATGATGATGTACTGTCGCTGTAGTAGCTATCTCATATTCCTGGTCATGAAGATAAATGGCTGAGAAGAACCAACTACTTTGCAACAAAAATCCCTATTTGTACACAAAAGAAATAATAATAATAGAGAAACAACCCCTAATGCAAACAAGAATCCCATGAAGTGGTTTAGTGATGAGTCCAAAGCTAAAAAAGTGGAGCTATAAAGGCAGAGCTTTTGTCTTCAGAAAGTGAAGATGGCTTCTTTTCCATGTAGTACTCCAACACTTGTTACTTCCTGAAGTATGAGGCTTGAAACATATTTTTGCTTTGGTGAGGTATTTCAAGAGGGTTATATGGTTACTGATCGGTTTTCAGAATAATAGGAATGTGGCTGTGTTGGTACCGCTGTCATACAGATATATCATTTTATATCATGTTACTCTGTGTGTTCATTCTGAAATATTTTATATAAATAACACTGAAGTTGCCTTCCTCCTAGAAATGAAGTGTTATATTTCTATTACTGATGTATTTCTCTGCTGAGAATAAACATAATCTCTTTGCACTGAGTTTAAAGAATAGGCTACAATAAGGAAAAAATCTGAATTGTTCATCTGATCATGATTATTTATCAGAAATTCTGTCTAGACACAAATACAGTAGCTTTCATATAGCTGATATTGCAAGTTATAGCATCTGCAAAAGTTGAACTGGAAAATGATATAGTAGTTGAGTTATAGTTTCATTTTCAAATAGGGTACATGCTATAATATTTTTCATACCATCCATGAAATAAATATTTGAGTCAAATATTCAGTTCACTTTGATTTATACTTAAAGTAAACAAAATGTGCACCAAGACAGTGACTGCTTTGTTGAGAAGTTATTTTTCAGTCTGGATCCAGGGAAGATAATTCTGGGCTTAGACTACGGATATGTATTTATATGTAGTCCAATTTATTTGTGCTGCTTGCATATCCTCATCGCCTTTTGTCTTCCCCTCAAATAATCTCTGAAAAGTGTATTGGGCTACTTCCCTGTTCACTTGGTATGAATCCAAATTTGGCTTTAATCTAGATTTTTACATCGTTGTGATCTCTGTGTTCATGGGATAACCTTGGGTGCAAAATGAAAGTGGACTCCACAAACTGTCTTTTACTCGAAATTTTACAAATGCTTTGAACATTGAAAAACTAACCTTTTAATCATTTTTCATTTAGGAATATATGGACTCAAACAAATACATAGAGCATTTAGTGACTCAGCTGGAAGAACAACGCTGGAATTTATGGAGGCAAGTACTATGCACATACATATTTATTTATGTTGCTATTTTGGAAAAAATACTGCACTCCATAGTTTTCATTCTTGAGTTCAAAGAAATGATTGGGTGTACGGTTTCTCCACTTTTTAATTCTTTGCAGACTAGCAAATCTTACCTAAGTGAAATAAGTAGGGCATCACACACGAGTTGAATCTTGCCTTTGCTAATCAGGGCAGTTACACATGCACAGGTTTCCTCATGTTCAGTTTTCTAAGCAGTGGGTGCTAACTCTACTGTAGGTTCTTTTAATTGGAATGAATTTAAGAAATGGTCTTATATTCTTGAGTAGAAGTGTTTTCACTGAAAGGCACACAAACTGTAGCCAAAAAACCAGCATAGCAGCATGAGAAATTGAGAGTTTTGACACTAAAATAAACAGCGTTTTAAAACTTTGCAGTACTCTTGATAGTGCAGACTTCCTACTTCTTCTCTCTTCATATGCTCAGTCCAGGCTGCCCAGACTTAACTCTGGTTTACGCAAAGCAGTGATTTCCACATGCTAGTGTGCAGCTACTGGGTGTTTCTACTCTGTCATACAGCAAATGTGATAACTGCATGAGCGGTTCTGAAGATCTCCTGAAACTCTGCACCCTCTGGTAAGATGGCTATAGGACCTTGCAAACCTCCACGCATTCATCTGATCTAGTAAATGTCATCTACACAGGGGGGGGTCATCAGCTCTCGCAAAAAGGTGCTCACGTCATTCCAGACATAGTTTCCTCTTCACAACAGCAATTTTATTACATACTGTACTTCAGTGGTTTTGCTGCTGTGTTACTGTTGATGCCTTCATTAGGTAGGAAGAGAGGTTATGCATTGTTTGCATCTTTCCAAAATTTATCAAGCGTCATTCATAACCATGACATGATGGCAAAAATGTTATAGATTCTTTATTGTATTTCAGCAGTGCTGTTCTCTAGCTGTTTTTTCAGGGCTGTTCTGGTATGAAATGGTAAAGATAGCCAAGAAATTACCTAATCTTCAGAAGCCTCAGAAGTCTCACACCCTTAATGAGTTAATTATCTCTTGATCATTTTAAAATTAATTCTTCCAGACTTTTCATCTGTATAGAATTGTTGTTATCACAGCTGGTCTAAAAAGATCTGCATGACAGCACTTCTTTGCAGTACTTGCTTGTACTTTGTATTTTCGAAGTATTCAGTATCTATTTATTAACTACTCACTATCTCATATTTTTATAGTTAACAGCTAAATTCCTATCTGGGATAACATTTAATACAGAGGAAATGGAATAATACCAGTGATGAAACTCGTTCAACATTCACAGGCATATATATTTTTTAAATGCAATATTTAACTTTTTTTTCTGAATGCATATGAGAGCTGACAATCTTTATTAATACATAGTAAAATATAAAGTAATCTTCAGGGAATAGTTTAATCTTCATAGACTGAAACCTATTTCACTTTAGTTGTGATCAAGGAAGAAATAACGATCTGATTTTTCAGTTGAATGCCTCTCATAGAAAAAAAGTAGCTTTGCACATGACAGTACTAGTTGGTATGTATCTCACAAACTTCTTGGTCTATAGGATATAAAGTAGTTTTACAGCATTTACAGCATGCAGCATTTATGATATGGACTTAGTCTTATTTATAGGCAAAACTCAGAAAGGTTGTGTTTAATTCCTGCTTTCTTTGAAAAGTAGTCAAAATAATTGGCACAAAAAATTGAAGTTTACATTTAAGATTACAGAATTCAGGAGATTATTTTTGTAAGAATGAAGGTGATAACATTATATGTGGATGACAGTACCTTGGTTAAATATAAATGAATAATAAAAAATTAAAAGATTAAAAAGTCTTTGAAAAGTAGCAGGGGTAGTGACTTAATTTTATTATGAACAGACATTCAGATGTGTTCCAAAAAGTCAGTGGGTTTGGAAAACTGAAGACAGTAACTTATTTTTAATAATTTACTTTTAATATTATTTTTATGGGGTTTTGGCATAGAAAGTTAAGACTTACAATAACCACTACAAGATAAACCCTTCTGGTTTTGCCGGTCTTCTTTGAACACTTTATTTCTTTCTTTTAAATCTCTAAGATGTTTCATGGTGAGGATTATGCTAATAGCTCGCACTACGCAGGGGCAGTGCTAGGCTGTGTGTAGCCAGACAGATGTCCTAATAAATCAGCATAGCCCTCTTCTCAGACTTCATTATGCGCTTGATTTGTGACTACCACGATTTTAACCCAGTGGGTCACTGGGCGCTGAACCTGACATTGACCAATAACCCCTACTTTACTCTAGGCGAGCTAATAAAAAAGACAGACACAAATTCTGACCATTTAGGTCCTTCAGCATTACTTACAGCAGGGACAGATTTATAGCGGCCAGGCTAAGAAGAGAGGAGACTAAAGCCGATGTCATGGTGCGCATATCAATTTTACATTTCCTTTACATTTCCACATGTACAATGGGACCCTAAAAGACATGTGGGGGCAAAAATTTCTTTTCATTTTAGAGGACGACTGTTTATACACAGCATTAGCATCTGCTGTGGAACATTTATTGCTGTAATTGCCGTCCCAGGAGAACTGACTATGGTTAGGTCACGTTTTATAGCTTTTTACTCAAATAGACCTCTAGCCCAGCTTCAGATGTTCTGTTCTTTAAAACCTTTACAACGAGTTAAGGTACCTCACTAGTATGTGGAGATGCAGACTTTTTTAACACAGCTTCTCTTATACTGAACATTTTACAATAATTACTTTCACATGAAGAATGATGAAAATGATAGCATATTTGACTTGTCAGTGGTTCCCCCATTTCTCAAGTTTGAACAAAATACATTTATCCAACGTGAGACAAATTTGACCCCTGTCGATGTAAATCACCAACATTTATCACTGGAGATGATGCACAATAGTGATAGTGCATCTCACTGTATCAGCTTGAACCAGAACACTGGATTTTTTTAGATTTCTCTGCCCTATCCTGTCTGGAAATAACTTTAAATAGGACAGAACTGGGTCAGGGGTGGGGGATCCCCCTGCAGTGTTGTTTCTCACATAGTCATTTAATGCTCTAATTCAGCTAATGTGTATTACTGTGTATAATTTTGATGGAAGAATCACATGGACAATCAACATGAGAAGCAGAAATTTGCTCCTGTGGTCTTTGCTAATTGACCTTGACAGCAGATGATAATTTTTAAGTCTTGACACATAGATCAGTGACAGCAATTACGAGTTCCCTTAGCAGAAGAAAGAATTCATATTTCAGCATAGGGTGCTTGCCTTAAATATGCAAGGGTCAGACCCTGTTATTAACACCTTTCAAGGGAATTTTATTATTAGTGCTGCTGGAACCAGGACCAAACCTTTAGTCTGTCTTGGTGAAAGCATTAAGACATCCTGCATTTCAGACATGACAATCATAAAATGAATGAAGGATCAACAGCACCATATTACCTTACTACAGTAATGAAAACCACAAGAGGGGGAGGACCACAAACGTGCATGAGGACCGCATGGCATTTCTCCAATGCTGTGTTTTAAAAACAGAGTTTGTTAAATAGATTTACTATATTTTCATCACCAGCATTAGCATGCTTCTATGCTCCTGGGTTTAATGCTTGTATACTAAAGAGGTGCCAAGTATTAAACAGGTTGCTTTTGCTGTAATCATGAACTTCCATTGGGAGACCATAATTGCTAACAAGCAAAATAGCTCTGCAAGAATTCTTAATGGTGAGAACAGATTAAAATAACAACTGCGATTAGCTTTAAACTGCTTGACTAGAAAAGGACTAATCTTAGGGGAGTAAGTTGCATGGCAAACAAATGAAAAACCCTACGTATGATATTACAGTAATGAAGGCTGTGAAAAAACCCAAATGCTGCCCCAGCTAAATAAGGTCATGCTCTGCACAAATATCTTTTTCTTGTCAGGGGCTTAGTAATTTGGCCCTGCATTAAGGTCAAAGCAGCCAGGTCTTGGGGCTGAAACCCCATTTTAACCCTTTCTGGAAGTTTCTGATAACAAAAGTTGCCTCTGGTCTATGATGCTAACGTGAGTTATAGACTGTATTTGGAATGCATTATCTTGCAAAATCGTTGTTGTAGCCCATGATCAGTAGGCAGAAATTGGTTTGGATTGCATTGGTTTGGTGTGGCGTGGTTTTTAAGAGTGCGAGGCTTCCTTCTTCTTTGCTTCTTGATGTTCAGTCCACCCGTCTCGTCACACCACCTTGCCAGTGGATGAAGCCAGGAGAAAGGTGGTTTGTGGAATTAGCCACTAACACCTGCCTCTCATCTCTTTCTCAGTTTTTTGGTTTGCTGGGGTTTTTTTGGGGTAGCGGTGGCATTTTTTAGGGGGTTTTTTGCTACATCTCTACAACACTGCTGGATCTAGCCATGGATATATATGATACATTTGTAAAATCCATGAAAACGCTGGTGTATTCCTTTCAGTTTCCTTAGTGTTTGTAGGTGAGGCTGGCCGAGGCAGAGCAGAACTGAGTTTGGCAATTAGGAGTCATTCCGTCACCACAGGTACTCAGATGTTTCCAACTAACATTATAAAAGCACGTATGTCTCTTTAAAGCTGGGGCTTCCAATGTGTGACTTCATGTGTGAAAAAATTCACACAAAAATGTAGATAAAAAACATATAAGTCTACCAAGTTGTCTAACAGAGTTGACAATACTGCTTCAGATACACATTTCTACCAAGGATTAGTATTTGAATATGCACATTAGGATACCAATTAAAAATGTATCTGATTTTTGGCCAAATGTGCTTTTCTTTAGCTGAATGTAAATTTGGATGGTTCAGTGAGCAGTGCAGATGTAGTTACAGGCCACAAAAAGCACTGCCATTGTATTATCTGTGAATGAAAACCTCTCGCTTCCTTTGACTCCCCGGTACAATGCCTATCTCACACCACACTTGTTAAAGATACTTTTTCGTGACTGAACTAGATGAGAGTAGTGTGAATAATGAGTATATAGAAAAGCAAGTGTTTTACTGTTTGCCTTATAAATCATATTTTTAATAGGATCACAGAAAAGTAAGAGAAACTAGGTTAAAGATTACGAATTAACCTTATGGATTACGTAAGTCCACTATAAATACTAAACTTGTAACCAAGGGAAAAGACTGGACAGCCGCTAGAACACTTGTTGCAAGTTGCAGTAAAGAAGTGCATATTTGAGTATAATTTATCTCAATGTTCAAGACTGATCACTGTCTTTTAAACAAATAAGAAGTGAAATAGGCATCTTACAAAAGTTTACAGCTGTTCAAAGTTTATCAGTTCCATTAATTAGTCATACAAAATAACTGACCTCAACCGATTAAAGTTGATGATAGTCATTTTATGTGCAACTCTTTACCTGATCAATAAGTAAATCTCCTTCAACAGTGAGTCACTGTAACTCTGATGAGGCACATTTTTGTGGAGTATTTACTAAGCTGACTTCAAATTAAGCTCAATTTGATGTGCTGTGGTATATGACAAATATGGCCTGGGATGATTTTGGCATTATACATTCATAACAAGTATTAATTTTAAAGAATATGACTCTCAGCCTGTTTCCTTTAATCGGAGAAAACTCCCATTAACACTGGCCATCAGTGCTGCATGAGTCAGCAGTGAAGTGTCAAGCCTCAGTTATTGGAGACATTACATAAAGCATTTGGAAACATCTGAGTATAAAATAATTTTGATACAAGCAAATATCTCCATATCTATGCTAAACTACCCAGATTTTAAATCTGCAGACAAAAGATGGAAAAGTGGTCTTTAAAAAGTAACTTCATATGGTCATGTTTATAAAATTAAATAAATTAAGCAATGTTAAATTTTAAAATGTTAATAACATTCTGTAATTAGTTAGGGATTAGGGTATTTTTGCACAGATGTATGCTTGTCTTAATAGCGAGACTGCCAGAGCCATGAACTGATTTGTTTCTCTCAAATTAAAAAATAGAAGGCCTTGAGCAAAATATATTCTTCAGATATATTTGGTAGAATAAGGATCACAAATGTTCCCTACCAAGTTGAAAGGAAAAAAACTCCAGCAGGGAAGTATGTGGAAGGTCTATTTGACATATGGATGTTTGTTAAAAGCAAAATGCGTGAACAGCCCAGAGTAAATTAGATCCTCATTTGTATGCTGGGAAATGAAATGTATAATCGTGGCATGGTTCTCTGTTTGTTTTAGATTTTTTATACGAACAAAATCTTTTGTGTATGCAGATACACATCTTACTTTAGTGGCTGTTTAGGGTTAGGAAAAAAAAAATGCTTTCAGCTGATTTTATCTGAAGCTAAGTGTGTATGGCAGGTTTTTTGTCTGTGTCTCCTGAAGGGTACACTTTGGTTCAGGTAGCAGGCAGCAGGCACTCCGCAGACGCACTGCACAACCGCTGCATGGGGAAACACAGGCTGACCCAAAAGGACCGGCCACGTGGAGAAACGTCAGACCACCTACTCATCTGAAATGGCACCTTGGTTTTCAGATCCAAATTTCAGAATCCAAATAACAGATCAACGTAACAATCCACAAGATATGAATACACAATTATCTGTTGTTGCTCAGAGATTATCATCTAGTCCTTTTTAAAAAATCAAACATTTCCAAATGGAAACTGTCTGTAGTCTCTTTTTATTATTTGGTGTTGAATTTAGTCTTCCACTAATGTCTAGGCACAGCCACGCTTATTCATGTTGAATCATATTTCAGTCCTCAGATAATTCCAATTATTTTACTGGAATTATTCAGAGCAAAGAATAATTCCTACGAGTAACAGTGACATTGCCCTGAAGTCTTCTCTAAGACTGAATAACCGTATCTTTACATGGAGCCTCTGTTTCCTATTTGGCAGAGGAAAACCCATGGATTTACATCAAGGCAACAAATGAGAATTTTGGGCTCTTATAAAAACAGGATGTCGAAATGTATTCTAGAAATGAGTAGTGCACAGACACAGGCTGTGAGACGGGGTTTTAGATGGGGTGGTGGGTTTAAGGAAGGAGAAATGGAGAATTTATGAATTTGTTATTTTTAAAGAATGGTACGTCACTATCCGTTTCACTAATAAAGTCTACGAACAGGGTAGTGCTGATGGCAGATGCAGAAGAGGCCAGTGAGAAAATGTATATGAAGTCATGCAAGTCGGGTTAGCACCTTTCCCTGTAAATCAGTTTCACTCATGAAAGAGAAGTTAAATAATCAAGTTTAGCATTTCTATTTCATTATGTAACGCTCAACCATTTTTGGTTTTTCTAAATTACATTAAAGCAAGACTTTAAGACCCCAAGTGAGAACAGGGCCTCATTGTTCCACACAAAGTGAGAAATGGTTTTCATCTCCTTAGCCCCAAGGATGAAACAAGAAATAACATAATTCCCTGTTTACAGAGAAAAATAAAGTCATGAATATACTAAGTAATGGAGCTTATACAAGAGATCTGTATGTAAGCCAGAGTTTTTCTGTGTTCCAGTTCAGTGTATCAATAATAAGGTTGCATTTCTCATGTCACAGCACTGTGTGTTGTCAGCCTGTTCACTCCCGTCTGGGGGATGAAGTTCCCACATCACTGTTTGAATCTTTAAAAGCTTTTATGGCTCAAAGCAAGCTTGGTGACAATCTTATCCTGTGCTCTGAGACGGGAGAGCATTTTCTTATGTCTACGGTTCATAGCATGATGAGGCGTGGAAGAGGAGACCTATCTCTAGAAGTGTCCTCTCCAACTCCTGTCCTTGGCCCTTGTCACTCCACAGTAGAAAAGCCCATGTAAAGGATCTCCTCTGTCAGGGGATGGGCAGTGGCAAGGAGAGAAGGAAAGAAGGGCTCTACCCTGTTCTCCTGAGGCAGTTTATTTTCAACTATATTGGTGCTGCTGTGCTGGTGCAAAGGTTTTTAATATAGAGAAAACCATGGATGTAGATACCTGTGTCATCTGGCTGGGCCTACTACAGGACAAATACCGCTTGAGTTGAAAGCAGGACACCTGCGCAACCGAAAGACTGCTGTGGCATCGCCTCTTCTTGCTATTTAATGTTAAGCGTGCGCTCATCCATCACTCATCTTCCCCCTTTCTACTGCGACAGGCAGCACCTCTCTCCAGGCTTTGTGAGCACTTGGCAGCTTAAGATCCAAGCGTACTGGAGTGTATTTTTGCAGAAGTGGAGCTTAGACCTGTAGCTAGCCTTATCCAGGAGGCTCACCTGATCTCCTGTTTAGCTCTAACGCTGACTGTAAGCAGGCTGGAAGAGCTTGGGGAGGTACGTCACAGCTTTCTGAAAGTTTCCTTTAATTCTGTAGGATTTGGCTGGCTTCCCGTTTACACACGTTGCAGGAGATCCAGGGTGCGCTTCCTATCAATTCTGCCTGCTGTATGAAGCCCTTTTTATGTTAACAAATTATATTTTCCGTTGCTTTATTTGTTAATAAAAGGGCATAGTTATGTCTATAGCAACCCATATTCTCGGATACAGCCCATTCGGACATTGTTTTTTTTAATCAGGAGTAAATTCCAACATATTCTGCTGTAGGGAAAATATGCATTTATAGCATAAACCTGTATAAACATTATTGTAATGGGTTCTGCTAGGGACAAGGTTTCAAATATAAGGCAGCATTCATCAGATATTAAAGCCCTGAGCATATTTTTTTCCTACTTAAATGAGCATAGCTCAGAATTTGCAAACTCTTGCTTACGTAGATGTTCCCCTGAGATTTTCAAAAATGAATAAAAGCTTGCAAAATACAGACCTCTTAGTTTTATTACCACCTGATTAGCTAAGTGGAGTCTATAAAGTGTAAATAAGCAAAAAATAGAAAAACTAGGTTAACCTCCAGCAAATGCTTAGCAGTAAGGAGATACCAGCTTTTGCAGGATATTTAGTTTGCTGTAATTTATGTAGCACCTTTAAAGACAGCAGAGAGAAGCCTATCTGCTTCCACATGGTGCCAGAACAGGCAGATGCTTGTACTGCTCAGCACTTGAGGAGGTTTGATGCTAGTTTGATGCTACCTCTCAAATTCTTCCCAGTTCAGTTCCTGATAATGCTGTAATAAATCCAATATTGTTTTTCATTCAGCAGATTCTTAGTCCTCTACCAGGCAAGTCGAGAGCCTCTTAAGCCCTTTTGAGAGAAACAAGTATGTACAGCGTAGTTCCTGTAAGGCTTCCTGTATTTTTATGATCTTCCACTCTTCCCAGTTGGGGAAGAGAGATCAAATGCAAAGGAAGTACCTATCTTCCTGCAGAGCCCTCAGAGACTTCGGTCCAGAAACACGGATCAAAGCTGTAAGCACTCTCAATCCCTCTTCTCCTTTTCTCTATTAACACTGTTATAAATGCTTGAAAAAATGGCCAAACGCTGTCCTTCGCCCAGTAACAGGAACGTCAGGATTTCCTTTCACTTCTGTTCTGCAATGTGGAGATGTGCAAATGGCAGCACTTGACCCTTTCTTCAGCCAATTCAAAAGATACGCAGAATTCCCATGCAAGATCTAAATTCTAAATTTCCGTTGAGATCAAGAGAAAACTTTTACAGAATCCTTTTTAGGCTGAATGTGACCAGCAGCAGCAGGAGCTGACAATAACATGACAGCACACGGCAGCAGCCAGACTGCAAGTCTTCCTGTAGTCCTGCTTACCAGTCTGCACTGGGAAATACCAACATAGTTACTGGGGACCAGTTTGTTCTAGAACCTCTCCTCATGCAGCTGACCCATGAAGTGATTTCTTCTGCCAGTGCAGGGCGCTCAGCGAGTGTCCCCGTCAGCTTCTCTTGCGCAGCTTTTTGTGTAATAGCCTGCCTGGCAGTTTTCCCAGAAGCGCAGGCAAGCATCCCGATATTTGAATTGAAGTCCCCAAAAGGGCAGCACTGCCCCAGGTCTCACCGAACAGCGTCCTGTGTCAGGCTGAAAGAGGAACTGTTTCTATAAATGACATCAATACAAGCAATTTCTACCCTACTCATGTTTAACAGAGTTTTGGAACACTGCTAGTGTTAAGTACTAGTAACCTTTAGGTAGAATATCTGAAAATCTAGTATTACATCAGCTATACATAGCTCCAGTCCTAAGTAAATAAATCACTATGAAAAAAGGACAAGAAGCGAGTTAAACTTAATAACTGTACATTTCTGGAGGTTTCTTCCCCCCAAATTTTTAAGTATGATGTTTCTCCCTGAAGCACAGACCCTCTTGAAGATTACAAGGTTATTTTGGCATTATTGATTACTGTGTATATCCGTCACTTCCACGCTGTCAACGTACCTGTTCTTTCCCAAGTATCTCCCATTTGAAAGAGCTGCAGAATGCAACAGTGGGCAGAGGTAAATCACCTCCACATGTACATTATGCCAGTGGAGAATCAGAAGTCAGTTTAAGAAGCATCTGTCCCGTCTTTAACTGTAGCTTGATGTCTCTGAGAAAATGACAAAATTCCTATACTGGGCAATTACTGCACTTGTCAGTGCCAGCTGTTAGGTTTCTATATTTAAAACTACGGCTGCCATTAATGTATCAAGCTAATGCTATCATCTACTTCATTTTAGCATTCTGAAGTACGAGCATTGTGTTTTTACTATCACTCCAAAGCAATGGTAAGCAAAGTCATGAATTTTGTTTGAAGACTAGTGTATTGTCTTATAAATGTCTATGCTAGATAAAATTACGCAAGCCTAGGGACAGGAAATAATTAATGATTTGGAACATGTACTTATTGCTGTGTATGAAACTGAGATACCGTTAATCTTAAAGAGACACAGAAGAACAGTATCTCAGCTGTCAGGAACAGTACAGCTCAATATGCATAAAAAATACTTTCCAGCTGTAATTATAGCTTTAAATTGTAGATAAATACTGGTTCTTTTTAATTCTAAATCACTTCTAGTTACAGAGTGAGAGACCAATTCCATTGCTCTTGATTTCAGTGGATGTAAGCCCAGGCCTGAAAATACTTAAAGAACTGGCAATACATTTTTTCATTCCTGTAGTCCTGTTTAATCTAGCATATCTGGTAAAATCATTCAATGATTTCACTAGGAATTTGGGAAAGGAGAATTGTGGATAGATGTGGTCTTTAAATAAAAGCTTTCTATGCAATAATTTATGGACTGATAGATTTGTTGACTAGACTAGCACAGCATTTTAAGATCTGCAGTATCACACTTAGGAAGGGATCATAATTATGCTGGTGATTTTACTGCATCTCGAATACCAGTTGCAGTTCTGGTCCCCCACTTCAGAGAAGGTGCAACAGAACTGGAAAAGTTCAGAGGAGGACAGAAAAGGGTAATCAGAAGCACAAGGTGGCTTTCATTCATGGAACAACTACGACTCTTGAGTCTGAAAAAGCAGTTTAGGCAGGGGAATGACAGAGCTAAAAACATGAGTAGCATGGAGAGGAGCAGATTGTCCACTGCTTCTTTTAATGCAAGAAATACAGGGTATCGGATGAAACTAACAGGTGGCACATCGAAAAACAAATGAAAGGAAGAGATTTTCACGTAAGCAAGGTTGACAGAATCTGCAACAGGGCATCGTAGATTTTAAAAGTGTACATGGGTTCAGCTGGAGACTGGACAAAGTCATGAAGAGATCTAGTGAGACGTACTAAACGCAGAGAGGGCAAGCTTGGCTCAGGACATCCCTGAGCTCCCAGATGGCTAGAGAGTGGAAAAGTGTTTTACCTTTCCCTGGACATTCGGGTTTTGCCCTTGTTAGAGAAATGATACTGAGCCACACAGACCTTTTGGGCAGATCCAGTGCAGCCACTCTTATGTTACCCAAGTCTCAAAACCCATTTAGCCTTTGCAGTTTCAATCAATAATTACAAAGGAATCTGTAGAGGCGATTTAGGTTGACTGTGCAAGCAACAACCACTATAATGTGATTACATTTTATTGGGATGTTATTATTTCTATTTAAACAGAAAATTAACATATTTTAAATTCAGTAATTAAAATTAGCTCTTAGGAGAGTTGCTCAAGGTGTTTCCCAGCACAACAAAGCAATTAAACACTTCAGAAGACATTACTTCAGTACTATGTGACTGCTGCAGGCTCATGGTTTAAATCATGACAACCCTGTTCTAACAGAGAATTAGAATCCATTCAGAGACCCAAATTCTGCTGGATTTGGAGACTCTGACCTTTTAGCTGCCATTCTGGCCAGTTCCCTTCTCATGCTCCTTTGCAGCTTTCTTTCACAGTTTTGTAGTATTTAAGAACATCACTAGTATTTAAGAACATCACTACACTGATTCACAGTGTAGTATAGGCTATATACCTCGCCTAATTACACTGAATTAAACCCAAGGCCTTTGACTAGCCCAGGACTCTAGATCAGCCCTCAGAAAATTGAACCGTTGTGTCTCATCAGGAGAGACCAAGGTGCCTGTGTAAGCTGCTGTCCTGGAAAGGACACTTTAAGTTTGACAGGTTCAAGTAATTTTGGAGGTTTCCATTCTACACCAGAAAAAGGAATTCCCACATTAACAGAGCTGGCTACCAGTTTATCTAAGGCAACACAGTCATATATTTGGCTGCAAAGATTGTTCTCTGTACCACCACAGGAAGAGGTTTCTTCTGTAAAATGCACCGTCTCCAGCTACAATCTGTTAAACAAAATCTGAGCATTATTTCTGGTGGTGTATATTTAATTCCAATGATTTATTCATTCTTGAGAGTGTATCGCTCCTCTGCTCAGAAACCTCCAAATTCAAATTCCAGAAAAACTCCTGCCACCTTCATTTTTGAAGCTTCATTTCTCCAGTACTTCTTGTTTGATTCTCAGATACAGCTCTACTCTTTAATTCTTGTCTCAGCATAATGAGGATTCACTTTGCACCCTGTAATTCCTCTTTACTCCAGCATACCCAGCTCTCTCGTTTGCATCATCTCAGGTTTTCTCACTTTGTTTCCAAGACCTCTATCTCATGCTTTCTCTAATTAAACCCGAAAATCCTGTCTGAGCTTTTGCTCGCTCCACACTTAGGCTTCCTTAAGTGTATTGTGCCCAGAAATTATCTGATCACATCCAAAAATAACACCAATGTCACCTATTGCAACTGGGAAAATTTGTTGACTTGCAATTTTTTGACTACTGGATGACAAAGCTTTCCGTGATTCTTTAGGAACCGTTTTTCCATAAAACACAAGGTTTCAAAAGCGTGCCATCCACCTGAAGCCTTCAACCTTCAAGCCGCACGACCAGGCCCCCAGCAGCCTCGCTGGCCGGGGCCCCGCCGCTTCCCGAGTCAGCCCCGCACCGCGGGCCAGGCGGCTCCGCCACGGCCAGAGCCTCCTCGCCCAACTTTCGAAGACAGCGCAGACGGCAGCAACTTGAGATCTGCGTTTCATTTGGGGCTGTGCAGAACGAGGGCTTTCTTCCCGCTGCGCAAACCAGCGGGCAGGCTGCCCCGCCGGAGGGGGGGAGCGGCCCGAGCCCCTGCGGCAGGGCGGCCTGGGGGCAGATGCCGCCGGGACGAGGCTGCGCGGCGCCCGCGCCCGGACCCCCCCCGCCCCGTCCCCGGGCAGCTCCCGCCCGCCGCCCCCAGCCCGGGGGAGCCCGGCGGCCCCGGCCCCGCCGCCGCAGACAATGGCCGCCCCTGCCCGGCCCCCCCCGCCCGCCGCGGCGAGCCCCTGCTGCCGGCGCAGCTTTGCCGGAGCCATTCAGTTGCGACCGATTGCGATCGCGGCAGATGGGCTGGATCTGACAGCCCCGCTCCTCCGCGGGGCCGGGGGCGGAGGGGCCCGGCAGCCGCGCTCCCCGCCCCGCCGAAAGTGCCACCCCGGGCGCCCGCCCGCCCTGCCCAGGCACATGTTACGCGTCCCGCGGCTGCGGCGGGAGCGGGAGGAGAAGCCGCCGCGGCGGAACAAAGCGGAAGAGGCGAGCGGCGGGGCGGCCGGCCCGGGGGGCGGCAGCCGCTCTGCCGAGGCGGGGGGCGGCGGCGGCGGGCTCCCCGGCCCGCCGGGACGCGCTGTCCCCGCCCGCCGCAGCATGCCCCACCGCCGAGCAGGTAAGGAGCCGGCCGCGCCGCGCCTCCCCTCCCTCACCTGCCCGCCGCGCCTCCGCCGCCTCCTGCCCGCCCCGCCGCCGTCTCCTCCCCTTCCCCGGCTCCCCCTCGCCGGCCCCGGCGGCGCTCGCCGCTCCCCCGCCCGGGGGGCGCGGGGCTGCGCGGGGACGGGCGCGGCCCGCGGGCGGGGGGAGGCACCTGCCGCCGCTCCCCGCCGCCGGCCCGGCCTCCTCCCCGCCCCGCCGGCCGCGCAGCCCGGGGCGGCCGCGCCCGCCGCAGCGCCGTGCGGCAGGCTGGGCTCCCTGCGGCCGCCGCCCGGCCGGCCTCCTTCCCTCCGCGCCCGCGGGGCTGCCCGCGGGCCGAAGAAGCCCCGCGGCCCCGGAGAGCGGGCCCGCCGCCTGGGCCGCGCTGATCCCCGGGGCGGCCGCGCCGCGGGCACCGCCGCGCCCCCCGCCGCTCCCGCCCGGCCGGGAGCCCCGCACCGCGCCTGTGCGCGCCCGGCCCTGCGCCCGGTCTGCGCCTCTGAGCCCGGGGAAAAGTGCAGTACGCTTTTCTCCTTCTTCTTTCCTCCTTGAGCCGCGGGAGGGAAGGCAGCCGTGTCTGCGTTTGAGCCCTGTTGCTTCAGAGGCAGCAGATTTTCTTGTGCTGCGACTCCGGCAGCAGCATCCTACCGAGCTTTGTTTCTTTTTTATTTTCAGTCCTGTGTGTTTAAGGATTGACTCCTCCACATGGCACAAATCACCGGGAGGAGGTTGTACTGATGGAAGGAGTACCTTAGGCAGAAAAGAGATCTATTTGAAATGAGTTCGAGTTAAAGTGCACAAAGCAGTAGGGTGTAAAGTAAACGCAGGGTGCCAAGTGATCCGCTGCTGTCCCACCGGGCTTTCAGTTGTTGATTCTGGTGGCTGTAATAGGGTGTTAGATCCACTATCCGTCTTCTGAGGTGGTTTGACCCAGAAAATGACTGAAATAAGGTAGAGTAAGTGTAACCGGGCCTTGCATTTTCCTTTAGGAAAAAAGCACAGCCGCATAAATACCACCTTGTTGCTACCTTTATGTATTTGCAATTCTTTTTCTCCACGTAATGATATAAAATTGACTCCCGAATTGAAATGGTTTATAAACATCCACTGTAAATTTTTACATCCCTTAAAAATTGATGTTCCAGATAAACCCCTTGTTTATCATTAGAAAGCTAGCAAAGTTTTTAACAAGTGAAGTAACATTAAATAGACAAGTGATTTACATCTGAGGGATTGACTGTATACATTACTGGATTGCAGATAAGCTATGTAAGTAAACAGAAGCGCAGGGCTCTGGTATTGTGCCTGACTATGGAGATATCATGGGACTTTTTTGCTAGTTAATAGCATAAGGCTTCGTGGGAACTGTTTGATCTGCAGGACTTTTGCTTGGCAGTAGTTTACTTAAGGTTATTACACTCTGTTTGGAGACTTGTATTTGCTAGCCATTATTGCATTCTTAGCTCTGGGCTTCCCAGAGTTACAGGTTAGTAGGTCAATAAAAATCGCACTGACATGCTGGAATGGGCAGGCTAGATTTTTAAATGTGGTTGGGGAGTAACCTGGCAGTAATCAGAACGCTGAGGAATTTTTTGCTGTGAATTTTGATGCTGGTCATTGGTGATGAACCAAAAATACTTTTTTTGCCATGAATACCAAAAATGTTTTCCCATTTCTTGTTAAAAGAGGAAACAAATCATATAAGCTAAATACAGTATTCCCTTCGGGATAAAGCGCCCAGTACCCTTAGTTGAATTTACCAAGACTTAGTTCCTTTTGCCAGTGAACACTGGGATTAATGCCATTGGCATTAGATGAGGCTTGCCAGTAGCAAGAATAAAAATGTCATCAAGTCCCTGCTGTTGTAGATTTATGTGTTCCTTTTAAAACTTGAAAATTACTGTGCTGTGCAGGGAACCAGTATGAAAAAGTACATGATTAGATTGCCATTGCGTTAAAAATACTTTAATAAAACTTGAGTCATCCAGGTTAAAGCACTCCCAGAACTTGTTGTGACCCAGCAGATTTCAGAGGTGCAGAACAGAAGCCTGAGCCTGACTTTGTGCTGCCCCTGTCTGAAGCTCTGCTTGTTCCCGGAGCGGCTGCAGCGTGCGGGGTAATCCCCATTCCGCCAAATCCTGGAAACTGGTGATTGACTGTGTACATGGAGCAGTTCCATTCATGTCACAGCATACAATTTACGCGGTTAAAGTGAGCCATATGGTACGTCCCCCCCAGCGCTGTGGTGTGCTGATCAGTGAGGGTGAATTGCAAGTTCAGTGCAGAGCTCTGATGCTCTGGTGGAAAAATGAAAAAGATCAAAACTTCAGGATGGTTTCGGCATCTCTGGTGTAGTTTCCTCTTTTATTGAACATTGCGGACAGGAACATTGTATCCTTTAGCTCAGAAATATTATCTGTTGTACTTTTTGGCTTGTTCAATCTGGTCTCTTTGTACCTTGGTGTTTTTAAAGAGCTTCCTAGGAAAGTTATTCCTGCTTCAGCTTTTTCTCATCTGTATCTTTGCTGTTAATTGCATGTAGCACTTACTTACTGATAAGTTTTTCTTGCTGGAGTGAGGTACAAATGTATGCTTTGTAGGTACTTGGTGTTGCCTTCTTTGTTAAGCAAAGAACCTGCCTTTCTGTAATAATTATTAATGGTTAACTTCTCCGCTTCTGTGCTATGTAGGGTTCGTTACAACTGTTGTAGAGCATTACTGCTACACCGCTGCTTGACTCTGCCAGATAAATCCCTACACAGATAAGCTCAGCAGCAGCAGCCAGGTGTTGTGCATAAATCCACTTCTTACACTGATTAATTTTCCATTTAAGACCCTGATTTTGCAAGCAGTTAGACACCTGCTTAACCTTAGAGTTACAGCATTGAAATAGATAGGCTACTCTGCGTGTGAAGTTAAGCATGTGTGTAGTTGTTCACAGGATTAGAGCTTGCAAAGAGGTGCTGTATAAAAAAACCCAAGCGACCCGAACCCCTTTCCTATGCTCCTATTCTCAAGAATTATGGTAGGTAGCTGCTATTAGTTTGGTTACTTAGTTAAAACGTAATCGCGTAGTGTGATGGAGCTGGCTTGGAACTGGTATTTAAGCAGCGGGAATTGTGTTTCTGCTTTTGGCTTATGTTTCCATGGAGGTTTGAGGCCACTTTTTCTACCTGAAACACCACTGTGGTAAAGCTGAGGTTGTCAGAGCACTAATGCAGAATTGCCACTGCTCAGACATCAGATGATGAAAAGGCAATTTTAATAACATTCCTGTAAAAACATCAACCAGAAGCCTGGTAGGTTTTGCATTTATGCTTCCATTCTGAAGAAGGTCTGGAGGGATTACTACAGCAAAATTCTGTTTATTGTTTCTAACTCTCTGATATTTAGGTCTCATTTACATTTTGTAATGGAAACTCCTAGGAGTGACCAAAGAATTGATAGTAGTAGGATATTAGGTGGTGGGTACAGACCCAAGCTGATGTGGATGAAATAAAAAAAAAAAATGAGGCAATTTCTTTCTTTTTTGTTTAAAAATATATTCAAATAATTTAAACATTAAGAGAAAGACTGGGTGTTCTGCCAGCGAGACTCATATATGCAAAATTCTTCTAGAAGTCAGAGACCCTGGAGTTCTGTATTTCTTTAAGAATTTATTTTTCTTCTATACTTATCCCTCAAAATGAAAATGGGAAGGTTTTTTTTCAGAAGGAGAGAATCTTTAAAAGATAGAAATTAATGGTTCATAAAGGAGAGTCAAGTACTTCTACCTCTTTTGCTGTGGTGTGTGCACTGACAGTTCACATCTGAAACATAAATTATTCCTCAGAATAATCAGAATGCAAGTAAGATCAGGAAGGAAAAACCAAGACGTGGAAAAAAAAGTTCGATATATCACAGAAACAAAGTTTTCAACAATGCTGTGTGCTGTGAAAGAACAAAAAGAAACATACTTCTTTTACCCATATCTCTTCTTAGGATTTCTCTTAAATCTATGTGATTCTGGGTATCTGAGCCAAACATTTACCAGTTGCTTTCCATGTACATCTTTGTTCCATCTTCTAATAACTTTCCTTGCATTGTGCATAAACCCCTTTAAATAGACTCTTGGCTCCTGGTGGCCTGTGTTGTTTTACATAGACAATGCAGCTGCTCTCTGATTATGTTCACTTGAATCCTGTAGACTTTTCATTTCTTCTCTGTGCCAAGATTTCGCCCATGTTGTTGGTCTAAGATACTACAGGAAGCTAAAATCGTTATCCCATTGTATATTTGCTAATAATAAAGTTACTTGTGACTTGAGGATACCACTTCCTTATTCTCAGTGGTTCTTTTTTTCTGAAGATGAGCTATATGCTTTAAACTTTTAGAATAATTCCAGGTTTCATTGCCATAAGCACAGTCATCTCTGTGGCCATAGAAGTGGACTTTTACAGAACTTTTTTGCTCTTTCTTTCCCTTTCTCCTTCTTTGAATTAGTTGCCTGGGTACCTCTTCTCCACGCCCACTGTGTATGTCTGCGTTCCAGGCTATGTTCCTAGTCTCAGGTATAAAAGCTAACTTGCAGTTTGTAAAATGATGACCCCGCTGACTTATTGCACCCTGAAGGGCAGCCATATCCTTAATAAGAACATAACTGTGTAAAATGCAGTAAGTGGTGAGTGGAGGCCAAACCCAGTGCCATAAATGCATCTTTCTGTTGACTTTGGATGAAGTCCAAAGCTGCCAACTGAGCCATACTCAATGTCTTGACTTTCTTGACATCAGTAAAGTGATTCCTGGTGGCTACTGAAAATGAGATTGAGCCATAATCATTCCTGTTGGTTTTAATGGAAATCTGACAAGCCAACTTTCAAGCAATTTACTACATATAAAAATATTTTTTCATGTAAATAGCACATGTGGTAATACAGGGGACTGCTGGGAATGCCTCTGGTATCTAAGCCCTAGGTGGGTATTTGTCGTTCATGAACCAGGAACAATTTGCTCTATGTTTTACTGCAGGGTTCTCTCCCATGTAACATTGGCTTTACTACTACTGCTACAGCTTGTTGCTTGTAGATGAGTAAGTTAGTATCAGTATCCAGTTACCATTTTCAGAGTTACCTAAAGAAAATGAATAATTACGGTGTTGTAGTATGCTGCTATGGTTTGATTTTATTTTTTTATAATGCTCACTCTTGTTAAAAGAAGTATATTTGCATTGGCCTTGAAGTAGAGGCCTAGCCAAGGACTCAGTAGGTGCATCGGTATTATCAACTGACATGGCACAAATAAGAAAAGAACTTTATTATTTGCTGCGATCCTTTGTGGGTCCAGGACCACACCTCCACTTTGTCTCCCAGTTGGCCCTAGAGCTTGCACCAGCTGCTGGTCCTGGGCATGCACCAGGGAGTCAACTGCTGGGAGCCTTGTGTCTGTGTTACACCTGGGGTACTCTGGCTGTTGTCCTGGTGCACAACTGCAGGAGGGAATCGACAGACTTATGAATGGTGTGCTCAAGACCTTAAATGTTGATGCAAGACAAGTTTTCACCTGAAAAGTACTCCTCAGCACATTGAATTACCAGTGCAAATGCACCTAATGGATTAAAATATGATCAGAAAGAATGTGGCCCCAAAACCTCACAATGTACATGTGAAACAAAGGTCAGCAAAGATCAGAGAAGTAGACTGTGGAGTACAGGGAAAAATGAGGAAACATTGATTGGAGCGCAGGAGTAGATTTCTTTTGAAATCGAGACTTCTATTTGTTCTCGAAGTCCGACATTCTCACAAGATCAGATGTCTGAAGAGTTACTTCAAAACTGCTAAGGCTATCCATGGCTGGCATTGTGTCTTGCAGATCCGTATCAGACTATGAGGTAACAGGAGCCTACAAACCCTGCTGTCTCCTGGCTTGTAAACATGGACTGCCTCTGTCCAAACTCCCTATCTGGAAACCAGAAAGTCACACAATATCCCAAGGTTTCCAGCTCCGGACTCCATGTAAAGGAGCTCCTGGTTTGAGCTAGGATTTGGGGGGCTTCATGGTTCCCTGATGAGGAGCTAGGAGTTGGTTCCTGAAGAGTCCAGCCTCCTGGTTTGAGCTAGGATTTAGGGGGGCTTCATGGTTCCCTGATGAGGAGCTAGGAGTTGGTTCCTGAAGAGTCCAGCTTCACAGAGGGTTGAACACTGGTTCTGGTATTTTGCTAGGAAAGATGTGGGTGACAAAGGGCGAGGACAAGTGGCAGTCTGGACCTTGTTCAATGATCCCAGAGAATGAAGTAGGGCTAAGGATGACTCTGTTGGGTTTTTTAAGCCAGGAAAGACTGTAATAGACCTGTATGGCAAGGAACAGAAACCAGGGGCAGCAGAACCCTAAGGAAGAGTAAGGCAGGCGACGTGAACAGGTGAGAGGAGGGACTGGGAGATCAACACCATCTTGGCAGGTGAGAAGGAAGAAAATGGCCTTGCTGGATTTTGATTTACTTCCTCTTGGAAGAAAACAGTGAAGTTGTGTTCAGGAAGAGAACTGCAGGTTTGCAGGAATTAATCAAAGGTAGAAAATACTTAACTGCAAAGGGGTATTCTATTAAGTTTGAAAAGCTGTGTTAGGAAAGTGTCAGAACTAAAGGAATAAAAAAAAATTGCAGTGGAACAGTCTGTCAGGTCTTGAGATTCGTGATACAGATGTTACGAAGTGTGAAAGCAGGAGTGGAGAAAGATACTGGGATCTGCAACAGCATGTATTTCAGTGAGGGAGGAAACCAAGTTGTGAAACTGGAGGAGAGCAAGTGTGGTATTAACAGATGTTAGAAATCTTTTATTTTACTGGGACTTGTTTTCTGGGGTGGAGATACTTGCATCAAAGAAAGGATCAAATTTTTCATAGCTAGTTAAAAATATTTTTTATAAAAGCTAATGCTGTAACTCATTGCTGTAGTATGCACTTAACATAAAGCAAATGATGGCAGTGGTCCCTGATGGATTTACTTCATAGAGTAATGAAAACATGCTTGGGTGTTTATTGTGTGTTTTGTTGGCTCATTTTGGGTGTTGGGCTGGGGTGAAGGTTGGATAGGTTGGGATGTATCAATATGTGAGTTTATCTCTCCCTTGTCACGTAAAGGCTTTTCTAAGAAAGATATTTATAGCAATACTTAGATAAATATTATTAGAGTCGATTAATCTCCTTAACATCTTAACTCAGCAGTGGTGTAGCTGTGATAGGCTTAAGGACAGTAAGCAAGACAAGGTCTTCAGTCATGGGTGTCTCTTATGAGATTAACACAGGAAAAGAAGTCAGGCTTTTGGCACATAAGCCCTATTGTCTGTCCTTTCAGTTCGGTTAATCTCCTCTTTTTTATGATGGCAGCATGGACCACATGTTTTTGAGTCAGATCCAAGTTAGTTGAAACATAACCTGGTTTGTTTAGTAGTAGCTGGATGAGACCTCAGTGTGAGGCACGTAATAAATAGTTCTGGTGTGTTTTGCTGCAATCTTACATTGATAAATCTATGTAAAGGTAACAGGTAAATTAACAAGAACTATTGTTAGATTTAAAATATAACACGTAGTTCCAGTCAGGCATGGATTTATTGATGGCACCGAGGGGATCTAAGCGTGGCATGGCCCTCTTCCCTCCAGTCTCCCCAGTCAATATTTCGGATGCAGAGCTCCTACATGACAGGATGAAATCACAGCTCTACAGCCAGGTGTCTGCACCCTCTTCCCATTCAGAGCAGTAGGGAATTTCTCTCTGCCTTCAGAAAACTTGCCCTGGGCTTTTGTTTTTTTTACAGTGGTATTACAAAATATCCCATCAGGGAGGTCTGGGTAGGAAATGTGAAAGCTCCTTTCCCATATGGTGAGAAGAGCAGTCAGCCAGTGAAACAATTTGGATTAAGACTGCAGAAGGTCTTAATTTATTTCTTTGATTGTCTAATATGTGGTGCAACTAAATACATACTTCTGAGACTGCATCCGCTGCTTTATAGAGAAAGCTGCTCGACATGGTGCTAATTTATTAAAAAGAAGGAACGGACTTTCATTGCTAGATCTTTAATAAATACAGCTCAAAAATCTTCTTTCCTCTAGTAAGAGAAAGAAGCTTTCATCTGTGGAAAATCATACAGCACCTGAAGGATTGGTGAAGGTTGTGGCTAAGGTTACAAGGAGATGGACTGGGGTGGCCGAGCAACGCTCTGTGGGCTTTCCCCGGGGCTGCCCCTGGGAAGCTCTGGCACCTCTGCCCGTCCGCCCCAAAGGGACGGCTGTATCGCCCTGACGAGGGACCTGCAGGGGTCATAATTTGATCGCTAGTTGGGAGTGAGAGAAAATGCAGCCACGAATGTGGTCTTGACCTGCTCTGATACTTATAATAATCCTTATTGGTTTAGTGGCCTGAAAATAGCATGCTTGGCTTCAATTTAAAATGAGTTGGCCAGTGTAGTAGTGGGTTTAGAGAAGTGTATCTCCAGCGGACAGAATGGAGCTACACCAGCACAGGCCTGCTGCGAATCCAGCCTTCGTGTCTAACCTCTTATAAGCAGATCCTCTTGAGGTAAGGAGGAGATGAAGCTAACTTCTCTGTGGAGGCAGTGGGATGGAGATCTAGACGTTCATGGATAATGGTGATTGTAATCTGTGAGCTAAATTAAATTTTAAAGTTTCATAGGTATCCTGTATTTTAGGCACATGACTTGCTTTTTAGTTATCTTCTGCCAATAGGCATAGACTTTTTTGAATGCAACCAGAATTGATTTATGGATGCTCAGTGGTTACCTGGATAATCAGCTAACAGCCAGCCCAGTGCCTCTTTTAGTACATTAGCCTGCGAATCATACACTCATGTTTGTTTTTTGTAGTGCGCTTCAAAGTACCAATGTTTCAAGCCAGATCCTTCAAGATGTTGCATTTCCATAGCCCCCAGTAGACCCACACCCCGCTAGTGTCATGTGGCACTGGGGAGAATTTGGCTCTTGATTGAACATAAACCTGATCTGTATAATTCTGTCCTGCCTGGGTAGTCTCCATAAGCCGTTTAAATAAGAATTGCTGGTGTGGGCAGAATAAGTTTTCTCTGGTGTGGCAGAGTGGGCAGAAAAACTGGAGAAAGCTATCGGAGTACTGCAGTGTTGCAAAATGGTGCGGTTGTGTGACATACCAACCTCTGCAAAGATGGAAATGTGTGTACACTTGAGGTGTACGTATACTCCGGCTTCCTTCCTTATAGGCTGGTTTCTTAATGAGTGAAATCTTTCACTACTTTTTGAATACCATTCTGGATGAAAAGCGTATTTCTTCAAAGGTTTGAGAGCCTCATTAATGACCTGTGATTGGTGTTCTACAGGAACTCTTCTGTGGGTGGCGATGGAAGTTGCCCCATGCATTTGCAGTAGTCAACCTCTGGCTCATTTGTGTCTTACCTTTTGAGGGAAAAACACTTCATAATCTCTCAGCATTCATAAAAAACAATGATTTTGTCAGACTATATTAGAAATCACAGCTTTTGTGCAGGCTAGCTATACAGGATAAAACCCTTCCAAAAGGATAGGAGTTTCGGTTAGTGAAATGTGACTGTTAAATAAGATTAGAGATTTCCTTTTTGGCTGCAAGTATTTACCTGAGGATAAGACTAAATTATTTCTATTATAATAATTAACAAAATATTTTCTATTAAGAAAATAGATAATTTGCGCATTGGCGTTTTAGATCTCTGTCTAGTTTTACATGTTTTATAGGTTCTTTGTAACAGGTTATCGTAATAATTATCAATATAAGCATAGTTCATAAGGCTCTGTATTATCTAAGTCTGTTAAAGCAATAGAATGTCATATCAGCTTTGCTCCCAACAAAATCAAAGAATATTTAGCTCTAGCGAACATGTGGCAATGTTGTAGAGGTTGACAATTAAGACTGGTGCCACTGACTAACCCACTGAAAGTAGCATTTTGATTTTTTTTGTGTTGTACTGGGATGAAGGCCAGTTGGCCTCTAAAGATAGTTTCCATAGCTACTGTCCTACAGAGAAAGAAAATGCTGCCACAGCATTTTTCCTTTGGACCTTTATAGTTTTTATGCAAGCTGTCAAGACAATTAATTTTCATCAGATGTATTGGTTATTAGCTGTTGAAAGCAGGGGGGCATGGGTGGGTACATATGATGAAAAAAAGCATTAAACTAAGTAAAACATCAAGAGATTTCTTTATGTACACAATATGAATGCGTTTCAGATTTACAAAATCCCATTACTGCAGCATCTGATATGCTAGAATGCAATCTATGCTCAAAAGACGAGGTCCTGAAACTGCTCAACTTTATTTCTGAGAATAAGCAAGCCAGGCACTGACTTTCACCGTTGCTTCATGTTGGATGTTGTGATCTAGATTTTTAATTCCTTTTAAAAAATGAAATGAAAAAACCCCTCGACCTGTCAGAAAACCTCTTGAACTTTCACTTGTTTAAAATAAAAACATTTTTTTGTGCCTCTTGTGAATAGAAGAGCATAAAAAGGGCAGTAAATACTACGGCAGCGTGTTGTGCAAAAACAAGCATCGAGTATGAGATTATTTCTTGAGGTTAGCATGAGCAATGTCTTCATTTCACTCTGCAGTGAGGCTTCAGGGCACGCTGTTTCGAAGTTGGGGCTGGCTCTGGGAGTCATTAACATGTGGTTGTATTACCAGCTCAAACTGCACATTTCCCGTAGATCGCTGAGGCAGAAATAAGTATTTGAGTACTCAGATCGTAATATTTGAGCAATTTGTTTAAATTTATGAGACCTTTTCTCATTCTCTCTGTGTAAAGTAATGGAAGGGGCTCTGTCTGCTCTCTGTATTTATGGATCCAGCTGCTGTTACCATGCTTCCAAACAGCCTCCGTGCTCTGACCTCTTCAGAGATCTTAATGTCCGCTCTCACTCCCCAGGTTTGTCCTCTTCTGTGATGCCTAGGGACAGTACGCAGACGTTACTAAATGGCTTTGACCATAATCATTGACTTCAGGGTCAAACCGAGTTTGCTTAGGAGAACCATCACCAAAACACGTGTATTAGGATTGGTGAAAACTTGTTGGCTTCAGCAATATAAAAATACTGGTGAAAAAGCCGTGTGCTTTGGAGAACTAGAGAAAGAGAGGATCCAGAGGAAATAAAAGATAGGCGTGGAGGGTGGATATTAGGGAGTACAGCTAAGTAGATGAAAGCATGGCCCTGTCCTTCAGTGTGGCCCCTTGATGGCTGGCCAGTGAGCCCCTGGGAGAATCCTCCGACCGTGGAGGAGGGAGCAGCAGATTTACAGCCTAAAAATGAAAAACTCCAGCTAGAGTGTGATGGTGGCTGGAGGCGTATACTGAAGAGGAGATAAATAAACTAAAAGTCTGAAGGGTCGGAGGGGCATTTTGCTTCGTAGCAGTGAGAGTATTTTCTTCCACTTCCTCTGGAGTAAAACTCTACCTGTCTGATTCTTGGCTGGCCAGCTAGGCATTGGCAAAAAGAGATTTTATATGCCCGAGGCTACTGGAGCTCCAGCTGCAAGGATCGCGGGCTTTCAGGAGGCGGCCGGGTGTCGGGGCGGTAATTAAGAGCCGAGGCGGAGGATCGCGGCTTGGGCTGCAGGACTGTCCCGCCGGTCCCGCTGAGGCTTCCAGCAGGTGCCCGAGCCGTCCCGTGGGCCCCGGAGTGGGGCTGAGCCCTGCTGCCTCCGGCCTGCCAAGGGATGCGAACCCCAGCCTCGAGTGGTTTCTAAACGTGGTGATCTCCAGCTCTAGCTATCCTGCTCCGTCATTGTCTGTCTCTTAAAAATCCGGGCTAGTTAGTTGTCTGGGGTAGCTCGGCTGATTCAGTACATGTCAGTGGAAAGGGAAGGGGCTGACTGAAACCAGCTACCTGGCTGCCTGTTTAAAGCATTAAATTGCTGCTTGGTACGATGGGCATAATTTTCTAGCGTTTCTAAATACTTTTCTTCATTAATGCCTTTGACACTGTGAGGTACTTGTGTGCGTTTACCTAGAAACATTTTCCTTATAAAAGGAAAGTTGATTGGTGTTGTTGCAAGGAATGCTCTAAAAGATATCACTGTTTTAAAGAGGATATGTCTTTGGGAAACCTTGTGACCATGACCTGTATATAGGGGGAAAATAGAAATTATTCAGTACCTGTCTAGAACATAAAAAGTTTTCTCTATCTGTCACTTGCAATTCTGAGAGATTGGAAGCTTTGGATTTTTAAGTAAAGCTATAGTTTTTATAGGTGCCTACAGAAGTAATGCCTACAAATAGGTAAAGTTTGTCATAATGTTTTCACAAGACAGTACTGGGGGAAAGTACCTGTCGATCGACCTCATGTGCCTTGAGAGTTTATCTTTTCCTACATCTGAGATTGCGAAAAAAGTGTGAGTATGCTAACTAAAATAATTTTTAATTTAGCAAGTAGCTGTATAATCATCTGACACACTGGGACGTTGTATTGATGCCGAGTGAGAGCTTTGTAGACAGGGGCCAGCGGAAGAGCTGCTGGTGCAAAGCCGTACCTTATCGCCAGAGCCAGCAGCAGGGCAAAGCAAGACCCTTTGTGTCTCGGTCATGCGTTCTCACCGACAATGGTTAAGGAAGGGATGAATATGTGCGTATTTTGTGCAGAATAAAATCCTAGCATTTCATTTCCATGTGAAATTAAATGCTAGCAGCTTTCAGTGTCAACTGTGAAAACTGTTTTTATGGGATGTGCAGTAATGAGCAGGTACTGGTTTTATAGTAAGAAATAATATGCAATCCAAAACCATATGTAAATCCTTAACATGTCTTCTAGATAACCCCCAAATGATAGATGAAACTAATTAAGACAATATCTTGTTAAGAAAAATATTTCAACACGGAAGTATCTTAGCATATCAAAATACGCTTGTTCTTGCAGCATGATGCAAAAGGAGAAGCTATTGTGTTCCGCTTTGGGGACTTTCTGAAAGGAAAGTGAACGCAAACATCTCTTAGATACTGATCCCCTGAGTTCGGAAAAGCTCTGAACACCTGTATAGCAACTTAGACCATTAATAACATATATTCTGTATATAAAAGTACTTTTAGTTCTTTTTGCACTCTTGTAAAATACTGTTTAGAAGAGCCACTGTTACCATTTTGCTAATGAACCCTGGGTATCGAGGAGATTGCTTCTATTGGCTTTCTCTAAGAAAATTCTAATTATTGGTGGTGGATGTTAAAGTAGGTGCTTATTGCAGCCTCATTTTGATCCTTTGAATCCAAGGTAAATGTGTACCTTAGGTTTAGGCAGCAAAATTCAAAATGCCTGTGTATGTATTTTCTGGCAGCTATTTTGATCTCATATAAACTAAAGGCATGGCCATGTAATGACGCAGGAGATTTCTCTACAAAGTTTATCACCAATTTTATATATGGCCATTTTTCTTCCTACTCTATTAACACAGGTACTTAAAGTGTAGTTCTAGTTTTATGATCTCTAATATCAAAGTAACTTAAAATCAAGATTAGGCTCACTTAATTGGCAAATGCCCTTTACTGGCTTTATTTTCTTAGTATAGCTTTTGACTGGGGAATTAAATTTTAAAATAATCAATACCGTGGTTTGAAATGGACTTTTTCCTGATTCTGTAAATGAGGTAATACTTGTGGTGATGTTGCATGAGCATTGTGAGTGATTTTTATTTTTCCTCCTACTAAAGGTGATGTAGCTGGCTGTGGTGATGACTATAAGAAGTCATTTCAGAGCACAGGTCGTTACCCAGATACAATGCTGGAATCTTTCTGCTGTGAAAAATGGCAAGGAGCTTTATTCAAACATCAGATTCGTTTCAAAACATGTTATTTGTTGTGGAAGCTGGAGAAATGCAGATTTAGCTAAGTATCTGGTTGACATTTGTACTGCTGAAAATCTTTCTGTTTTAATACTTCAGGCAGTTAATATTTTAAGTATTTCTTAATATACATTGAATATGTTTGGAAATGCCTGAACGCTGACACATCTTGATCCATTGAAGCTGGAAGCTATTTGAGCTTTGAGAAGCTGGCCTCATTCACAAAGCAGATCTGGCTGATGTCTTTCGAGAAAATCACTTAAAATGCCCCAAGAGGGTTTAATTTGTCTGGGGTTTCTTGAAGGTGTTTGCTTCCCTGATTCAGGTTTTAAACAGAAAGATTTTTTTTTTTTATTGTGTTTACTTGTAACGTGATGGCAGTACACTTTTTCATAATAGGATTTTCAGTCACATCATGAATAATTGGAAAAGTTTTAAGTAACAGTCCTGGCCCAACTTTGCTGAGCTGTACTAGCTGCAAGGACAGACAGTACCCAAGTTTCATCTGATAATGTTTTTTCATTTAATATTCAGAGAGCAGGTTTTAAAGATGTTGTACTGAAGCACGTTCAGGTCACCTCAGGTGAGATTTTTAACCGAGCTCAGTAAAACAGCTTGAGCAACCCAGATGGATCTTGTGCCTGTTGCTATTCAGTCTTCTCTGTTTCATTCCTAGGCAACTGCTGAGGTTGTGATTTGACTATAAGTGAATTTAAACGGCTTCATAAATACACACAAAAATACTGTCATTGCTCCACTAATATTTCTGATGTGCTCTGGATTTCATTTTTGGTGGTGTTAAGTGTTAGACTGGTAAATTATGTGGTAAAACTGTCATTGATAACTTAGTTTCTCCATCTCTACTTGAACATGTTGGAAAGCGTTTTGCATATATTACCAGATGCTGTGGCCATTATTTAAAGTGACAACTCTAATTTCTATATTAAAATTAGCCTGTGTGCATGCCAGCCGCTGTTTGGTTCAGTACAAATAATGCTCTTTGAGTAGCTCTCTCAGTTTAGGCTGGGGTCCCTGTAGATCCATGTCCTTTCAAAAGCAAGTCTTTTCTTCTCCTCTTTTAGGTCTACTGAGAGAACGAAGCTCGAGTTTGAGGTTCCAGTTAATCATCTAATTTGTCAAAACACATAATCAGCCAGAGGCCACTGCCTTTGACTTTATCTAGGCTTCTTTTATAGACAGAGTGATAGAAGAAACAATTACATCATTAGCATGGAACTGATTTTATTGCTGTAAGGCTGCATGAATATGAATTCATGTGTTGGGTTACTGAAGGATACTTCAAAGTGATTTTCAACATAATGTTTTTTTTTCTTTCTGGCATAGTGAGACATGGTTTAGAGAACATTATTTTGTTTAAGGGATACTGGAGCATGTTCCCTAGCCTGGGGGAGCACTGAGGGAAGCCCAGCAGTTTATAACTTTTTACAAGGAAATTTGTTATTAGCTTTCCTCCTTTTTTTCTCTTCACAAAACTATCAGGTTACTGAAGTTCACAGAGATTTATAGAAAAGTCTGTACTACCTTCTCTCTCCAAATCTTTGCAATCAATAAACAGGATCACATTCCTGAATCTGAAAACTAAGTGGTAATTACTGCCTGTCGGTACATCCAAAATATATTTTATGTAGACATTTGAGAAGTGCTCTCAGAAAATAATTATTTCATTTATTTCACCTGTCACTTGCTGGGAGTCCCATCGGAAGGCCCCTCCAGGGTCTGTATTGATGCTAAGCACGTGCCATGAGTGCCGTGTTCGTGCCGGTGGCTGTTTGCAGGTGGCCCGAGAACCAGCTGTTGCACATCGTTAATGACCTGTTGCTCTTAAAGTACAAATCATCCATTTTACATTTTTACCAAAAGCAGATAATTTTACCAAAGGTGATCTTGGCAGAGTTTATCTCAAATGTCCTTTAACTATGAAACATGCTTTTCTTTCAGAATTACAAAAAATGGATGGATATCTGAAATTATTTTCATAATTGGTTTAATTTTTCTTTCACTGCTACAGTATAAATTCAAATGATTGAATAGATGCATTAATGCTTTTAATAATAGAGATCATGGACATGTAAAACCGAATGGCTGATTTCACAGCCATGTTGTAAACATGGCAAATATTGCATGTCTTTCAGCATATATGCTCAGTATTGATCAGTTATTAAATTGTATGCTGCAAACCATATTTCTCTCATTTTAGTAGCCTATTTGACTTCCCATAAAATGATGTGAGAAGAAATTCTCTTATCCCTAGGGTGAGTTGGTAGAGGAAAGGAAAGTTGGGTTGCAGCACAAAATGCTATTCCAGGGGCCTGATCCGAGTTCCAGCTGCCTCTGGCCTTAAAGTGGAGACAGTCCCCAGTAGAAACGTGTCCACCTGACTGAGCAGTATTTCTGGGTCTTAATAGAATAGTATTCTGTTCTCGAGGGTGCAAAGTGAAATTACAAGAAACAACAGAAAAACAATTTAAGCAGTAAAGAAAAGGACTCTTTCTGAACAACTTTGATTCTCTTCTGTTTTTGCTTGGAGTGGAAGGTCATTGCAGATTTGCTAGAAATTTATGCCAGAATACTTAAATATTGAACAATTGCGTAAAGACAAAAAGTCAGGAGAGAAGTCCAGTGAGTGAAACAGAATGAAATCACTTTGATTTTATTCCTTGTCCACAAAAAAAAAAAAAGAGAATGATTTTTCCAAGGTATTTTAATGTTCAATTAGAACAGGACATGAATGATGACTGGAAGGTTACAGATTGTGCAGTAAATGTAGCTCAGAGAGAGAAAAGACATGGTAAGTGCAGCCTGTTAAGAAAAACAGAAGTCCTCATGCTGTGGGCTTTCTGGATGGATAAAAACACATCACACCATGTAACACCCCCCAAAAAAAGAGATTACAAAGAATACCAGGAATGTGTTGTGATGATCTGGGAACAAAGGAGTGGAAAACAGCGGTAAGAGGTCAACCAGTAATGAAGCAAAATCAGCTATCTTTGAATTGGAAGAGCAAAACTGAAAAGCTTTGTAGAGAACAGGGAGAAAAATCTTTCTAAAAGTTCTCACAAACAAATGAGAGCTGGATGTATCACCTGGGCAGAACAGAAGGAAAGCTAGTTATAAAGAAAGCAGTGGGATTTAAAGAATTTGGTTGAGCTTAGTCTCCAAACCAGTGTTGGGCCTAGTGTCTGCAACAATGTATTTGGGTTTTGTGCCTTACACCGTTTTTCTTCAGTTGTATGTTTGGTCCCTTTTTTCTGAAAAAATGCACTTCTGCCGTTTTTTTTTCCGTAGAAATACAAGAGTTGGCTTAGTGGTGTGTTTCTGGGATCTCTGGTTTACAGACCCAGTTGTCTATAGCCTTCATCGCTCTTGAAAATTCAATGAGTTTCAAAAGATGGTGATTTACTACAGCACGTGGAATCAGCATTTTGCATGAATGTTAACCACAGAATTTAAGAGCAGTTAGTTTTAGGACTAAGCAAAGATCTTCCAACACTGGTAAAAGGTTTGCATGGACGGAATAGACACTGTGAGAAGAAATGTCAGTCTGCTGCCTTTTCTTGCTCTAAATTTATGTCTGAGTAATTTCAGTTATGAAGAAATGCTTCCATGATTTCCAGCCTTAGGTGAAACAAGGGTTCTGACTTCATTTTCTTAGAGGACAACCATATACATTTCAGCTAGCACCCTCTCAGACAGTCTCAGGGGATAAGACTGAAGGAGTGAGAATTCTTTCGTGCTTTGATGCATCGGTTGGGAAAGTTACCTTCCTCTTAAGCGTGATGCATTTTCTGTTAATAAACAAAGATCATTAACTGAAGACTGAAGTGCTGCCAATCCTGAATCTTTCATGAGCAATAAATTCTCATTAAAAATCCTTTAGGGAAATGCATATCCTTTCAGAAGAATTTCCACAGCACATCACCTCCATGTGACAAATCTCCAGAGAAAAAATGTATATGAGCAACCAGTGATTGGGGGATTTATTAGCTCAACTTCCAAGTCCTTTGCAAAAAGAAAATCTTGTTTGCTTGTTTCTTCCTTTGTTTTTCATTTTTCAAGGTCTTCTTAAGTCCAGGCTTAGTGAAAAAAATAATTCACTTTTGCTAGAAATGGCTGAAGGGGTTCAGGATTCACAGCTAATTCTGTTTGGGTCACAATCCAGAGAATTCTTCATATATCAGACAATATCATCTGAATTCCAAATATTTATTTTTTAAAAAAACTAACAGAAGTAAACAATGCAATAAAAATAGTATAAATCTGTATGCTGTAAGGATCTAGTACTTCAAACCATACAGAATACCCCAACCAGAAACACAAGAACTGGGACTCCATCTAGAGAAAGGCTTGACACAGCTTAAAAATGAACAGCAAAACACCAAGTAAGAACTTACTCAGAAGCTGAAAGACATTACTAGGAGCAATTAAACTGAGGAGAAACAGCTACAATTTCCCTAATGGCGATGCAGTACGCAGCCTGCAACAGCAGGCTGGTTTTAAATCTGGAATAGAGTAGAAGTACTGAACGACATGCTGAAGAAAGGCAAGATGTGAAAAGTACCCTTACACATAGTGGTTTCTTTCTAGTCTCTGCTCTATCTCTTCTTTCTTGAATGTGCATTCAAAAGGAAAAAAAGGTCTTTCGATGGCTTTGTAGAGAAAGCGCCTGTATTTACATCACTGCTGTTACTTTTAATTTCACCGAGTCACAGAAATCAAAATCTGACTCTTTTGAAAGTGGCATCTGCTTTAGCAGCATCTTCCTTGCGATGGTGACTGATGTGTTGCCAGGCCCGTGTCAGCTCCGCTGAACAGCCAAATGTCACCGGCTTCGGTACTTCCAGCAATGACAGCAGGTGTATTTGGGGATCAGGACCAGAAAAGCATCTTGTGGGCATGTGAAATGAAGAGTGGCAATTGTATGTGTTGGAAATAAGAGGGGGTAAAAGGCGGTGTCTTAAACTGTTGTCTTTCTCCCATAGGCCAAACGGTCACGTAGCAATGACCCTGTGCCTCTTTCATTATCTGCTTTGAACCCAGCTGCACTATAAAGCTAAACTGAGAGGTTTTCAGCAACCTGTCCTGCTGTCCTGTTTAAGGAAATGGAGCTCCTGGACCATATACTTCTACAGAAGGGGGATTAGTACTGTACAAGAAGGGAAAGGTGGTAGTGTAAAATTTGCTTGGAGAAGGTCATAAGAATGATACAGTGGCTCTGAGGATGCTGTCAACAAGAAGATAAACACTGCTATTTTGTTTTAATTAGAAAAGTGCTAACTGTAGGCCTTGTACTGTGAAAGAGTTCTCAGAAAGAAATTTGGTACCATTTTGGAGCGTTTTAGGGCTTTCATTAAACAGATGCTCTTGTTTGTATAAGATATTTTAAAATAGCACCTGAAAAGAAGAGCAAGCAGTCGTTCTTGTAGTAAAGGATGGGGATCTGTGTGCAACAGCTGCCTATATTATAATTTAAAGTTTCTTTTGCTGAATTAGCATTCCAGACTGACTTCTATTAGTCCTTTTCTTCTTTTTTTCCTGTTTGAACACTGAGGTTTTCCGTGATGATAGGTCTTCGAGAACTTGGCAGCTTGCCTAATCATACAAATTCCCACTGTATGCTTTTTTGATTGCAACTTATTGGCAGAAATAATACAGCATTAAATACAAATATTACTGTTAATGTAACATTAAAATTGATAAATCAGTCACTTATGTCAAGAAATTCCAAAGTACAATAGTGTGAATTTGTCAAATTGCTTCTCCTAGGTATTTTATGGTGTGGATTGCAGAACAGAGACAATAAGGTTTATGGTTAATGTACCACTTTTAACAGTAACAAATTTTGTGGGACAGATCCTATGCTCATTTATTTGTAGTAGTGCATTTCAGTACTTTATGGGATCTGTTGAATCAAAAGGTTTAAACAGGGAGCAGATCTGCGCAGAATTTGGCCCTGCTAAAACCTTAACTATGCTTTTTGATAAATGCAAGGCTTACATAATGCACGGACTATTTAATTTATAATGTAAAAACCTGTACTTTAGATGTATTTCAGAGTTCAATACTGTAGTGCTATTTACCTGGTGTTTCTTGGCACTTAGGTGTTTGATGTTTCATACTTGAGGTTGCATTAAAGTTGATAGCCACGTGTAACTCCCTTCCCTCCTGCAGTCTACTGTTTTGTGTTTGGGCTGATTTTTAAAATAAATCTTTAAGTATCTCTCACTACAGTCCACAAACATTAGAAATTATTGGGAAACTGTTAATTTTCTTCCTCCATTTTTGTGTTGCATAAAAAAATTCAGCTTTTTTTTCCCCACCCATATTCTTCTTCCACCTGGAATCTCAGCCCAAAAGAAAGGCTTCAGAGAAATATATCTGAAAAAAATTGCACCTGAATGCATTATCTTGTGAATAATGGTTGTAAGTGAGATGTTCCAGGAGATTTGTAAAATGATTGCTTGGTATAATTCATAATTATCCTGATGATTTGGCATTGTGTCATACAGACATTAATCTTTTATCCTACAACTGAATGTGTGCGTCATGGAAGGAATCGCCTTTTTTGCCTGTTTTTTTTCTTAATCAAGAACTGCACTGATTGTGATGGTTGGTACTGTCTCCATGTCTTGTCAAGGAACTGAAAGGGGGGTTGGTGGCTCTGTTTATTGTCATTCTAATTATTTAGCAGTTACTAATGAACATTATTTAAAGATCTCTATTTAAAAAGCTTTTGCTCTTCACTTGCTGGCTTTTCTACAATACCAAGGTTAAAAACGATCTCAAAGCTTGAGAGTTTAAAACCCAACATTTTAAACTTTGTGGCTAGACCTTCCTAACTATGTCTGATACTGTTGGCCCAAATGTATACAGAATTTGAGAGGTGGGCTGTATTGTGGAGTCAGCACTAATAGTGGAAGGAGACACCCCAACATTAAAAAATAGATATATTTGAAATGTTGTCTGAAATATCAGTGAATCATTAAAGTGTACAGTCTTGCACCCATAATTTCAGTGTTGAAAACAATAAATGTCAATGAAGTAATAAAGATTGCCAATGCGAGAGAAGAGGCTTCTGTTGAAAATGCATTGCCGTCCGTCCCCATGCACATGCTTAGGACAGGAGAATTACCGTGCTCAAGTGCCCAGCCGACCTCCGCTGCTGTGCTGGTGCCGAGAGAGTAATTTGTCATGAAAACAATCCCTTCATAATCTGCCATGGACTCCTGATAACCTTTCCTTTTCTAATTTCTCTGCCATGGCTCTGCCCCTCTTTCCTAGCCAAAGGCAACCTTTTTGCTTTTATAACGAAGGCTCTGCCCCCACTACGTTCCTCTCTCTCTTACGGCACTTTGTGCCTCCTCCTTTCTAACCAGGGATGTGACTCAGCCCTGTGTTACCCCGTGGTCTTGTTCCATGGTATTTCTTTTGTATTTGATGTCTTGTTTGAATGCTTCTGGAAAGTAACTAGATGATCTTCTTTGAACTTCTAATTCAGATTTCATATACATTAAAATCCACTGGAAATTGGTGAGGAGCCCCTGGGGATTGCTGATATATATTTTAGATTATAGTTAAAATTCCTGGGTGGATTTTTTTCCCTACTGTTAGTGTCACCCAAAGAAAATACAGTTTAAGTTACTACCTGTTTTGCTTGTCTGGATTTGGGAGTATCATGCCTTGTAGAAGAAAATTTTAATGTAACTGATGTTTTCTGTATGCTTATCTTTCATTCAGAAATGAATGCAAATAAATTAGCAATAAATAGGAGCCTGTGCCTTGCTAGTGGCTCATCCTGTCTATTCTGCTTCTGCTTGGCAACATTAGTACTTCCCTTATTGTAACTCCTGTCTTTGCAATTATTGTAAAAATAATTAAATGAAGCTCATACTTTGCTCAACTTTAAATTTGCAATGAATATTTCTTTGCAAGATGACTCTTTTATTGCCAGGTCTAGTTAAACCGTTGCGACTCTAAAAGACCAGTTTCAAAATGTGCAGGATGCTGACCTTTACAAAGCACCAAATGCCTTCATTGTACGTGATCTTCAGTAGGAAGGAAGGTTGCAGCATCGCTAACCGCTGCGACCGCAATAGGAGCTGAAAGAGGCGCATTAGTTCACTGCAGCCGTTCCACCCTCGGCTGTTTCCTTGTCAGATCTCATAGACTCAACGGGGTCGAGCCTGGTCAGCGATCGGATGGGAAACCTCCCTGGAAAACCAGGAGTGGGAGGAAGCTGGGCTTGTGGCTCTCCGCACAGATTAGTGCCCTGCCTCTAGGTGTTGGCACCATGCTGAAACATGAGTTTAATGGATTTTAGTGGTGTGTTTTCTGGTTTGTTTGAAAAACAATGCCATGGCAACAAGTGATTGAAATCTTCATGTGTCAATGTTGAAAATGCAAGACCTGTCAATGCATGCTGGCAGGTCGTGGGGCTGCTGTGTGTGATCAAGACAGGAAAAGACAATGTCAGGGTTTGATAGAGCCCTTGTCTTCCCAGTGGATCATGGGGATTAAGGTTCACTGAAGCATTAACTTTAGTTTTGGACAGTGTTACTAAGACATTTTCCATTCTTTTTGAGTTTTGATTGTGTTCTTCATTGAAACTATAAAATTATTTTTCTTCATTAAAACTGTAAAATTATTATTTACCACTGAAAATATATCCTGATTCTGTATGGCTGAGATCTTGGCAAATGGATGAAATTCAGCACATTTTAAGGGAATCTTTATTTCATAACTTGATCCAGAAGCTATTTTAAGTAATACCTTTCTGTGTTAGATAGAGAAGCAAAGCCCTGTGTCTAAGAGCTTCTGAATATGATGTTTCAAAATAAAAACAAAAATCTTATTTCAAAATTTGGGAAGCTGAAGTTCACTGCTAGAGTTTTTTGGTTTGTTGTATCAATGTAAAATAGCAATATAAAGAAGGAGAACTAAGAAAAAGGGAGTCTGTCACTCATCCAATGTAGCTTTTATTGTGTTGTTTAATCTGAGGATATCTGTTACCAGATCAGGAACAGTATGAGCATTTGTTCAAAATTATGTGCATCGACTTACCTACCTTTATCCCCGTGGCCTGGGAGAAGTTCAAGCGGCGCAGTTCTGTAGTGAAGCCCCGAGCTGTGTGTGTTAGCTCACTGTCAGTTGATACAGGTTTTCTTGTCTGGTGGTTGAATGAGTCGAACTGATGGGAAGGGAGAGTGAAGGAGAAATTTTAGTTTCAGGAGAGTTTAGAATTTGCAGGATTATTTAGCACATTTATGTTTTTCTTGGACTAAATGGGCTTTCCTCAAACTGTTGTTTTTTAGAACAAGCTACTGCAATATCTACTAGTGATATTGAGACTTGAAATGTATCTTTCTTCCATCCACACAGTGACTACTTGTGTGCTTGGTTCCATCTGGAAAGGATATAATTGAATCCTTGTTTGGCTCCTTTAATTATCTCTTTGCAAAGTCCTTGGCTGGGAATTCTGCCACTTACAATGCAAATATTCAAACTTAAGAGCATAAACTGCGCTTTCAAAGAGCATTTTTGTAAACCTTTTATCATTTGGTGGTTTTTCAAAAGCAAACATGAGAACTTCTCAATGGACATGTTTTAATTTTTTAAATCCTCAGAGAAGATTTTGTTTTCTTGCAGGTTGGCTGTAGTTGCTAATTAACTTTGTTAATTAATCATGCTGTAGGGATGAAACATGCTTGATTAAAAATAAATAAAACCGTATAGTAACAAAGTAATGCTACTGATTTTTCCTATTTAAAAGCAAAGATTAAAAAAACAAGCTTAACTTTGAAGCTGCATGTCAAATGTTCTTTGCATTTGAAACATCTGAAAGGCTAAAGCAGCTAAAAGCTTATTATTTTTGCAGCTCAGTCATAGTAAAATGCTTATCCAATTGTAACACCATGTTAAAAAATGGGGGCTGAGAATAGTCGCTGAAGGTGCTGTCTTAATCAAAACTGCCTGAGATGGTGGGTAGTAACCAACGGGTTTATTTGGTCGTGCTTAGACATGAAGGTCCTTGTTCTCTCTTGTCATGTATCTTATATGAAAACTTTCAACACTGCAAATTGGTGTTAAATGCTGTTGGCTCGTAACAGGATTCTGACCACATTTCTCACCCGTTACACCGGCATACGTTTGAACAGAGGTGGTGGGAAATAGCTCGCTGCGGGCGATGGGCCAAGTGCATCAGAAATGAAGCTCCCTGGAATGATCTCAGGGATGACTGTGGTCCAGAGGCACGCTGAGCCTCTGCTGTGCGTCCTGCCTAGATGAAGGTAACCATCTGCGTAGGTCTGGCTGCGAGTGCACAGCTCCTTCACCCGGGGAATGCTGGCAGGAGGGAGAAGATGCTCCGGGACCTATTTGAAGTGGGAGCACAGAGTTTGCTTGCCTCAAAGTTGACTTATTTTTAGACACTGTTGGAACAGATGGCTCTTCTGTATCCACTGTTGCAGTTTTTTTTCTCATACATGATAGTCAGGTTTCTTTTTCATTTTCTTCTATTGAAAAGGGGTTCTGTTCCTAATAGCAGCAGTGTTATAAACACAGTATGAGAATGCCAGTCTTTGCTCTCCTTCGCTGGGAAGATTGTTAAGGAAGCCCTTTCTGAACCTCAGCTAGGATCCTCACCCAGAGAGGGAAGAGGTAGGAGGAGCCCTCTTTGGGGATGGAGCTCGAATGGAATTTGCTCTGATAAAATTCCAGGATTCCAGAAATGTGGAACTGATTCCATGTCAGAGGTAACATAGAGAGAGGAAAGTAGGAGTATTCCTCATGTAGGAGGAATAACTAAATAAATCTCTGCAGACCACTGGCAGGAAGTGTATGGAGGAGTGATTTGTGGGGTTTTTTGTTTGTTTATTCCTCCCCCCCCCCGCATCTTTTCTCATAAAATATCTTTAGGCATTTGTTTTGCAATTAAAAAGCCAAAACCCCCTCAAAGGGTATACTCGCTTTTCCCACTAAAACATACTAGGGTACTGAAGCAGTGCAAAAATGCAACAGGCTATTTCCAGCAGATTAACTAAATCCTTAAAATAGAATTAACCAATTTTGTAATTTGCCTGTGATAGTATCCAAGCAGGGAAGAGGGAGGGCAGTAAGTGTCTTTCAGAAGCTGTTTTTAGGATACTTGCGTTAAGGCTATCAATGCTGTACTAACGCTGCTTCTCAATTTTCAGTAGTTTTTCAGATGCACAAAGGAGGATCTTGATACTATGCTGGAGTAACGCAAATTCAACTTCCACTGGGCTGTGGCTGTATCTTTAGGTTTTGCCCATATTCAGTGTTTTCAACATTGTATATGTTTACAAATCACAATATTAGCCATGCCTGGTATTAATCTGGTAAGTGTGCTTGCAAGGTGCCACCAGCCGGCTGCGCGGGGAGTGTTGTGGGGGTGCAGCAAGCGTGTCGGGGCAGGTGACTGTTAGGGAGACTTAACTTAAATACTATGTCTTCTACTGAAACGGAGAGGGAGGACTGGTTTAGTGACCCAAGCATATGTTGAGCTATGGCTGAGAGACATGAGTGCTGTCATTCCCACAGTAATTAGGAAGGTATGTGCAGATCTTCCTTCCTCGACAGAAACAGTTCCTGAGAAATGGCTCGCAGAAGTGGTTTAAAGGCTACTTTTATTGCAAGATGAGGAATAAAATATTGTAGAGCATTTAGCTTTTCATGCTGGATGAGAGTGACCCAGTCAATGACAGGAGTGGCTACAGAGCCTGGGGAGATCACCGGCCACCGGGTCTCCCTCAGCCCCGGCTGGGCACCTCTGCAGGATTTTGGGGGACAGGAGTTTCCAGCCCCTGCTCTTCTCTGCGGCGAGAGAGCTGGGAGATGCGTCCCTGCATTTTCCAGACATTGTATACTTCCCTGCAGTGCACAGCAGGAAGGTTCTCTTTCCTGAACTCAAAATGTCTCGGGAAAACTGGGCGGTGCGGCTGGCGGACTCGTGGCTGGAGCCCTTGGCCGGCGGCGTGCCGGTCCCGCCGGCCCTCAAACAGCGTGGCTGCGCGAGGGCAGATACTGCCTGCCCACCGCCACGTCTCAGCAGGCCTGAGCCACTGGCACTCTTACATTTGCATTATACTAAGTAGTCACAGGGGCAGAGATTTTAAATATCCCAGGTAAGTGCCAGGATGCTGCACTGGGATGGTTCAGGTCTTTCTTTCCAATTAGACCAAGTAGAATTTCTGGGCAAAACACAAGTAAATGGAAAATTTCAAACTTGACAATGGATATATTCTGATTTAAAAATCCTTTTGCTGGAAGTTTTCAAAGCTGATCATCTTTTGTTAATAACTTATTCATCTGCAAATTTATGTTGGTACTGATAAATTCTTCATATGTGCTGATAAATTCCTCTGATGTTTCTGCAGGGTGCTTTTCTTTCAAAAATAGATACTCTTCTTTAAAAATAGCCTACTTGAACAAATGTCTTTGTTTTTCTTAAATCCTTTTAAAATTATGGTAGATTGCTTAAGTCCCACTTGTTCTGTAAAGTATTTTCTGCTTTGCTGAGCTTCCAGAGCAAATTCTTCTCTTCCCATACCCCTCCTGCAGTGGTCGGTTCCTGCACCATCTTCCACTGTCTAGGTTTTGCAGTTCACATACTTGGTACGTGCTACATTTTCCCAGTCCATACACTGTGAAAATCTCTTTCTGTTTCTATGTGTGCTAAACCCCTACTTTCATTCCTTTCTTACAACTTTTCAGGTGAAAGTGTGTTGTGATCGCCAAATCCTTAATTAAGCAAATTAATTGCTACTTGAGTAAAGCCAAACGTTAGGGTAAGGATCTTATATGAAAAAAGGCTAATTAAAAAAAAACCAAACCTAATAATTCAGTAGTTACAAAATGCAGCACAGTATGGTTAGGAATAGAACAGATATTTTTTTTAATTTCATTTTTATGCATACATTTATTGATAATCTAACAGCCTTCCAACTTGTGTTAATATAGTGCAGAATAAAGCTGATGTGCAAGGCTGTAGGTAAATAAATAACACATTCTGATTTGCAGAGTCTGTTTCCATATCATCAGCGTGATGCGCTGCTTTGTTGTTTGAGTGGAGCAAATGACGTTTGGATTCAGTTGATTTATTGACAGTTCTGTCAAACTGCCACAAAATGAAACAATAACGCAGCCGCTAAATGTTGCGGAGAAACATGGCGAGGAGAGCAGGGTCTGCCGGGAGGGTTACCCGAGCGATGTGCAGGAATGGCACCCCGATGGGGATGCGGTGCGTTCTCTCTGCCAGTGAAAAATGAACTGCTATTCACATGCTTTTCTTTCCGTAGGGAGAAGCTGTCTGTGGCTCGGCTGCAGCGAGAAGTTGCACAAAGTAAGAGTGAAGGAGCAATGGTAAGCTGCGGCAACTCGCTGCTTTGCAATTCTTGTCTTACTGCTTCAGGCCTTAGGTGCATTTTGTCTTGCTGAAGGTGGTCACCGGAGCATTAAAGCTGTCTTGGACATAATGATGGGTTGCCAACGATGTATTCATAAATCTGAGGAAACTCAAGGCTCTATCTTGGCTTCCTTGGAAGAGCTGCAGTAGAGAAAAGCTGTTTCCTTTTCCCTGCTGATGGTGCTTACTGGAATTGGAAGAAAGGCAAGCACGGAAAGGCAATTTCAGATCAAAATGCAGCAGATTTACTTGCCTGTTATATCTTAGCCAGCTGCAGAAAAATGGAAGAATACAAGCATGGAAGCTTAAAAAACACTCAGTCTGATAATTTTGTAAATCATGTGATGCTCCTTATATCTTCATTTTTCATGTAGCAATTTATGAGATTAGGCTTGTGAGCAAAAGTTGAAATGGCAGATTTTTGGTTAACTGCAAATCTCAATTTATAGAGTGCCTTATCTCTTCAAAACAATTTTCTTTAGGAGCCAACATGTGCTGAGTGTGCTTAATTACCTAATATCTAAGGAACTCTTCCCATCTGTTAAGGAGTTTGTTTGTCCCTGTCTTCAGATAAAATGTCTTTAAGCTTCCATCTGATAAAGCAGACCGTTCAAAAACCTTAAAACCCAAACCAGTCCCCTTGAACATACTCGTGAAACTGCCACTCATTTGAGCGAGCTGCATAGTCGGCTGTGAGAGAATTTGGTCCAAAGTTTGTTTAACTTAGTGGCGAGAAGCTGTAGAAGCTGGGGAGCGGATGCTCTGTTAGCTCTGTGGTGCAGAGTCCTTAAAATCCCACCTGCCTCCAGTGAGTGCATTTTATAAAGCATTGTTAGTGATTAATACAGTGGAATGAGATTTGGAGGGACGTAAGTGGCAGGTTAGAAAAACCTGCCATGAATCTATTGCTCTCGCCATGGCCACACACGGCTCCAGAAGAGCTGGTGGTGCCTTGTGGGGGGCTCTGCTGGGACAGGGGCCTTTGGGGGGTCTGAATGCCTGGTAGTGAAGGGAAGGAGACGAGTGGGGTTTGCCCAGGCAGATATTGCTGATTTGCCCCGAGCCCCTGCTGCGTGCCCAGCTCAGCTGTGGGAGCCGCTGCCCTCTCCCATCCCAACAGTGCCCCTGACACGCCTGCCCGTGGGTCTGCAGCGTGGCTGGGTTGGCCACCAGAAGACTTTGAGATGGGGTTTAAGCAGTTGGGAAGACTGGCCAGTGGGTAATGTTTTGTGCGTATTGGGGCAAAGTCCTGTAGGAACTGAGAAACAGCCTTTTATCAGGTTAAGCCATAATCCAAGAGTCTGTGACTGAGATAAAACTCCTGCTGCCTCCAGGAGGAATTTTGCCTGAGGAAGAATGGCAAAGATCACGCGTTGGATTTGCAGTTGCATTTTAGTTTTCAGTGTAAACAATTTTCAAAATCTGGAGAGCTGTTTATTTGAAATGTTTCCTTTAATTTTTTTAAACTAGCTTTCCCTTGGAGGCATAGATGTAATATAATATATTGAGTGTAAAATATACTTAGTGGAATAATTCAAGACTTTATGAAATGAGCAATATTGATTAACCTTCTAGACCTGGTAATGCTTTTCGTATATGCACCCATCTTGTGGCTTCATCTCATGAGGGTCAGACACTTCTTGTGCCTTTTACTATGGGCTGGTGGGATTAATCATGTAGCCCTGCTAACCAGAGTGTAATTTTGTGTAATTTGTTGAGAGGCTGAGTGTTGTAACCCATTAGGAGCTGATAGGTAGCTCTCCAGGCGTGCAGTCTTCCCCCAAGGTAGTTTTTCTCCTCTTCTCCAAGGGGTGATTTCCACAGTTATCCTGCAACTATGGCTGAGGACGAGTGCACCCATAGAGACAATTGCTTTGAAGCTGTTGATATATGGAAACTTCTTTGTGTCTCAAAGCTCAGAACCGGTGACTTTAATATGAAACACAGCAGTCATTAATTAACATTAATGAACTTGCTTGGCTGCGAGCATAACAGGAGCAGTAAGGGTCGAGGAGATGGAGTATTTGAACACAGGGAAGGCCAGGGATGAAGTAACTTGTGTAGGCTGCCTTCTCGGGGTGTGCAGCAAGGAGCCTGCAGCACATACCACTTTCGGGGCAAATACTTTAGAAAGATTCACAGTGAAATTTCGGCAAGGGATTCTGAGCAAGCAAGCCTTTGGCAAACGGCAAGGCTTTCTCTGGAGAAGTGCTGGCAGCCAGCAGCATGCCCACAGGGTACCCAATTGCATGTGCTGCTCTTTTTTGGTGTGATGGACATCCCCCCGGGGACAGCACGGAGTCCTCTGGGGCTGGCGGCGAGGATGCCGGGCAGTGGTACCAGCCAGCTGCAGGGTGCCCGAGGGGTTTTGCCGTGCTGTCACCAGCTGCGACTCTGGATAAAAGGGATGGCACCCCCCGCAGCCTCCCTGCCAACCTGCCAACGCAGGCAGTGACAGGCCACAGCTTTATTTAATCACTAATTAGCTAATCGCCTTTTCTTACTCCCTTTTTCTTTTTTGTTTGTTGTGCTACTTAGATTGACACGAAGGTTTTTGGTGAACTGACTCCTTCATTTGGGAAGGGCACAGGTGACAGCACATGCCACCTTTAATGCCACCTTTAATACCTCGCTTAGTGTCATGGAGAGCATTTCTTACACGAGGTGTGAAGCAGGGAGGAGAGTACGAGGAGCCATGCTGCCACGCTGCTGCCCTGCGTCCCGGGAACTGTGCAAAACATCACGCAAGCCTTTTGCAGAATGGCACCTCGTTTAATACTGGACTAGCATTTCTTGCGTCTTTTCAAAAAATACATTTTATTTGGGCTTTGCAGTCACAGATAGGTCATGAGGGTAAGAGGTGACCACGTTATGTCAACCCACACCTGTTTTTAGGGTGAGCAGGGAGCATGTGCCCTGTCCCCGTGCATGCTGCCCTGCCACCGGGGTGCTGGAGGGACACGTGGTGAGGTGGGTTTGCCCTGTCCTTCCTGCTTCCCATTTGGCACCTTTTTGATCACTACATGAGAAAGCTGTGGATACTGTTCCCTATTGCCTTCGCAGCACAAATCAAGGGCAGAATATGCTATTTAGGATTTGCTTCCCTGCGTGGGGGGTTGTCAGTTAGCATTTGCCGTAACCTGCAACCAGCTGTTGCCTTTTTGCATGTGGTCTTTGGAAGCGATGGGTGGGAAAGGCTCCTGGTGCTCGGGTTCGCTCAGCGTCACAGGAACCGCTGCAGCGAGGCGGACGCATACATAAATCCAACAGGGCATGTGCTGATGTGCTGTAGAAGCTGTTTAAGCTATGGTAGCTTTGCTCAAAAATGGGTTTGCACTTCTGTATAAATAACATATGGTGTGTGATGATGAACTGAATGTTTATGAGGAGGCATTTTTCAGAGGAGGCTTCAGCTGAGGTTGAAGATCAGGCAGTACGTACTGCGTGCAATACCAGTGTGTCTGCCCCACAGCACTCCCTGTAAGAAATGTGTTTTTTAATATGTACCAGAGTTACATTTTTCGTGACTGATTTGTTACTGGAAGTAGATAATTACTGGAAGGTACTATAGAAGATTAAATGAAGATACTGCATTTCAAGATAAATGTTTATCACCAAAAACATACAAATAACCTGTAATATGTTTTTTCCATATGGTTATGTGGGAAATCTGATACCTCATATATAGGATTGAGTGAGTATATATTTATAAATTACTTGAATTAGGAGAACTGAATAAATTCAGACTGTGAATACCTGACAATTGCTCAGGTTTCTTTATTTTATGAACCACAATCAGTAAATATTGATTATTCATTATCAAAATGCACAATTACTCTACTGCCAGTCTATCTACTGAAAGTTTCAGCAGCACTGAGCCTGGATTGTTGGGTGGCTCTTCCTGTTGGTTATAGTCTTTAATTTCTTAATGTGCATGTTCGCAATTTTCTTAGTCATGTTTCTTCTGACTCATCAAGGATATTTTACCTTTTTGTCAAGGAAAAGATGATCACTTCATATGCGTACAGTTCTTACAGCATTTGATGGAGACTGTGCAGGTGTCTGTGGTGACAGAGATTCCATTATTAAAATGAGCAGCTTTCAAAATAAAGCACAAGTTTATTTCAAAACATAGTAAAGACTGAAAACTGCTTTAGTCATCAAAGTCTTTTTTTTTTTTTTTTTTTTAAGTCCATGACTTTGGACCTTTAAGACACAGAACAAGACCAAGAAAACGTTCATTTTTTGTGAAATTTTCTTAACAGTGAACAGTGCCAGGTTAGGAAAAATATGAGAAAAATGGTGCCACAGTTACATGGCAGAGTTCTTGTGGCAGAGTGAGTGTTGTGTTAGCAGAAACCTAGATTAAAAACCTAAAATGAACCAAAAGTGTACACAACTATGTCATTTTAATAACTTGGGTTCATTTAATTATTACCCAGAAAAAATGTTAAATTTTTAATTTGATACCTTTATTTACATACATGTCACACAGTTTTGGTTTGTACTTCTGCATCCAAGTCCTTTAATTCTACTCTATTTTCCATTAGTTCAGTGGCCTGTAACCTACACAAAAGAAATTGTACCAGTCTGGCAATTTAGCTGTGAAGGTTAAAGTGGGATGATACTGCCTTTTATATCTACATGGGTTTCACTTAGGGTGGGCCCTAGGCTCTGATTTACCATGTGTCCTGCTGTGTCTTTAAGTGATGCAAAGTGATTATCATGGGCTCTTCCCGGTACCCGTCTATTCCACACCTGCACCCTTTTGTTAAAAACCCACCATGTTAAGTGAATGTGAGGTCCCCACTGAATAGGTTTCCACCCTCTGGTAATCCTTCTGCGTTAGATTGATTTATGAATGTATCAGATTCTTTGTTAGCATGTAAACCACTAATTAATTTAAAGCTCTCTGTGGAAAAATTAAAGCCCTGGTTAAGGCTTTCAACAGGCTCAGATGGTGCTAATAATGGAAAAACAAGTTATATTAATGAGTTTTGATGCGATCAGCACAATTCTTGCTTTACAAACAGTTTTTGCTGTAAAACAGTAGAGACTGCAAGTTTTTAAATAAAGAGTGGAAGAAGTAAAAAGGAAAGGAAAAAAAATCGCAGTGTCAGTAAGATATCCCATTATTACTAGGAACTGAGTCGCTTCTGCTTGTTACAACTTTCTTAAATGTAATGTGTTTAGATATACATAACAGCCTCTTACAAAACCACGGGAAGTGCAAACCAGTCTTTTTTCCAGATTGAAACCAAAGTTGTGATGTAATCAGCTTTGAAAAGATCTCTGCCTCTTCTCCTCATCACGCGCTGCTGAACTGGAGTGTTCACATGGAGACAGACGTGTTGAAGTGTAGAAAAGGTCTTGATTGAAATCGTATTAAAATCAGTAGAAAGTCTGACCATGTTCTCTGCTTTTCCAGACTCTGGGGTGTTTTGTATGTAATTTTAGTTGTTTGCTCTTTTGCTCAAATTTAGACTTATAGTGTGGGTGCTAGTTTTTGGCGAGAAGAAAGAGGAGATCAGACCCCAGCTTGACGATGCTTTGTTGAGCTGAGTGAGATGAAGTTGAAAATAGAAACTCAAATCTCCATCTTTTTTTGTGGGAAGCTGGAAATGCACAGTTATAGCGGCAGCCCGTGACTGTAGGAAATTGTAATTTTTCCCGCACCTCTCCCAGGAGCTGCGTTTACCTCTCCTGGCTCTCAGCACTGCCAGGGCACTCTGTCTTGGGCCACCATCCTGGGGCTGTGGTCAGCACCACAGCTGATATTAATGCTGCCCCATTAATCAGCTAGCAGGGAGCCCTCTGAAAAGGAGCATGGTCATCATGTTCAGGGGCCCAGCTCCTAACATCTGCACTATGTACCTTGTTTTTGTGGAGGAGGGGGAATCCTGAGGTTGCTCTCGAGCTGGGGTCTTACAGATGGCAGCACAATGTACCGCCACTAGCGCGGAGGCACTTGTGTCACCGGCGTGATGAATCTCTGCAGTCGCCTCCAGCAGCTGGGAAGGCTGTTGTTGCAGAAGCACCCGGGTCACTCAAAAATAGATGATATTTAGTAATAAATGAAGTGTTAAAGATGAGATACAAAAGGCTAAATTGTCTTTCCCAACTTCTGGGTCCTTAGGCCTATGAAAACATCTATCTGTGCTTTAATTAGAAAGTAGCAGAGAGAGGCAAAGTCACCGTTTTAAAACGTCTCTTTGAATATTACACATCCCAAACCGGAAAGCAGCAGTCTGAACCTCGTGCTGTCTTCTCTGGGAAGCTGTGTATTTATACCCAGCTAGCCGTGCTGTCTAGCTCCTTTTTCTTAAAAACTTAATCATGTGGCCCTCACAGAAACTCAGTGACATTAGTAGTAGTTAGCATCAATAATGATTATTGAAATTCTTTACAAGCCTACTTTAATGCTCCTGGACCTCATTAATTGTTCACACTTCATTAGGGCAAATGTCCTCATTCACAACTTTGCAGTTTTATCTTCAGTGGTTTTAAAATAAAACCTCGTGTCCTGAGTATTTTTTGTTGTTTGCTGCAAATTTGCAAATATGTAGATATTTTCAGGTTTTGTATTTTTCCAGCTTTTGTGAATCTAAGGATTCTTTCTGACTTAAAATTGCTGAGACTTTTCAACAGCCATTTTCCAATGAAAAACATCAACCCGGTTGCTCCCTCTTCCCGAAGCAGAAGTACCGAGAGCCTGATTGCCTCTGCCCAGAACCGTCTGCCTTTCAAAGCCTGTGTTACTCTTTCCCGGTTAATTAATTTCACGGTCCGGTTTATTCCCCAAATTCCACAATAAAGTGTTAAAATCAATTTACTTTCATTCCATTGCTGTTTAAAGTGTGGCAGAAGTGATGCGA